>NC_060884.1:5074355-5674355 GCF_014805685.1 Silurus meridionalis | reverse complement strand
TACTGGGAATATTTTGTATGGTGCCATATGCAAATTTTCCATTCACTTGAACTTGTAAACCCAAACCTGTTCCAGCATGGCAATGCCCCTGTGCACAATGTGACCTCCTTGAAGATGTGGTTTACATGCTTTTTAGAGGAAGATCTTGAACGTCCTCCTATAAAGCTCTGATCCAATCACTACTGAACACATTTAGGATAAATTGGAATGCTGACTGCACACCAGGTCTCCTCACCTACATCAGCACCTGCCTTTTGTAAATACCATTGTGGCTGATGAAGACAAATATCTATAAGCACACTCCAAAATCTAGTGAAACATCTTCCCAAAAGAGTGGAGGGAAATATAAAAGCAAATTGGGACTAAATTTGGAATGCAATGCTCAAAAATCACATACTGTACTTATGACCAGGTGACCCAATACTTTTGGCAATATAGTTTATGTAAAACGATAGTTCATATATGTAAACATATATGAACATATTTTTTGTTCTATAGGTAGCTTGAGACATACACAGTAAAATATACCGTAATTTCCGGACTATAAAGCGCACCCTTGTATAACGGTGTAACGGGGGAAATATGTTGTGGCTCCTTTAAGAGCAGAGCGGCATTTTGGGAACAGCACGTCACTGCATTCTTCCGGTATTACTGCGTGTGTGTGCGTGTGAGCTTGAGGATTATGTGCTCATTATTCTCTGATGCTCATTTTTAAGTTTCTTTGACTAACCCATAACGCTGTTGCCAAGAAAAATAAAAAAGCACGAGTTTTGGAAACCTGTCTGTGCTTATAAGATTTCATTTGCAACTGTAGTTAGCGAGCTCTCCCTTCACCCAGACTCAACGCGCTACAACGGCTTGTATCTAAACAGTAGCCGACCAAGAAAGTAACTGTTCACTGTCTTCCTCCTTCCTTTCACAACTACAGTATATCTCTCTGGAGTTTATCTTTTGGCATCGTCGTGCGTTTAAAAATCAACACCGGTGAAAGTTTTTCTCCCGATGCCGTGCAGCTCAGAACACAGGTGAGGTGCGTTTTTTTTTGTTTCGTTCGGAAATTTCATTGGTGTAATGTTATGGGGTTCAGTTTTTTGGCTTGAAGTTTATGAAACCGGGAAAAACCCAGGAAAATCTATAAATTAGCCGCTTCGTTGTTTAAGCCGCGGGGTTCAAAACTGGGAAAAAAGTAGTGGCTTATAGTCCGAAAAATAAGGTAAGTACAAACATGAGGAAAATGTTTTTTATTGAACTTTCTATCTAATGTTTTTATACTTATGTAAGATACATATATTTTATTATATGGTGTAACACTATTCATGATACATTAAAGTATCACATAATATAGGAAATACGTGATGTTGATGTTGAGAAACTAATGTCACATCGATGTTAAAGTATAATTTGCGTATGAGAATATTCAACATTGATTCACTGTTAGAGAGTAATTTGAGCAACATCTCTGCTGTGGGATGTACATCACATCTGCCAAATGTATAAATACAGGGTAATGAAATTATTCAAGCTCTTTCTTGAATAGAAGCAAATAAATACGATATACGAAAAAGTACTGCATTGTGTACTGCTGCTTACTTTTTTGACTACTGAAGCAACTGTAAACCAACAATACATTTTTGGAAATGAAATGAAATGTTTTTGACTATTAATTTAATAAAATTAAGGAAATGTAAGGTAGTTGTATAAAGTCAGTGTAAAGTCATAATATGTAAGTAATACGTTATTGGAAAAGAATAAATATTACATACACTTCAATCACAGTATATCAGTTTACATACGTAAACATATAATATTTATATATATATATATATATATATATATATATATATATATAATGTATTTGTGTGTGTGTTATATATTATATATACAAGGATATATATTTTTTTTTTTTTTTTTTTGGGGGGGGAAATATATGTTACATTTGTTACATATGTTAAATTTGACATATGTGGCATATATGTACAGGACTAACAGTACAGACCAAAAGTTTGGACACACCTTCTCATTCAAAGAGTTTTCTTTATTTTCATGACTATGAAAATTGTAGATTCACACTGAAGGCATCAAAACTATGAATTAACACGTGGAATTATATATGGAATTATATACATAACAAAAAAGTGTGAAACAACTGAAAAATGTCATATTCTAGGTTCTTCAAAGTAGCCACCTTTTGCTTTGATTACTGCTTTGCGCACTTTTGGCATTCTCTTGATGAGCTTCAAGAGGTAGTCACCTGAAATGGTCTTCCAACAGTCTTGAAGGAGTTCCCTGAGAGATGCTTGGCACTTGTTGGCCCTTTTGCCTTCACTCTGCGGTCCAGCTCACCCCTAAACCATCTCGATTGGGTTCAGGTCCGGTGACTGTGGAGGCCAGGTCATCTGGCGCAGCACCCCATCACTCTCCTTCTTGGTCAAATAGCCCTTGATGCCTTCAGTGTGACTCTACAATTTTCATAGTCATGAAAATAAAGAAAACTCTTTGAATGAGAAGGTGTGTCCAAACTTTTGTTCTGTACTGTATATAAGTATATACTGTATTTCCCACATATCGCTAATGTTGCTCGTTCTTGTCGATTTCTTCTCTATAACATCCGAAGGATTCGACCATTTCTGTCCATACAGGCTGCCCAGTTGCTTGTTCAGTCTCTTGTCATTTCAAGACTGGACTACTGCAACTCTCTGCTGGCAGGTCTTCCCCTGAACGCTATTCGTCCACTGCAAATGATCCAAAACGCAGCTGCACGACTTGTGTTCAATCAGCCCAAGTTTTCCCACACCACCCCACTGCTGCGCTCCCTTCACTGGCTTCCAGTAGCTGCACGTATCAGATTCAAAACACTGATGCTTGCCTACAAGGCCAAAAATGGACCAGCACCATCTTACCTCAGTGACCTCATCACATCTCGCACTGCACCACGCTGTCTGAGATCCTCCAGCACTGCTCGACTGGTACCACCTTCTCTCAGAATGAGAGGTAAGTACAATTCAAGGCTCTTCTCTGTTCTGGCACCAAAGTGGTGGAATGAACTTCCCCTAGATGTCCGTACAGCAGAGTCCCTGATTATCTTTAAGCGACGACTGAAGACCTACCTCTTCCTGAAATACCTAAATTAGCACTTTCCAAGTTTGTAGAATTCGAGTTATATTTATATTGAGTTTGTATTCTTGCATACCAGTGTAGATTTATTCACTACTAGAGATTTAAAGCACGTTTGTACGTCGCTCTGGATAAGGGCGTCTGCTAAATGCCGCAAATGTAATGTAATGTAAGAACATATCTCTATATCTGTGAAATCCAACATGTATGCAATATATGTACTTTGCATATATTGCTATATATCATATTTTCATAAGGGGCTTTTAAACAGATATGGTTGTTTTAGCTCTTTCCTATCACAACACAACTGCCAACCTTTCTTCTTCCGAGAGTATACATAATTCTCTGAACTGTTCAACCACAGGGCACGCTAACAAATTTATGGCAATTTGGTAGATGTCCTTATCCAGAGTGACTTACAATTATCTCATTCATACAGCTGAGCAGTTGATGGTTAATGGCCTTGTGCAAGGGAACCGGCAGTGGCAATAGCAGCTTAATGGTGTTGTGATTTGAACTCACGACCTTCTGATCAATTCCAACATCTTAACCACTGAGCTCCCCCTTCCATGTGAGCACACAGAAGCCCATGATTGGCTAGTAAATGACAGGAGCGGGATGGCTGCGGCATCGTTGGAAAAAATTTTGTTTTAGGGTTCTTACTTTAGAGAAATTTGAAGTCAGGACCTACTGAATGTTTAATTCTAAAGAAAAAACATTACATAATTCAGTATTTAGTTTGGCAGGAGTTTAATGCAAGTCTAGAATACTGACCATTCAGACCTTTTGGTTAAATGCTGACCAATGCAAACATAATCATTTCTCAACAATATTATGAGCTGTAATAATAAAAAAAAAAAACCAGCTTGCATTTTTTTATATTGGCTGATTGTAAATACTTGTACATTCTGGCACGAAAGTTCAGTGTGGAAGCTATTGGTTTCTTCTTTCAGGGTTTCATTGGGTTTGTTTGGCACATATTTTCATAAGGGGCTACTTTTTTCCAAGAACAGCATAAAATGAAAGCGCCAGGATCACTTTGAACGCACTCTCTAACAGTCATGATGTTATCTATATTTCACGGATCAACTCAGCCCACAAGGAATGAATAATGCTAAGGCAAACTGTAGCCAGCTGGTCAGACACAGATGCTGAGTTACTGGGAAGAATTTTTGGTCTAGGATTTTTTTTAAGGCAGGCACATCCATCAATAATAATAATAACATATAATAACAGTGCGACATGTGGTAAGAGGCAGGATGTGAGTGTGTAAACTCAGTAGTGGTTCTATTTAAGCACATCCAAGAACCAAAATCATACCAGTCCATACCAAAGGCTGTAACACAGCATGCAAATTTTGTACAAAGAAATTCATTATCAGAAATGAGAAACGAGGAAGGAAATGGAAAGAAGCAGGAATGTGGCTTATCAGTCAAATGAAAAACTAACACAGAACAGGTGAACACAACAGGATAACAACCATAAAAACAGGAGTTTTTACACCAATCAAGCCATTAAACTGTAATAAATTAATGAAAATTAATAAATAGATCAAGAAAACAAAAGACAAAAGCAGTTGATCATACAGATCAGTGTCTCATTCTTGTAGACACCTAACGCACACCTATGGTGCGAGTGATGGAGTTGGTCATTTTGTACAACGTAAGCAGAACTACATGATGTGCCATATGTGCAGCACATTCATGTTGATTTGTCTTTCTACGTTTGTTTATTTAAGCATATTTGCTTTGCCTGCTTTAATTTGTTTCCACAAAATTTTCAAGCGTGAACTTTGCTGCATGGCTGTAAGCTGTTAGGTGTGTGTGTGAATTGTACATATGTATTTTAACACGACTCATTTCCTTCTGGTCTGCTCTACTAAATGTTATGAAGGGAAATGCAAATATTTACCAGTGGAGGTTTGGCAAGTTGTGGATGGCCCATGGTGCTTTCTTCTCGATTTCGTGTACTGTAAATCTAAGTTAGAGGGAGACAGAAAAAAGATGGGGAAAGAATGAGTGAAGTTATAAAAAAATCCTGAGCCAGTTCATGCTCTGCTTTCCTACTGCACTGACCCTGAGTTGCAGACATGATGCAATGTATAGGATATTTCAGCAACATTGTTAATTTCCTACTCAGGTAAAAATGCATTTTTGAACAAAAGTGTTACAACCAAACAATTTCATTCATTCTCCTTCAGGTAATGTTTTCTTCTTTTCTATCAGGATCACATCAGATCCAGAGCTTAGTCTGGAAAACACATTCAGTATAGGATACTAGTCAAATCATATTCATATTCACATAATTGGTTACACCTAAGAGCAATTAATGCAGACAACTGATCCACAAATATATGTACACCGATCCGGCATAACATTATGACCAACTGCCTAATATTGTGTTAGTCCCCCCATTGCTGCCAAAACAGTCCTGACCCATCGAGCATTACCAGCATTAACTTCTTAAGGAATTTGATCTACAGGACCTTGTCTGTTGGATAGGACCACACGGACCGGTCTTCGCTCCCCACGTGCATCAATGAGCCTCGGCTGCCCATGACCCTGTCGCCAGTTCACCACTGTGGACCACTTTTGAGCGATCACAGTTTGGCCCTTGTCAAAAATTAGCTCAAATCCTTACGCACGCCCTTTTTTTCTATTTCTAGCACACAAACTAGAGGAAAAAATGTTCATTTGCTGCCTAATAAATCCCACCCACTAACAGGTTTCATGATAAAGAGATAATCAGTGTTATTCATTTCACATATTGTAATATAATGGTATAATGTCATAATAGACGATTAACAATCATTAACCCTAGTATTGGATCAAACATTGGATCCTGGAGCTTTGAGGCAACAATGTTTTCTGGTGAACCATTACATCACTCTAGCCATAGACAGAAATTTTAAAATGGCTGAAAAGTAAGATCTTCAGCAGGTCCTGGTTTGTCAAAAATGTATAACCCTGAGTCAGGAGCTATAATGGTTATGGTTATGTGGTTATGTGGACTCTGTTTGAGGAGCTCAGCCTCTGTGCCAAAAGTTCCTGAAAAGGTTCCTGTGGTGAAAAAAAATCCAGAGAGCAGAGAACATGTGGGAAAGGATGTAGCGAGATAGACAAAGAGAACAAAATCAGAGGAGGGTACAGGAAGTGAGCAGTAAGCCACTATGCCACTGACCCTTGACGCCCATCTGTGTGACAGTAGCGGGCGACCCAGGCACCGTTCCAGCCTTAACACAGGACTCCAGCTTTGATCGACTGCCAGCGATTCATCTCTTTAAAGAAGCAGGAAGATGGGGGAGAATAGACCTCAGCTGCCAATTATTGGAAAAACATCAAGGTCTGAGTAGAAAGAAATGGACTGAGATTAACAAGATCACTCTGGATGCCTCGTTATTGTTGTTTTTGCTCAGTGAGAATGGAAGGTGTGATCAACAGAACGCAGTTCTATTTAGATATCATAAGTTTGCATGCATGGCAAAAGGGAGACATGAATGCAGAGAGCAGGACAGATGTACTGTATATATATATATGGTTAATTACTGTGTGCACATGGTCTAGACGTACAGTACACAACCGCTGGATGAGAGAATGAGAAATGTGCCAGCTCAGCACAAAACACGGAAAAGCATCTGGAGCAAAAATAAAAGCAAATTTATCCCACAGTCTTGTAGACGAATTCACACAAGTGACAGATTTGTGAGGATAAATATCACTTTCCATTTTCTACCTGGCTAAATATGGGGGACGAGAATCTGTCGCTGAAACTAGGCATGACATTTGAGGTAGCTGTAAAAAACTTTTAAAAAAGATTTTTTTAAGATGTCTGTGAGGGAGGATTGTCTTAGAGACCATATAAGAACAAGCAATATTGGTGCATCAATATTTACAAAAGGAGGCATGACCTTATGCATTTCAGTCCCAATTAAATGGCTGAGGTCTTCATTAAACTCTTTGGTAAAGGAGACACAGGCTTTGTGCCAGTCAACCCAGTGAAAGCAGTGTGGCCTTTTCTAATCTCTGTACAAGGGGGGCGTGGCCTTTGTCAGTTCCAATCCTTTTTTTCCAGGTCTTCTGAAGGGGGTGTGGTCTTATAAAAACATTTCCCAATCAAGAAGGGTGGGTTTTTTGGGCTTTGTAGAAAGAGTGTGGCGAGTTTTTTGTCCTAATAATGGGGATTTAGTCTTATTATAATTAGTTTTATCAAAATAATTGAGCCCATTGCCAGTCATGGGAAAGGGGTGTAATCAATATAATAGTTGGCTGCTTTAGACATCCTTAATATCTTAAATTGACTAATAAATGTATTAGGGGTGCACTGTACTGTATCATCTTTAAAATCAACTAACATATGATTCAGATCCTGTGACTGCTTCACAACTGGAAACAGAACAAAAAACTTAAAAATAAATGCAGAAATAAAACCCCAAAAGGCTAATATTCACCTTGCTGTAATTTGTCTGAATCAACTGGTTAAGTCAAGTCAAGTCAAGAGCGACTGTATAGTCAACAGATAGTTAACAAAACATAGCAATTTAGCCTAACACTGCACTACTACTTCTACCATGCTATAGCCATTTTGGGTGGGAATATTTTTTCTTTAGTATAATTAGATATTTTTTGCACTTCCTCTTGAAGTTTGAGAAAACTACAAATTAGGCGGATGAGACCTTGAGCATTTTACGAGTCACTGTTCTCTGGAAAACGCCATTATTTCCTGACTTGTGTTTGTACGTAGTGACTGCCAGAGGTGGAAAAAAATGAAATACAAATACTTTGTTACGGTACTTAAGTAGATTTCTTTGGTATCAGAACTTTACTTCACTATTTATTTTTCGGACAACTTTACACTTTCACTCATTCCATTTTTTTTACACAAATATCTGTTCTTTCTATGCCTTACATTTTCAAACCAGGCTCGTTACTTTAGTTTTAATATATTTGGTGAAATATTTTTTTATTCTCATTGTGTGCCGTTTTCAGCCCATCAACCTATTTCCTGTCTTTGTGCGACTTTTTCAATCTACCACTGGTGTATCATTTCCTGGCACCATAGGCGTAGGCTAGTTTACAAAGCTAACAATGAGCGTGGCAGAAGTTAACATGAAGTATGGGGCTAACGTGGATGAGACAGAGGGAGTCAGCTGTAAACAATGTAAACATTACTGAGACCAGAGACGATGAATATCATCATCTTTTCTCTGCTTGTGTTCTATATGGTGGATTTTCAGCCTGGATACATTCTTAGGTAACAAAATTAGAAATTAGTTTTGTATTAATATATTAATTAGGGCTGTAAAAATGAATGGTTTAATAACGCAAATTCATTTTAATTGCAAAAATGTTAACGCGTGATTTAACAATTTGTATTAAACATATAAATTAATGTATACATATAAGAGGCTAAATTCAATTGTTCAATGCAACACATTTATTCACAACGTCCTTTCTTTACTCAGACATAAACTTTTTTACTTTAAAAAAAACTAACAAAAAAACCCATTTAATCACTAAACATTTGTTTTACTGATGCACCAAGTCTCAAATCAAGCACCAAAATCCACCATGATGAACACATCCAGCAATTAACTATCTGGAGTCGACAAGCGCGCTGGTGCGGTTTTGTTGCATTTTTTCCCCTCATAAAGCCGAAACAAACTTAACTTAACAAACTCTTTTTTTATATTACAGATAAAAGCAACATATCATTTGAATATGTAAGAAGTCTAATTTTATTTGTATATAGTCATAATAACAACAAAACGCTGTGCTTTTGTAAAATAAAGAAAACAGATAGGGTACGCTCTCTGCCATCACTGTTATCACTGTCCCTTCACAGACACATAAATAAAGCCTGAATCTCAGTGAATATTTGCCTCACTGACATAATAAATATATGTATAGAAAGCTTTAAATGTCTACATTTACAGTTTTTCTCAGATACTTTGGAGCGTTTCTCAGATCAGAGATGAAATTCCCAAAACTCCTCGTTCAACCTCCACATCATTTAATCATTTGTGCACATTATAAAAACATTTATTGTTGCTTTGATCAAATTGTGAATGCTTTGGTACATTTATATATTTTATCGTGGTAAATTATCTTCTGTTTCCTACATTATCAATTGTTCATGTCATGTTGATCAAAATATATTACACAAGTTTCACCTAAATCGTCATATCCCCCAAAACATCTCAGCATCAGTTCATTGCATAGGACATTGATTGCAAAATTGTTAAACCAGTTGTCATAATCTGTGAAGCTTACATTTCTATTAAACCTTTGTTTATTGAATTGTGCAGATAAATCTTGAACTTCACTAATGAAGGTGAGTGAACGGCATCAGATCAACCAATAATCATCTAGTTGTCTAAAACAGGTCAAAGGTAAATCTTATGACCCTTCATTTGGCAACTAAGCCAAACTTAAAATTACAATTTCTGAAAATTGATGAACAACCATATAACGAACAGACACCTAACTAATAGAGTACAGTAAAAGTGTGAATCCTGTTCGGTCTCTTGTGATCAATGTAAATCAAATACCCAATCAAATAAACAAATTCGTGCTAAAATTCATAGATGCAGTACAGATTTTGTGCATTTTTAATCATTGTAACCTAAACTGTAGTTTATATCTAGAATATATAATATTGACAAAATGACTAAACATTTTGATGATTATACTTGTGAACAATGACAAAGGGACTTTTCATTCTGAGGGGAATGAGATGTTTATTGACACAAATACTTACTTTTAAGAGATGAACTAAGGATTTTAAGAAAAGTACAGGCTTTTGCAAGAAATTCGATATGTTCTGCTGTTTGTATACATTGTTTTGAGAATGCACTGGTTTGTGAATATTAAGGATGATTCGAGAAAAGCTCCAAAGCAGCTGAGAAAAACTGTTAATAAAAATATGACAAAGATTTTAAATATGCCTGAAAAATATTCACTGATTATGTAATCGTTATGAAAGTTAGAAGAGGTAGAGTTTCTTCGGTGTCACCTCATTAACCGTCCGTGTGGAAACTAAAAAGTATTATAGAGTAAAACTTTCTTTCGGCTTCTCCCATTAGGGGTCACCACAGCGGATCATCCGCATGTTTGATTTGGCACTAAGGCTTGTGCAACCCTAATGGCTGGGGTTGGTTCCCTGACCGGGGATCGAACCCGGGAAACAGTATTATAGAGTATTATAGAGTAAACTTGTAACTTATTGATTTATGGTAAATTTAGAACAGATAAAACTGTGCTATTAAGTTGTAATTAATCACGATTAAATATTATAATCGATTGACAGCCCTCAAATTAATATGCTGTGACGTCCAGTTACCAGCATGACACTGAAACAGGCAGTAGTAATGGCTAAATTAGCTTTTTACACATACATACATGTCAAAGCACAAACTTCTTTACTTTAACTTGATTAAAACAGTGTAGTCAGTACTTCAACTTGAACCAGAGTCTTTTAAAACAAGAGTATCTGTACTGTGTGAAGGATGTGTGTACTTTTGCCACCTCTGGTGACTGCTGTGGTGCAGCCTGGCAGCCTGGCAGAGTTAAAACTGAAGTATAAATTATGACTAAGACACAATAGACTCCTTGAACTTGTTTTTCAACTAAAGAACAATGTGTGACTTTGAAGTTTTAACCAAACCGCCGCAGAAGCCGTCAATCAACAGGAAGTGACATCACAAATGCTTAAAAACTCTCTCTCTCTCTCTCTCTCTCTCTCTCTCTCTCTCTCTCTCTCTCTCTTACACACACACACACACACACACACACACACACACACAAACACACAAAGCTTTGGTAAGAGGATAAGGCCATGAAGCCTACATGAAAGGCAGGGAGATTTGGTCGAGATGAAAGAGAAAGGAGGATATTTGTTCGCTTCTCTCCATCCTCCGCTTTAGACTGTAGCGTAGCACGTTCATTCCGAACGCTCTTTACCTCCTACACCGACTTCCTCGCTCTGTCAGTCACATCTTTCCCATTTTTTTTTCAGGCTTCCTTTCTTTCACGCTGTATCTCCTTCCTGTCGCTTTTAATCTCTCGCTTTCCATACCTCCTGTGTTCTTTTCATCTTGCTTGTTCACTTTGATTTGTATTTTTCCTCATTTACCCCTCTGTCTCTTTCTCTCTCTTTTGCTTCGAAACCTACATTATTATTGTGACAGGCATTAAGAGCAACACGAATTCAAACAGTCACACTAGTGAAGTTGTCCAAATGTGTGGTGACCTGAAAAACCCTGAGATATTGAATAATGTATTAACAAATATTTCCCCCTTGTTTTCACAGTTTTTCTCAGTTGCATTGGAGCGTTTCTCGGCTCAGAAATGAAATTCTCAAAAGTCCTTGTTCAACCTTCATGTCATTTAGTCACTTTGGAACATCATAAAAAAATTTCTCATTGCTTTCATCAAATTGCGAATGCTTCAGTTCATTATTTAATCAATTGTGTACAACCGTCTGCTGTTTCCTACATTATTAGTTGTTTGTCATGTTGATCAAAATATATTATACTGGTTTCACCTGAATTTAACCCCTAAAACATCTCGGCATCACTTCATTGAATAAGTAATTGAATGCAAAATGGTTAAACCAGTTGTCAAAATCTGTTAAGCTTAAATTTCTATTACACTTTTTTTTGGGAAATGTTTATTGAATTGATGAAAGGGTCCCTGGTGGTCTAGTGGTTAGGATGCGGCGCTCTCACCGCTGCAGCCTGAGTTCGATCCGCGGGCAGGGAACCAACCCCAGCCGCTCTTAGTGCCAGTCCCAAGCCCGGATAAATGGGGAGGGTTGTGTTAGGAAGGGCATCCAGTGTAAAAACCTGGCAAATCAAACATGCGGATGATCCGCTGTGGCGCCCCCTGATGGGAGAAGCCGAAAGAAAGTTTTTAAGATTGATGAATTGCGCAGATGAATCTTGAATTTTACTAATGAAGGTGAGTGTACAGCATTATATCAACCAATAATCAACTATTTCTCTAAAATCGGTCCAAGCTGAATCTTGTGAACATTCATTTGGCAACAGAGCAAAACACTTTCTGAAAATGGATGAACTACGAAGAAACAAACGGACACTCATATAGTACAGTAAAAGTTTAAGAGATGAACTTAGGATTTTGAGAGAAGTATAGGCTTTTGCAAGAAATCCAATGTTTTGTGCCGTTTGTATACATTGTTTTTAGAAGGCACTTACTGGTTTGCAAATATTAAGGATGATTCAAGAAATGCTCCAAAGCATCTGAGAGAAACTGTAATAGGTTCTTAATCACCACCAGCCGGTCATGTGTCTCAGGTGATGTAAATGGTCTTACATGATGCCATTTGGTGTGTATTGTATATGCACGGGAATTATGTGTCTAAAATAAGTAACATCCGCCCACTACGTATTTGGCTTACATCTTCACCATCTTATGTTTTGTGAATCCACTGGCCCTTTCAAATCTGTTTAAATTAATTTTTCTATTTTCATCTACCGAAAACTGAAAAAATCATTTTTTATGGCCTTAGTACCATCATACTTACACAGATATTTAAAATGGCTAAATATTATGATGATTTTTTGTTCTATTAGTATTACATAGTGCTTGCTGAAAGATTGAATATTACAGATGTTGTCATATACTCCTGCTTCCTCTTTACTTAAAACCACAAAATTACTCGCTTTTGATTCCAGTCTGCTTTTTATCAGCGCATTTTGTATGAGCTTTGATGTGATTTGCAAATTAAATCGAGTTTAAAGTGTAGGCTTCCTGCCCTGGCATTCAGTGAATAACGTCTGCTCTTCTGCTCTTTCTTTTGGATAGAGCAGGCATCCTTCAACCGATAGAGGTGAAATTAATTAGACAGTATGTGGGTTAGGGGAATGTGTGTCACCTTGGTGGCTATGGAATATATTTATACCATAAAAAAAACATGGTAAACTGTGGTAGAGAGTGAAAGGGAGAGAGAGAGAGAGAGAAAGAGAGAGAAATGGGGAACAATTGAGGAAGAGAGAGAGGAAATGTATGAGAGAGAGAGAGAGAGAGAGAGAGAGAGAGAGAGAGAGAGAGAGAGAAAGAAATAGGGAATTAGATAGGAGATAGTAAAGGTGTGTGTGTGTGTGTGTGTGTGTGTGTGTGTGTGTGTGTGTGTGTGTGTGTGAGAGAAAGAGAGTAACAGACAGACAGAGAAAAGATGTGGAGACTGAAAGAGGGACAGAGAAAAAATGTGTGTGTGTGTGTGTGTGTGTGTGTGTGTGTGTGAGAGAGAGAGAGAGAGAGACAAACAGAGAGAAATAGGGAATGAGAAAGAGTGAGCTGGTGTGTGTGTGTGTATGAGAGAGAAAGAAAGACATGGAGACTGGGAGATGGACAGACAGAGTGAAAAGGTGTGTGTATGAGAGACACAGATACAGAGAGAAAGAAATGAGAGGGGAATAAGAGAGAATGAGGAAGTGTGTGTGTGTGTGTGTGTGTGTGTGTGAGTGAGAGAGAGAGAGAGAGAGAGAGAGAGAGAGAGAGAGAGAGAGATGCTGAGATATTTGGCCTTAGCTTTAACAAGGTCACTTCTCTCTCTCTCTCTCTCTCTCTCTCTCTCAGAGCTTTTCTGATCTGCTGATCTGGAGCAGGTCACACCTGATAAGTGCTCCGCCTCGATCCTTCCCAGCGGATAAAGCAGCAGCGGACAGGTGGTTCCCAGAAGCAGCCAGCAAAGGATATATCATGTCCATCTGTTTGCACTTAGCTTTCTCTTTCCCTCTCTCCCTCTCTCTTTTTTGCTCTCTCTCTCTCTCTCTCTCTCTCTCTCTCTCTCTCTCTCTCTCTCTCTCTCTTCTTCAGCATTCTCCTCTCTCTATTCCTTCCCTGTCTCTCCACATGCTGTTTCTCCACCTTAGCTTTTGAAAGCTTAAAAATATCCTTGGTGCCTTGTGCACATGGGGTTTCCATGGTGATGATAAATGGCATGAGGTGTCTGTATGTGTGTGTGTGTGTGTGTGTGTGTGTGCGTCTGTGTCACTCATGCTGCATGCACGCTCAGGCCTGATGTGTCGAGCTGTAAATAACACACAGAGCAGTGTGACAGCAAGAAAACAAGGCCAGGGTCCCTCAGATCGGCATGACGGATGATGGCGGAAAGACGGGAACGCTGGGAAAAGAGAAAAAAAATATTGCAAGAGGAGCCTCTAAAGCCTCACTCATCTGGCGCACAGATTGCCGTGTTTGTTGAGAAGAGAAGAGGTCTTGGCGTGGGGCCCTCATGACCATAAAAACCAGCGAGGCAAACCGTGGCCTCATGGAACACACTCTTATACACCACACGACCCTGGGCGATTCGGGTTTTTTACCCTGGGGTGGTCCACATCCACACCTACACACAGGGTGGAGGGAGAGAGAGAGAGAGAAAGTATGTGTTGAATATGTGCAGCTCCATGATGCCGTGTCATTTGTTTCCAAATACAGTTTTTCTCGGTTACTGTTTCGTAGCATTTCTTGAATCATCCTTAATATTTGCAAACCAGTTTTCTCAAAACAATTAGTACAACACATTGGATTTCTTGCAAAAGCCTGCAATTTTTTTGAAAGCCTTAAGTCATCTCTCAAAAGTATGTATTTGTGTCAGTAAACATATCATTATCATCAGAATGACATAACAAAGATCGTCATGTTGTTAATGTGACAGTGCACACACTCAGTATTTCCTGATATAAATTACTTTAAGACACATTTACAAAAAAAAATGTTTTATATAAATTTAAACTTGACAGATGATGACAACTGGTTTAACCATTTTGTATTTAAAGACGTACACAATGAACTGATGCTGAGATGTTTTGGGGGTTAAGACCATTCAGGTGAGAACCAGGATAATATATTTTGAGCATCATGACATAAACAACTGATAATGTGGGAAACAGCCGATAATTGTACACAATCAATTAATTGAATGTACCAAAGCATTCGCAGTTTGTTCAAAGCAATATTGCTTTTGTGATGTGCACAAGTGTCTGGCACCTTCCACAAGTCACATGTTCAAACAGGAAGTAGCAAAATATGAATTCTCTGAAGGCTGTTGACAATCCATGTTTTTTTTTGTTGGGTTTTTTTGGTCATTTTGCGACACTGCGAGGGTACAACCGTGTTCCACCAATGATAAATTATTATGTACATGATTTGGATCATGTAGTGTCCTCATTGTTATTAGCACGGACATTGATGAACCACATTTTGTGTTTTTGCTAATTCAATGCTAATCTAGACCACGAATGAGGAGGTGGTAGCTTAGTGGTTAAAGCTTTTGCCTTATGGTATTGGCCTTAGGATCTGAAAGTCAGGAGTTCAAATCCCAGCCACACCAAGCTGCCCCCTCTGGACCCCTAAACATTGCCCTCAGAGCCATAGCTACTCAGTTGTATGAATGAGACCAATGTAAGTCGTTCTTCTGGATAAAGCGTCTGCCATAGATGCAAAATAAATGTGGACAACAAAGTAGTTGTCATTGATTGTCACTTATGCTGGTTTAACATATTTTTAAATTCACTATCGATTCCATGTAAAATTTTATAAAATTGCCACTTGGTTTCAATCAAATGTTGTTTTTATGTTTTATGACTAATGTTTTTGTCATGATTTGTGTCTCAAAGTTGAAAATCGTGAGAAATGATTTTGAAAACAGACTTAAAGGATTAATAAAAAGTAATGAATAAAAGACACATTTCAAGAGAGGAAAAAGTTTGGAGTGAACTGGTTTTAAAGATTTTTTATTTCTAACCACAACAAAAACCCAACAAGAAGAAGGAGAACAAGAAAGGGGAAGCCAGCAGTCACTGATGTGTGAGTGCTCGCCTTCAACTGTTCTCAAAAAGCCCACAGCTGTGTTAGCATTGTGTACAGGAGCGTGAGAAGGACACACACGGACATAAAGATCACACCAGCGTGTGGATGTCCATGGTCAGTCATGCTTACAGAGCCTCGGAACAAGAGGATCTGCTCATCCACTCATCTGTGGTCAGCTTAGACCCTTTAATACTGTGCAAGAAGAAAATGTCTTCTAATGAAAAAAATGTGTGGAAGTGTAGCTACAGTGCCATGGAGATTTAGGATCATTTTTATAGAAGGAAAGATGAGCAAAAAAAATCCCTGAGGTTGATCGGGCTGACTCAGGCAGTTATGTGCATTCACATTGGTCTTATCGTCCTCATGAGGACATTAGGAGGACCTTGTAAGGACGAAATTTATGAATGACGCTATGTCGCACCTAAATCTAATTCTAACCATAATCTTATGGACCAAAATAATACCTTTTGGCATTTGGTCATCAAGAGGCAGAAAACTGCTCACACACACATGTACCAAATATATCCTGAAAGCTCCAGTTCCATCTTTTGCTAGAGGCTTGTCCTCTATTAAAATGTCATCCTTTGTATAGAGCCCTTGTTCACACATGATACCTATCTGCCCTCTATCCAATTCTTCTATGTAGAAGCTTAGCTAGATATATGCCATTTGCATTTGATAGAACTAACATATGGACACTTGATTTCTCCAGCCATGTGTTTTTTTCTTTCAAAATTGTATTGGATTTCTTTGGATGTGGGAGTATGAAATTTTCCGTTTACTTGAACTAGGAGACTTATACCTGTTCCATCAAGACAATGGCCTTGTGCACAAAGCCATCTCCATTAAGATATGCTTTGCATGGTCTTCAAGTAAAAGATTTTGAGTAGTCTGCTATAGAGCTCTGACCTCAACCCTAGTGAACACATTTGGGCTGAATTGGAACACTGTCTGCACCCAAGGCCTCCTCACCTACATCAGTACATGACTTTACTAACACCTTTGTGGCTAAATGAGCACAAATCTTCATGAGCGCAGTCATGTGTCTAGTGGTTAGGATGCGGCGCTCTCACCGGCCAGGGAACCAACCCCAGCCATTATTGCCGGTCCCAAGCCCTGATAAATGGGGAGGGTTGCGTTAGGAAGGGCATCCAGCGTACGAAAAAACCCATGTGCCAAATCAAACATGCGGATGGTCTGCTGTGGCGACGCCTAATGGGAAAAGCCGAAAGAAAGTTTATACAAATCTAGTGGTCAGGTGTCCACAGTGTTGCCACAGTGTAGCTACCTGGGCAAAATATTTCTCTAATATTCATGAAATAAACTGAGAGTATTACTTTTAAACAGTGTGGATTATGGGCATTGTATGTCTGAAATTAAACATGATTCCTGAAGTAAATTAAAATGATTTAGTATATAAGACAATCAACCCTTACCAACCCAACTAAAGTCTCCTCTATACCTTTCCCTACTCTTTATTCTCTCACCATGCCCTTCCTAATGTTGTGCAACTAGAATACAGTCTCAGAAATATACAAAACACACAGGCCCAGTTTAATCATGTGTGAGTAAGAATTTCCAAATGACTCCATATTAGGTTCATTTGTCTTTTTTTACTTTATAGTGTAACATTTTTTTCCCCTACCATTCTCCAACAGCACCGCACCTTTATGGTAAGATGCCATAAAGAGCGCTACAGTTTCAACCAACCAATCCCCCCACCCAACACCCCCCTAACACAGTCTCAATGCCTGTGTCAGCAGTTCTACAAGCTTCAGCACTTGTTCCAAATCCTCCATCAGCCAGAAGGAGAAAATCCACTAAGTCCATGAAACCCAGGAATGTATTTTCATTAAATGAGTTTATTTGAAGGGATTGGGACAGCAACAATGAGCGAGAGAGAGCGAGAGAGAGAGAGAGAGAGATTTCCTTTCTTAATTTGAGGAAAGTAAACATGTCATTCTGCAGAGAAAGCAGAAATACTGCTCGAAATGCTCGTGCTGCCCTGAGCATCCTAGTAAACATCTCGGGAATTTCCAGTGCACCCATATTTATATTTAGCCACTCAGTCTACAAATGTCTTCCTCCAAATTTAGTTGCATGGATTGAAAAGTGTCATGCTCCTGAATATATAAGCTTACAAACTTAGAGAGTTATCATGCTGCAAGCCTGGTGCACAGGATTATAGTAAGAACCTGTCCTTATTTATCATAAACTCATCTTTTTAAATGCAGATGTTCAGCTTCACACACAAGCACATGAAGGCATTTTCACTTTACTGAGACTACAGTATATCAAGTTTCCAATAATAAAAAAAACCCCAAAATGTTATATATATCTCTATCTATATATACATCTCCTACTGTGGGAGTGACAGGATCAGACCACTCCTCCTACACTGGGAGTAAAAAGGATCAGACTACACCTCCTATAAGTGGAGTGACAGGATCAGATTACACCTTCTACATTTGGAGTGACCGTTGGAGAGATTACAACTATTGCACTGGTAGTAATTTGATCAGACCATATATCCTTCAGCATCACCTCCCAAAATTTGGCCCAATTCAGCACAGTTTTGGATCATAAATACAGAGGCTGTTTTATTGATTGAAATATGTAAATCTTCACAAATAAGTATTTAGACAGACAGACAGACAGACAGACAGACAGACAGACAGACAGACAGACAGACAGTTAGATAGATAGATAGATAGATAGATAGATTGATTGATTGATTGATTGATTGATTTATTCATCCAAATAGGACATTTACAATTTTCATATGTAACCATATAAATCTTTTATTTACACAGTTTTATCTGTCTCCTTAAACACCATAAGATGACATGAAACATAACCCTACTCCTAGATCCTCATGTTCCTTGTCTAGACCACACACAGCATCCCGGCAAACTCGCCAAACCAAAGTTTATCTTTATCTAGCCAGCAATATCACCAGATTTGATCTAATCCTAAAGACAAAGTACAAATTTACATAAGTATCTCAGCTCGGAAATACTAGTACCTTTAGGTAAACAATTCCTCTGAGGGAAAAGACATTCTGGACAGCCAAGCCATTCTTCTTGCTTAACTTTGGCTCTGCTTTTAGACTCTTATTGCTGTATGGAGAAGACACATGTTGATGGTTGGATTTCTGCTCTGGCATTCTGCCTCTGATGTTTAATGTACAGGAAAAAGAGAATCGTTTAGATCTAAAGATCAGTGCAAATGATAATGTAAGCACTAATATCCAATTATTTTTATTGTACATATGAATATTATTTTTATAACCCAGCCATTAGGGTTGCAAAAGCCAGTGCACTCTTAGTGCCGGTCCCAAGCCTGGATAAATGGGAAGGGTTGCGATAGGAAAGGCATCCAGTGTAAAACATGTGCCAAATCAAATATGCAGATCACAAACCTGAATTTTATACCACATTGGTCAGGGCGGGGTTACCACAGGTATTGTTAGCCAACAGGGTACCAGTGGAAATTGAGCTACTGTTGGCAAGGGAGGAGAAGGAGAAGATGACTACAGAGACAGCAGGGAAAGGAGAAGTGGAGGTTAGAGTTGATACTTTAAATGTTGGCATTATGACTGGTAAAGGGAGAGAGTTAGCTGATATTATGGAGCAGAGAAAGGTAGAAGAGTACAGTAAGAGTGTAATGGAGGTAAAGAGAGTTAGTGATGAAAGTGCAGCTGGAAGTTGGACTAGTGATGATGAATGGAGCAGACTTCAGTGAGCAGGTTGGTGAAGGGAACAGAGGTGATGAGGAGGTGATAATAAGGTATGGCCTTAAGGAGAAGAATGTGGAAGGGCAGATGGTGATAGATTTTGCTAAAAGGATGGAAATGGCAGTGGTGTGGAGTGGAGTGGTGCTTTTGCAGGGAAAAGAGGTGGAGAAGGTGGATGAGTTTAGGTACCTGGGGTCAACAGTGCAAAGTAATGTAATGTATGGATTAAAGACAGTAGCATTGACTATAAGACAGGAGCTGAAGCTGAAGGTAGCAGAGCTGAAGCTGTTAAAGTTTTTGTTGGGAGTGACGAGGATGGACAGGATTAGAAATTAGTTTATTAGAGGGACAGAGCATGTAGGATGTTTTGGGGACAAGGTGAAGGAGGCGAGATTGAGATCGTTTAGACATGTGCAGAGGAAGGACATGGGGTATTTCAGTAGGAGAATGCTGAGGATGGAGCTACCAGAATGGAGGAAAAGAGGAAGACCAAGGAGGAGGTTTATGGATGTGGTGATGGAAGACATGCAGATAGTTGGTTTGAAAGAGGCAGATGTAGAGGGCAGAGTAGTATGGAGACAAATGATCCGCTGTGGCGACCCCTAATGGGAGCAGCCGAAAGAGGAAGAAGAAGAAGATATACATATTATTTTTATATGTATAGCCATTTTTACAGTATACATTGCTTTAACATATTGTAACTTTACAGTAACCAGGATGTAGAGAAAACAAAAGGGAAAAGAATCTGTCCATTGATAAAAGAGATAGAAATGGTGATTTTTAAAAAGTTCAAATGTATGTGGGACCATCCACAAACTAAAGCCTTGAAAAAATCTCAAGGTTTAATACTTAAAAAAATATCCCAGTACCTTCAGATTCAGGAGGGTTTCATGGATCATGCCATCCTTTACTCTTTCCCAAGGCTCTTCTCTTCACGGCTTCTTTCTAGCTTTCCAGGCCCCTCTGGAATTCTCCATAATCTGCTTAAGGAACAAGAAAACAAAAACATTACTTCTAAAGGCTAATGCATTTGGAGAGCAGTGACCACTCGCATTAATTAAACTGCACCATTTGAACAAATCTTTAAATAATCCTTTTGAATACCCCCCCATGCATCCCCTCTTAGGTGTTTTATTGTCCGGCTCAGCTTTCATGTACCTTATGATTTGTTGAATGTGAAATGGATAATGCTGGTTGCTGTGGTCAAGGCAAAAGGTCACAAGGTCTTCTGATATTAGGATCCAGGCTGTTCCAAAAAGGCTGGCTGGGGTTAAAGGTCAGGAGACAGTGGTAGATCTTGGAAGATAATCTGTGCTGCCTGTCTGCTGAAACTCTGTCTGAGGTGTTATTTTACCTTAGTCCATACATTCTGGCAATGCATAACATGACCTGTTTGTGTTGAACACCAGTACACTCAACAGCTCCTTGTCATAGTCCAAAAAATACAGTATGTCCTTATATGTGACATAGGCGCTAACGAATGAGTTGGCACTTCTGCTACATCAGAGTTTTAGTGTTGTTACCTCATGCTGAATTTCACATCTATGAATACAATACAACATGATACAATACAAATACAATATTTGGAGCAAATACAGTCTTTACATTGCTTATTCATTCATTCTTAGGACATGTCTGGTTAATGCTAAGCTATAATTAATTAAGCTATAGGATGACAGGCGAACATTTTGGCAAATAGCATCAACAATGTTGTCATCTGGTAGGAAAATAAGTGATTTCATATATTTAAAAAACAACAACAAAAAAAACACTGTTTTCTTACATCTGAATATACATATGAGTCTAAAAAAGATACAAATAGTGTAATTGTGTAATATCTGTACAAAAACATGCAAATTTGAACCGCTGATTTTTTCAAACTGACCTAAACATTAAAGTAATCCAGGAATAAGTGGCACAAGCATTAAAAATACACTTGAATGCTTTACTAGTCATCCGAGTTTACTGTAAAACTCTCCATTATCACAGCCCTTTTCATTTCCATATATTTCCATCAAGTTTCCAATGACAGTATTACCATTGACAAGTTAACATACACCAGGCTGTTTTATAGTGAGCAGTAGCCAGAATGACAGAACCAGGCAATGAATAGTTGCAGAGGTGCTTAACCACTAACATGAGTCAAGCATTTGATCTGAACTCGTCAGATGCGTTTGAACCGAACAAAGACGATAATTATAATCTGCGTTCTTTAGCAAGTGTCTATGCATTGATTCATAGTTAAGCCTGTTTAAAATAAAGGGCAAAAAATCAAATGCATAAAGGAAACACAAAGGAGCCTGTGATCATCTTTAATAAATAGCATTTTTCATGAGTGACCTCCTTCCCATTAGAAAGTCAATCAGTAGTTAGACATGCAGACGAGCAGCAGGGACTCGTGCTGTGTGACCCCTGTTCTTGACCCTGCTATGCTTTGAACTTCCCAAGGGCTGCAATGCCGCTCTTTGATGATCGTTCCAGCCTTTCGTGACCGGACCCGTGTCGGGTTTGAAAGGACGTAAATAATAGAAAGCACTTTTGGGTAGAAGCAACAGCAGCAGCGACAACAAATTTCATTGGATGCCTCAGCATACCACAGAATTATTTAGAGAGCATATGTAAATACGTCTTACGATCATAGAGGAATGCTTGCGATTTCCTCCCGGAGGCCCTAACTGGTCATTTGGTGTGCAGATAGGAGCAGACCGCTCTGCACAGACAGCTATAACCATGGTCTGGACTTTGCTTGTGAACCTTGAAGAGAGAAAACACCCTTTCAAAGCACATAGTTGCGGTCAGCCTTGAACCCAGACAGGACATATAGAGCAGAATCTAATGCTGTTAAGGCAGCGGTTTCAAACGGCGCCGGGGCCACCGCAGGAACAGCACCGAGTTCACAGAGAACACGGTGCATGCATGACACACAGGGATTTTAGTAGATGCCAGGTTATGTCACAAGCACTGTGGAGTTGCTTACAACAGAATGGTGATTTCTTTATAGATTAGCTGTCAGAAAAGTATGAGAAACACAGGCTTGACAAAGTCTGATGCAGGTTTAAGATGTTTGCTTTGTGGAAAATGATCTATATAAGTGCATTGTTTATTATGTTTTTTTATATCGGAAAAACTAATATGAATATACAAGCCACAGCCTTTAAATTTACCTTCAACAAATAGGTGATAATTACCCTCAATTAGTGGTGGATGAAGTACACAAACCATGTACTTGAGTAAAAGTAGAGTTACACTAGCTAAAATATGAATCCATATTTCCACATCATAAAAGTGCTCCATTTAAACTTTCATTTGAGTAAAAGTACAAAAGTATTTGCCTTTAAATGTACTTAAGTATCCAAAGTACTATGATTTATTATGGCTATAATGTTCCTATTATTATTTTTGTCACAAGACTCTTAAGCAACTCAGTTTCTGTGAAAAGACTCACAGCCCACCGATCTATTAATAGAATGATATTAATGAGTCAAACATTGATTGATATCTATTACAAAATTATTATGAGCCCAAAACCTTCTTTTTAAACTATTTTTAAAAATATTGTGCAAATAAGGCCAAGATTTTTGTGGCAATTTAAAGTCAGGAGTACATCATTTATTCCTCTTAAAATGTTCTGCTTGCTGTTGAACTGATGCTGAACTTTACGGTCATGCTAAGTAGATACTTGTTGCTTAATGAGTTCAGTTTTTTACTCACTCATAAATGAAAAGGAATGACTGATTTTACAAAATTTAGTTTAGTAAAAAGCTACTAAATATTATATATACAAAAAATATTTGACTTTGAAATGTAGGAATGTTGTAGCTGCAGCTAATAAGTCATCAAAAATAGAATGCTAGCTAGCAAGCTAGTCAGACAGAGAAGTTCTTTGGCTGAATGTTTTATAACCCTCTTTAACAATGTGCTTATTAGATAGTTTGGCATGTTTGAGTTCACAAATCAAATTGATTTATGACGGTAATGCAATTTGTCATATTTCTTCCCATCGGCACCAATGACGACTCTGTTTCACACAGAAATTCTTTGTGCAATTTTATCTGCCACCAAAGTAGCAATCGTGTTTTGGGCCGCGCTAAGGGTTCATAGACGAG
This sequence comes from Silurus meridionalis, assembly GCF_014805685.1. NCBI lineage: Eukaryota > Metazoa > Chordata > Actinopteri > Siluriformes > Siluridae > Silurus > Silurus meridionalis. The sequence continues at coordinate 5,650,566 of NC_060884.1, read as the reverse complement.
TATGCTATAAACAAGAGGGAGCCAGTAAATGTGATTATCAAGTCACAGACACCACAAAAACCATCTTAGATAGCAAGACACTATTATCTCAGATTCATTCAGGAGCAGTGATTTTCTTTTAAGGGAGGAACTTGTGGTTCTATAATGTGATGTAATTGTTAGTTAACTGACCACACACCATTGTTACATGCTAAACAGACAGATCTCCTTATGTGATCTTTAAGTGACCACAGCCTTATTATATAATGATGGATTTGAAATAGGTGGCTCTTGCCAAAAGGCTGTCATAAAAAATACTGTAATGTCATACGGGAATGTGGATTCTTACCCCCATCATCTTCTGTGATAGATGCATTTTTCTGTTGTCAAGCTTCAGGGACAGTCTGACTGGAGCCTTTCTGTTGCAATCCGAGCTTTTGGGAATTCAGGGTGATTATGCTTGTATATGAGAGAGATTTTTGGGGGACCTGCTTGTGAAATGATTATGAAACAGTCTTAGTATTGGTTCAGGAATTACAGGAATACCAAGGTGTTTCTAAAGGTAGTGCCTCCAAGATGATTTTTTATTAAAATTAATTTTAACAAATGTAATTTTTGGGGCATTTACATATATACCGAGCCACAAAGAAGACTTGTGAAACACCAAGACATATCTTGGTTGCATATATTTTAAGCCTGGTTCATCGCTGACAGTTAGGTATGTGTTTAAAACGACTAGTCGTTAATTTATCCTCTAGACAGTGCTTGGATTAGCCTCTGGATGGCATTTTGAGTCTTGCCTGCTCTATTGTTTTGGATTTTGGTACTTTATTATGACTCTTAAACCATCCCAACCTTTCAGGAACTCGAGCTGCGTCAAAACGTTTTGGGAAGGCCCCGCATTGTTCACGCTCTGAATCACGTTTGAAATCCAGCCAATAGGCAAGTCGTGACGTCATCGGCGGGCGATGTTGTGTAAACCATAAAGCTACAAAATGACTGAGCGATGGTAGCAACATTAGCTTCTAATTGTTCAGGTAAGTGCTTTGTGTGCGAATCTAGGCAGCCATGAGCTTAAATGCAAGCAGAAATCCACAGCCGATGTGTTGTTTGCTTATCTTAGAAACATGCTTAGTCAACTCTCAAGAGAGTCAACTGTTAGCATTTTTAGCAGTGCGGCTATGCGCTCCCGCAAGGTGAAGCGGCATCGAAGGTTGCTGGGCTCGCAGGCTGACCTAGCAGAATGCATGGAGATGGATGAGTCCTCTCCAGCCTCTCCTGCTAGGCCGAGCTTCCGTTCCCCGTGGAAAGCACTCGCTGCGGCGGTTCCTTCTTCCGGCGCGTGTAACACGGAGCTCTGTATTTCTTCCTCCGCGGAAAGAGTATTTTCGGATGCTAGCGAGCCCATGGACTTCTCACAGCCTGTGCTGTTAGAGGAGTTCCTAAAGGGTAGTGACTGGGGCCGCTGCTAAGCTAAAGATAGCTTGGCCAGATGGAGGAGACCTGCAGCCTTTCCGGAGGCTCCAACAGCTGCAGGGCATTGCTCCAGCCGGTCTGGGAGGGTCAGAGGCCAGCCTCTAGAGGCTGGTTCCCCTGAGAGATTTCCTGGCAGCTTGGGAAGAGCTGCCAGACGTATCTCGGTGGGTCCTGCATACAATAGAGAGGGGCTACTGGATTCAATTTGGGTCCTCTCCTCCCTGGTTCAACGGGTTGGGACCCTGGTGGGACCCAAGCAGGCTCTGGTCCTGGAGCAAGAAGTACGCACCCTCCTGAGAAAAAAATTGGTTCCTCCCTCAGTCAGAGAGTCAGGCTAATACAGCCAGTACTTCATTTTTACGAAGGACAACGAAAGAGGTCATGTCTCAGATCAAGTCAGAGGACACGATAGATCTAAGGGACGCCTATTTCCACATAGCCATCCTTCCTGTGCACAGAAGGCTCCTGAGGTTTGCTTTCAGGGGCGAAGCTTACCAATACGGGTCCTCCCCCTTCGGGCTAGCACTCTCAGTTACTCACTCTCTTAGCTCGATCAGAGCTTCAGGTGGTCTGGCATCAAGATGTTGTTCTGGCTTGCATGAAGGAGCTAGGGTTAAGACTGAATGCAGGGAAGAGTGTGTTTTCTCCATTGCAAAGAACCACCTTCTTGGGCATAGTGTGGGACTCGACCGTGTTGCAGGCACGATTGTCTCCCGCCTGGATCGCAGCCATTCTCACAGCAGTTGGGAGAGTATGAGAAGGCCAACCACTCACTGTTAAGCAGTTCCAGAGGCTGCTAGGTCTCATGGCGGCAGTGAGCTGCCCCCAGGCCATACTATCAAGGTTCCGAGGTGGGCTCTTTGAACCTTAGATATATGGAGAGAACACACGTTCCTGTCTCAAGGCCCCATCCTGGGAGCGCCTTGTTGTCACGTAACGCTAACGACAGACGCATCTCTCACGGGGTGGGGAGCGGTCATGAGTGCCCGCTTCACCCAAGGTTGGTGGAACGAGCTACATCTTTCATGGCACATAAACTGCCTGGAGATGATGGCTGTGATTATAGCTCCTTTTGAGGCAGGGGCTGAGGCCTGGGGAATGGAGGCTCCAAACTGAGGTGGTGGAGCAGATATGGCAGAGATATTACAGAGCCCAGGTGGATCTGTTTGCGATTTGGGGACCTCGCACTGTCCCCTCTGGTTCTCTCTCTCTCGTCCAGCCCCACTGGCGCTGTTCCCGGGCGTTCTGGAGAGAATCTGCCAGGAAGGAGTACGTCTCCTCCTGGTGGCACCTCACTGGCCGGGCAGACCGTGGTTAAAGGACCTGCTGTCCCTCCTCGAGGGCCCTCCTTCCTACCAGGAGGGATTTCCTCTTGCAGGCAGGGGGAATCCTAGTTCACCCCCGCCCAGAGTTACGAAAGCTATAGCTGAGGCTCCCTCACCACCTGTCATTTTGCAGGCAATCTGCCCTCCTCCTTTCCCAGCTCCAGAACAGGAAAAGCAAAATTGATTGATTGTACACATTTTTTTGAGAAATGCACAAATATTAAGGATGATTCAAGAAATGACCCAAAGCAACTGAAAAAAATTGTAATAGCCAAATATAATATAATAAGTGCAGGTATAAAGTAGTGAAGAGAGGTTAGCTAAGGACAGATGGAAGGTCAGCAAAATATAGAGTTGCATTGTGCAGAGAAATTAGGTAAAAATGTCCATGGAATATCAGGTGACTATACAGAGATCAAATAGCAATTATACAGTTATTTTTGTTAGATGATAATAATAAAATAGAAATACTATGCTCAATAACAATCGAATTTTGACATAATGACAAAATATTCTTGGGCATAAATCAATACATAAAAAATTATCACATAAAAAGAAATCATATCATTGGGGCCACTATTATAGCCACCTTGTTTCTATAAAAAGACTACTAAACATTTTTTGGTTCTTCAGTTGTTTTACAAGTTGTTGAACCCGTATCCCTCTAGATCCTCGTGATTTTATGCTACATGCCTGGCTCCAGTTTCCTCATTACTATCAGAGAACCTCTAATTTAACTGCAGGAAACACCAGTGTTAGAATGAAAACACTGTGTACCACTGCCTTGTGTTAACAAGATCGACATGATTATGACGTATACACACAGCGTTCTTCTTCACTTGTGCAGTACTGAAGTGGAACAACACATGCCCCTAAATAAATAAAAATGTCTAAAACCCACCGAATGAGATTTCATGTTTTGTTTCACTACTTGAATTCAGTGCTGAATGTAATTAGCGGGATTTATGCATCATAGGAGAAGCATGGAAGCAGAAAGAGAGAAGGCCTCTGCCTACGAATAAATGGAGGAGGGTGGGAGAACTGGAGAGTCGAGAAATAAAAGTCACTCATATGTCTAACATTTCTATGTATACTGAATACAAATCAGAGAGGAGGGCCTGTTTAGCCAGGCGTAGTGTTCTCATTTTCAATGCAAGAAGTGTAGAGCAATCAGAAGTCCCTACGGATGAAAGCATGACCGCAATATCTGCTAATGCCACATTTGCAAATCCAAAGTCCAGACAGAGAGAAAAAAGAATGGAAGATGAGAGTGAGAAAGATAAATGTTTGATTAATGTGTGTGTGTGTGTATATATATATATATATATATATATATATATATATATATATATATATATATATATATACACACATCTCTTTCCCTTTCTCATATAAATATATGAGAGAGAGAGAGAGAGAGAGAGAGAGAGAGAGAGAGAGAGAGAGAGAGATAGATGTATACAGTGTAAAGTCTGTATGTATGAGAGAGAAGGAGATAAAGAGAAGGAGAGAAAGAAAGGGAAGGGGGGGTGGTTTTGGTGTGATGCTCTATTTGGCGAGGTATAAAAAAAAAAAAAAAAAAAAAAAAAAAAGAGTATTCGCTTGCGAGAGCTCAGCATGAGCTGCTTTGTAGTGCCTGTGCTGATGGAAGGCGAGCCTGGGCCAGGATTAGGCTCTTTTCATCATCCAGTCCCATCTGGTATCAAGACTCTGTTTGTTAGGGCTTCGGTTCTTTAATGTCTCGGCTTGGATTTCACAACGATTCATTCCTTTTACAGCTGTGGGGAAAATGTAGCTATACTATCCCCCTCCCTCCAGTGCACGCAGTATGATAAAACCCACAAGAAGATCATGATAGAAAGCATAAGGTAAGGTAAGCATTAGTTTAGTACCAGGCTTTATTTTGGGTTTCTGTAATTAAGAAGAAATAAGGGATTAGGCATAAACAATGGATTATGTACTACTTGGCTATCATTTTTTTGCCTCTATCTCCCTATTATATATATTTAAACACATCATCAACACTTGTTTGCAGTATGTCCTTAACATACTTATGACAATTTCAAAAAAGTTTTATTAAAAATACTTTTCACTTTACTTTGGCATCAATTCAATAAGTCTCTCTATAAGAATCTGCTAGAAGACTACTCAACTCCATTCTTCTTAAAACAATTCCCTCAATTAGTAACTTTAGTAATAGTGGTAAAAAGGTCTGCATCCCAAATCTTCTTCACTGGATTAAGATTTAGTGTCTGTGAAGACGGTAGAATATGATTTACGTTATTTTATACTCATCGAATTGTTAAGCGAGCCTTTGTGTCCTTTGGATGGGGAGTGGGGGGCCATTTGGATAGAAATGTTTCGAACCAGGCTAATCTGTCAGAATGGCTTTGTATTGATTTGCAGTGACGCGTCCCTTTAAAGAGGACAAACGAACCCTGAACCGTGCCAGAAAAACGTCAAAACGTAAAAATTACAATGTTTTTTCTATTAATTTGTCATTTGGGTGTATTTTAAGTCATTTTATGCCTCGCAGATGAAACCCTTGAAATGAAAACACATTAATCTCTGTTAAATAAATGGTATTTGTTTGTTAATTTGCCTTTAGGTTTTAATTTGTCTTTACTAATAATGAATTCTGCCTCACATAAATATGTTTTGCAAATGCATGCCCATCTTTATGCTTAAAATTACATATGCACAGAGGTAGTCCACTGAGCACCTTGACCACAGTAGATGTCTTTTGAGAGCATGCAGCATCATCAGGGACAGCCAACATCCCAGGCATAAACTGTTACGCAGAGGGGAGGTGGTAGCTTAGTGGTAAAGGCATTGGGTTTTGTGTCTGAAGATTGTGAGTTCAAATCCCAGCCATACCAAGATGCTACTCCTGGGCCCCTGACCCAAATGCTGCTCAGTAATGCCATAAATGTTTAACCTTCTTCCATCTAGAAGGATTTATAAGAACTTATTGACTTGAACCAGCATGGCCAGACTTTCTTCCCAACCTCCCTCACCATACTGAACTCTTCACAGCACCTATAGGTCACTGATATCTCATTGATGCGTTATTGATTTTGTATATAATTATAATAAGACTGTATATAATTACACATTCATAGCATATCCAAGCTTATATAGCTGTATACAAAATCTATATACACTCTACATTGTCCTGGAACCATTGTAACTACAATGTTCATATCCAATATATTGTACACTTTTATAGCTCATATTTTTCTAACATCTATCTATCATATAGTGTATTATAGTGCTTTTCCACCTTCACAGATTGCATTGAACGATACCCAATGGCATTAAGCAAAAAAAAAAAAAAAATAAATTGATTCCAGTTGTCCTAGATGTCTACACAGAAAAGCTTTGTAATTTTTTTCTAGATTACAGTAAGTCACACTGTGGCCTAAACCACATCAGCGAGTCTGCATAGTATTACTGAGAAATTGGATGTGATTTGAAGCAAATGTTTATGGGGGGTTTTGGGGGGTGGGTGAGGGTATAAAAGTTTGACAGTATTCTGTGTGGACAGCACAACCGAGCCATGGTCATTATGATGCTAAGATCCTGTTTGTTGCCGTCCCACATTGACAAGCTTCTTTTCAGCTTTTTTCTGTCATGGTTCATCATGGTTCATAATGGTCTCCAGCTTGTGCAGAGTGAAAGACTTCAGGAGAAATATATATACTACAGATGATCTCACCTGCTTTATTGACACATGGATTGGGAGTGGATGGATACATGGACCTGCATTTAGTCTTAGGGTAAAATTCTGGGATGGTAAAGATGCACATGTCACATGTACGTTACAGCACAGTGAAATTCTTTCTTTGCATATTCCAGCAATGGTAGGAGCTTAGGTCTGCCATGATACAACAACCCCTGAAACACAGAGGGTTAAGGGCCTTGCTCAAGTGGCATCTTGGTGATTCTAATTCCTCAACCTTCTGATCAGTAACCCACAGCCTTATCTACTTCTTTGGCAGCATGATACAATATTTGTCTATATCAAGAGATAAATGAACTAGAACTAGTTTGATTGTAATCATTATAATGAGGCCTGACATGCACAATACATCCAATGGAAACTTTATATACTGATGACCCCATCATAACTTAAAAAGACAAGACATGGCCTAGCCTACCCAGGAGTCTTAAAGAATCGTGATCAGTAGCAGAGGTAGTATACTGTTTTTTTTGCTAATAATGTAACAAATTACAGTACATAATTTAGCAGAACAAAGCCATTTACAGTACCATAGTGTATATAACGTGTATGTGTCAGAGGGTGCGTGGACGAGCGCCTGTTCGTGAGTGGACAAAGGAGCCGGGTTGCACTCCTTTTCAGTTTCCAATGACACAGATAACAGGAGAAAGACCAGAGCTAACATTAAGCTTAGAAACACCAAAAACAGAAAAAATACACGCTCTGTTGACCACTGGGGAGAGTAAGACATCTCACAAGGCAGGAGATGCGTACATCCTGGCAGTGTCCCAACCGATTGTACCGCATTTATGCTGCTACGTTTGCCTGCCACGTGAACATTTTTAGATTTTTAACATTTTGTTATATTGTTATCGGCATCATAAGATCGAAAAATCGTAAGTCGACCCATCGTAACTCGGGGACTACCTGTATTGCCTTTCTCTAATGATGTAATTATAATATGCAAATATTCCTGAAGACAATGCATTAAAGACAATGTATAGGGGGTACATTGTGGACAATATTGCCATTACCATAAGGGTTTTGTGTGCCAGATTTGCTCCAAAAATATACACTATATAAAGGTTTGTAGACCTCTCTGCCAATATACCCACAGTTCACCTGTAGTCCCACCTTTGCTGTTATAATTACTTCCAATCTTCTGAAAAGGCTTTCCACCTCAATTTCTGAGCATGACTGAGGGAATTTCTGTCTATTCAACTACAAGAGCATTAGGCGCTGATGACAAGGCATTCCACTTTATCCTAATGGTATTCACTGAGGTTAAGGTCAGAGCTCTGTACAAGCCCACAGACACTCAAGTTCTTCTACTCCAATCTTGGCAAACGATGTCCTTATGGAGCTTGATTTATTATCATGCTGAAACAGGTTTGGGATTACTTAGTTCCAATGACAGAAAATTTTAACGCTCCAGCATAGAAAGCCATACATTTTATTATGATTGTGTTCCTCCTCCTTTGTAGCAAGAGTTTAGGAAGGGCCCACATATAGGTTTAAAAGTCAGAAGGTTATTTTCACTATCATTCCATGGTGGCATGGGGGCTAGATGATAGTGGTAAGTAAAAGATTATGCTGAGCCTCCAGTTTTTGTATACCTAAAGTAACTCTTATGAAACCTTATGAAACCAGATGCAAAAGGAAAGCTATTGTCTTCGGGGGTGACATCAGCTAGTAAAGGTTATAAATCATTTAATCTAGATTATTCCAACAGAAGTGTGTTGAACTGAACAAAGAACTGGATTGACACAAACACTAGCTTGAATGTGTATCAGGCCTTTAAACTCTGACACCAACCCAGCCCTGATGATTTGACTGTGTACATGCATTGTGTGTCAAAAACGATGAGTGCTGACATTTAGGCAGAGTTGCACGAATGATTGTGATATTGCTGAGGGAGTGACAGCTGAGGATGGCTCAATCTGCCTTAAGCACACATGACGGACAGGCGGGGTATTAACTCTGACAGTAATATGCAGGTGAAAGCGGACCTGACAAAGAAAACGTTCGGGTTATTGTCAAAAATGACTGGTGTGTGGGTTTACATCAAAGACACTGGCGCTATGAGGTCTCTCAGGAATGCACTAACATGCAGATGTTCCACAGTCAGTGTGATAGGATGTTTATGATAATCAGTATGTTCAGAATGGGTTTTATTAAGAGCTAAGGTGCATTAATGACTGATAAATCAATGTTGAAATTGTGCAAATCAATATACTGAATTCAGATGCAAGCACAAATCTAAGTGGGTGAGAAAGGAGACATCCCCACTGGGCACAGCACATATTTGCACATTTATAGCACCACACACACCACATTTAGTTGTAAGCTAAGTGGTTGCATACAGCCCACTAGCCCACACACGGTTCCACACACATACCCACTGCCCTACTCTATTCACGGATAATGCATGAAACCCCAATCACGTTCATTACAGTATGTTAAGTTGTGTGATGCGACTGTGTTGTGTGTACACATTATATGGCTACAATGAAATGGAGATGAAATCTGTATTGTTCCATTACATTACATTTGCAGGGATTCATATGATAGTTACAACCAGAGCTAGTATTATTTATTAATGGTTACATATTTCTAAGATATTTTCTTAGTTTATTTATTATATCTAGAGTTTCCATTAAATGGATTTAAACCTCTTCATGCTTCATAGTACTATCTCTATATATCTCTTGGGATATACATACATACATATAATGTTCAGTATAATGCTTGCTTGTCTGAGCAGAAACTTTATTCCTAATTGGAATAAAATATTCATTAATCTTGTGCATACTCGTTACATGCAGCCTGAGAATGTACTTCACAGCTTCAGGAGTCAAGAGGCTTGTTTTTTACTGATGATAGTATGCAATTCGATTGAGATTGATGGTAACAAAGCTACAAATGGTAACTAACATAGTGTAATTAAGCTAGTTAGCTAATAAATACCAAAACACATCTAGTGAATATTAAGTCCAGTGTAGGGGACGACCCTGAAAAGTTATTATCCTTTTCTGAGAAAACGACCTTGGTAGAAAATTAAGTGAGTCTTTGGATATCATTCGGCTTTCTTGATGCCACTGAGGGTATTTTTCTTCTTGTTAGATTCAGGCCATCAAAGATGCATCATTTGTACCGTTAGACTGTGGCTGTATTTTAATTGGACCAAACATTCCATTTATTCAGTGTAAAACAGTTTTAAGCTAATTAAGGATCCATGCACCTTTCTGGGCAATACATACCGTGCATATTAAAGGTGAAATTTACGTACCCTTGTTAGTAACATCAAGCAATGAGGAAAACTGCTTTTATTATGATTACTCCTGTTACAAACAGGAATTGATTTTTCAATAATTATGGGTTTGTATATATTTGTATTTGTGAAATCATGTCTGCTAATTCGAAGGATGGTTCTGGTAAATGCGGCTAATCAAAGAATCCTGCTCTGGGCCCTGGTCTCTTTTGGCAGGCAGAAATACCAGTCCTTGACTGGACTCAGAGGAAGACAGGATGATTAGATGGAGTGCCACAGGGTGGGTGAAGCAATAAAAGACTATGAAACAAAGGAATGAACCTGTCCACCTGTCAGGCATTCATGTAAGGATGTCGAGTTTTGTGTTCTTCGATATGTCCACCCTTTTTACCCCCCAAACCACCCAGGCTCTGAGCCTACATCTTGTTCTGACAAGACCTCCCAGGATAAATAGGTTTATGCAAAATATCAATTATACAAAGACTCTGTACAATCCCAGGGGCAGATGAAGAGCACCTCACTAGCTGCATTGCCTGCATGCAATCCACAGAGGTGAAACAAAGACAAAAAAAATGCATTGCCTAGAGTGAGGTGGGTGATGTGAAGGACAACATCTGCCATGAAAAGCAATGTTGCAACTTCTATTTCACTCCGTGAGACAAGAAATTAATTGAAAGGCACTGGAAGGCAGAATATGAAATAGACAGAAGAGGCTTGACACATCACATGTTTTACAGGGTCAGCAGCAAGACTGGGGGTTACAAATTTGACAGAAAAAGTACAATTGCTCTACTTGATTGGTTACCCTAATCAGTCAAAATTCAGAACAACGTTGGTCATCCTTAGCAGTTGAAATTGTGGAGACCATGATGAGGTTGTTTTCCTACTAAAAGGTTTGCTTTATATCTGATGCATTTTATGGTGCGGATGGGGAATCCCAGACATGGTGAGAGGTTTAAATAGATCACTGAGCATCTCCGGGAGTTTGTGCGTGTGTGTGGTCAAGAGGAGACTGTAAATAACTGAAGAAAGTCCCACTGGGGAGTGGCAGAGGTCACATTTGTCATGGTGGTCAACCTGAAGCAATAAAGCATCTTTTACCATTATCGTCACTGAGAAAATATGCCCGGGAAGAAAATCGTACAGTAATCGTTCACTTGGATGGCAAACATTTACTTCACTTTTTTTTTTATAGGACTGCTGTTAAAGGTAAAATATTTACATATTTTCCAAAATACTAAATCCTATATTAGTGTTCTCTCACACATATTGCATCCTTCTAATCTAGACATGCAGAGCTGACATTCACTGCTTGCTCCAGGACAGCCCCTTCAGCAAGTCAATAGTCTAGCAATCACAGTCCTATAATAGCAATAGCTCTGGCCTGATTGTCTAATTCTGTCTCAATCACAACTCTCTGAATGGTCACACTATCTTAATCTGTGCTGGCTAATGTGATAGCAGTACCAGACAAGAGATAATACTGAGGAATTGGATCAGCGGACTTAGGAAATAGCCGACACAGTGTTTTGTGCGAGGTGTGCAATTCCATTGTTGACATACCTAGACTAAATTCTGAACGGTTTGAAAATTGTTTGTCCCATGACTTTGCTTATAGGTTTGACCTTCAAATACAGATATAGGTTCTGGTTTCAGGACAGAGAGCAGGCCTCTAAAATGGACAAGGCCACAAGTTGTTATATTCAGTCACAAAAATAGGGATGCATTAGTGCTAGCATTGGAAAAATTCTACCTATCTAAGTATCAGTATTGATATCAGTGTGATACTTAGCTTATTAACTTACTTATACAAGTTAATTAAATAATACCCAGACAAATGTCCAACACTACTTGATAGCCTAGTCATATTACACCAAGTAGCAGAATTTATATGGTACAAGAAGTTCCCATGTATTTTGCATACATGCAAAGTTATTTGTAATGAAGTGAGCAAACAACTACATAAGAGCATTTAATTAGTCTGAGAACTATACAAGTGTCTCATCGAATCAAGGTGCAATTGCATGAGCATGAGATTATTGCTAGCAGCAATTAATGTTGCAATGACTAGGCTAGAAAAAATGTTGACGGATAATGTCATCTGCATGGACATACAATAATAGTCCTTGTTGTTTAGTATGCTGTCCTAGACACAGCAATTGAAAATGTAGGATTTAGACGCAACTAAAACATACTAGCCTTGATGTAGTGTGGCACTTTTCCATTATCTTAACTGCAAACCTACTTACCTAATTACTGTATTTCTTTATAGAAATTTCTGTGAAACCTATATATTTTTCATAGTATGCTATTCTTATTCATGTGATTATATATAAGACCGTTCTTATCTCCAAAGCAAAACGGTTTTCAAAACAAGGCCAGTATCCAATGTATAATCTGCTTGATGTCTGACTAAGATTCAATAAAAGGTGTGTTTTGCATGCTGACAGTCTGCATTTGAGCCCATGTTTGAAGAGTCAAAGATATTCACCACTGGGGGCTCAGTTTTCTCACTGGCTCCCCACCGAGACCCCATGATGGCGAAGCTTGAAGAAAAGAGTGGGAAGAAGGAGGGGATGTAAAAGATTCAATGGGGAATGAATGAAGATGTTAATCGTCTTATATGAGGGCCCTTATAAGATATTTTCTGTGATTCTGTCCAAAAGGATCTCTGTTGGAGAGGGTAAGCATATACAGAGACCTGCAGTGCTAGATGGAAAAGGCAGAGGTTTACCTTCCCAATGCATCCATCGCTAAATAGTGGCCACAGTCGTCTAAAGGCTTTTCACCCCTGGCATATTCTAATCCAATTCCACAGGGAAGGAAAAGAAAAAAAAAATGCAGAAATCACCGTAGAAATGAAAGGCCATTCTTTTTGGTAGCGTTGCATATTAGCATGTTTAGTGTTAGTATTAGCTTGACACAAGTATTACCAGATTTGCTATTTTGCTTATTATGTTTGACATCCTTCACACATATTTGCCTTGATAACCACCTGCTAGAGCAAACGATAACCTTGTTGGTAAATTTCTGCATCTTTGTGCTGTGTTAATTAGCGATAACCCACAATGGCGGGCTTCAAAGATAGCAAAGATAATCGATGACATTCAGACCAGTCAACATTAAGGCGACCCCCTACCTGGCCCCGTCTCGTTTCTTCCTCCGCCTTGTTCTCATTCCGAAATGGATCGTGTCAGTCCTTTAGCCAGTCCTCTCCTGCAGCCGATGATGATCCGTAGGTGGTCTTGGACCAGGGCGTCGTCCTTGGCATTGTGTGTATCTGGAAAACGCATGTCCCCCCCAACACTTGCGCTCACGCTGCAGTTTAAGCTGCCACCATCCGATTGGACAGCCGACAGCAAGTCTTCATCAGCAGAACATCCCTGTTGTCATGACAACTTGCCAATATGCCTGCCATCAAATGCAGGCGCATAATTAACGGCCGACTAGTCTTCAAGTCTTACAGATTACACTTTTTCACGACTGATAGCTAATTTCATATGACTTGTTCGATGCTAACCTGAACACGCTGCACGTAGCATTGAGGCAACCTTAGCAACTGCACTGGGCTGTTAGCCATCTGCTGCGTCCAGCTTATTCGCTCCAATTCATCGCATCACAGGATGGAAAATCGGCTTACAATGACACATATCGTGATAGTTATGCTTTGTACAAATGGAGAGAAGAATGGAGGCTAATTTTTATATATTTTTTTACAGTAATCCTATTCCTCCTGAAAGACTGCATGCATAATCGTGATTGCACGTGGCTAGATGTGTTGGCTAAATTGGCTCTGGTTAAAAACAAAGATTAGCCGTTTGGGACAGACTCTTACCGATCTGATCAAACTATTGTCCATGTCAGTTCATCTGAACACGATTGAAACTTAGATGAACAAGGCTGCCGAAAGGTTCTGTGTACCCATTTCTCGGTTCTGACTCAACTCGGTTTAGGACAAAACAATGACTGAGACAGGAGGAAAAAAGTGAGGAATGGGGAATGAAAAGGAGGAGTCTGAAGAAGAAAGGGAAAGAATTATCTCTGTGTCAGGCGTGTTCTCCCGTTGTGAACAGATGTACGCTTCTACACAGAGACTCCCGCTGTGTACCGAGCTGGCCCCATGTTGGGTGTTAGAGTCAGACGTTTCCATACTCCGTTTCCCCTGCACTCCTGACGCTCTAACCCCAGCCGCCTGCAGCCCTCTGTGCCACCCCCTCTCTAGGCCTCAAAGTGTCTTGGGATTCTGGGCCCAGTCCCTGGCCTTTTAATGCTAATCCTTGGGCATTGTCCTTCCCTGGCACCCTACCTGGCGCTGTAGAGAGCGGCGAGACTGCAGGGTGTCCACAGGGCATCAATGATACTGGGTGATAAATGTGAAGAGAAACCATGCTGAAGTCTGTAAGTCCCCCAGGGTTTCATGGTAGAGGCCCTGGTCAAAAATTTGTGACAAAAAAATAAAAATAAATTTTCTCCTTGGCTTTACATAGTGTTTATTTTTTTACTGAAACAAAAACATGTGACTAAGTTTATCGATAAACTCATTGGAACATTTATGGAAAGTTCAATTGTGAATTTTAAAAAGTGGTATTTTTCTGTATGTTTGTCTGTAAACAATATTAAATAAATCTCAAATTATTGTAATCATAGTTGCTGAGATTGAGAATGTTGCACTCAAGGTAGGACTACATCATGATTGGGGACACCACAGAGCACAATTCGCACATTTACACTTAGTTAGCAATCAAGGTTCCGTGGTGGTCTAGTGGTTACAATGCGGCGCTCTCACCTCTGTGGCCCGGGTTCGATCCCTGGTCAGGGAACCAACCACATCCTTTAGGGTTGCACAAGCCAGTGCACTCTTAGGGCTGGTCCCAAGCCTGGATAAATGGGGAGGGTTGCGTTAGGAAGGGCGTCCAGCATAAAAACATGTGCCAAATAGAACATGTGGATCATGAATACGGACAATCCGCTGTGGGAGAAGCCGAAAGAAAGTTTTACACTTAGTTAGCAATCCACCTAGTGGCAAGGATTTGGATGAAGTAAGGACACTGAAGATACAGAACCAAAAGAGTAAGGTACTTGAAACTCCATGTGGATAAACATGGTACAGACATTTGCTTGATGTATGCAACATTGCGTTTTTTCTCAGTTGCTTTGGTGCGTTTTTTTTAGATCAGAATTTAAATTCTCAAAGTTACTTGTTCAACCTCCACATCATGTAGTCACTTTGCACATCATGAAAGCAATTTCTCGTTGCTTTGAACAAATTGCAAATGCTTCGGTACATTTATTTCATTGACTGTGTACAATTGTCATTTTTAGTTGTTTAAGTCATGTTTAAACTATATTATACTAGTTTCACCTCTATAGTCTTAACCCCAAAAACATTTCTGCATCAGTCATTGTCAATGAATTCAAAATGGTTTAACCAGTTGTCATAATTTGTCATAATCTTACATTTCTATTAAACATTTTGTTTTTGTTTTTTGTGAATGTGTCTTGAATTGAGGAATCGTGCAAATGAAACTTGAATTTCACTAATGAAAGCGAGTGAACGGCATCGGATCAACCAGCGATCAACTAGTTCTCTAAAACGGGTCAAAGGTGAATCTCGTGAACCTTCAATTGGCAATTTCTGAAAATAGATGAACAACCAAGAAACTGAAAGAACACTACAGAACAGTAAAAGTCCTAAGTCTCTTGCATTCAATATCCCTCATACAGTAATGTGTAAATTCTTACTTTTGGGAGATAGACTAAGGATTTTGAGAAAAGTACAGGCTTTTACAACACCATTGTGTGGTGCTATTTGTACTGATTGTTTCGAGAAATGCACTTAATGGTTTGCAAATATTAAGGATGATTAGAGAAATGCTCCAAAGCAAATGCTCCTGAGCTCAAACCCTGTGCTGTGAAGTGGTAATTGTACCTGTTGCTCAGCTATTTAATAAAAACATTATATTTGACAAGATTTTTGGTTGAGTGAATAATAGTGCAGGATATGACTATTGGATCAGTACTGACCTGAGTTTAAACCACTTCTGTCCTTCATTTTATATTATACACTGTTATAATGCTAATGGATCATTATTGGACAGTATATCATATGTATTATATATTACAGCAATTATTTCTAGTGCCATATTTTTGGCCCCTTTACAGTTCCCCACTCCAACTTAACTCAACTTAAGGCTTTTCGGTATACTAGGGCATTTAGAGTTTTACTGCAAAAATTCAGCATTTGGCTCCAGGGTGATGCAAAGTAAGACTTCAAAGGACACTGACATAGTTCTGACACACACTCACTTCCTGATGTTACACAGCCTAAGTGGGATGGCATGAATGTAACCTGCGTCAGACAGTCAGATGCTCCATTGTGGTTCAAAATGTGACCGAGGTTTACAGATGATGACACAATGGTGTAACCTATCGGGAATCGATTAAGACATCTAGGGGGTTTTGCGCAACTAATGTTATCTCATTCAGTCTTCCGCATGCCAAGCATGTTGTAATGGGGATAAAAAAGGAAAGCCTTTTGGGAGATGGTTAAATTTGGAACTACGACTACACTTGCTGACAAACATGTTGCGAAGTTACATGTCAGCAAGTGAGTTACTGATGAATATTAAGTGTTCTTGGCAAACATGGCAATTCTGGAATGAGGGCGATTGTGTTTGTTACTGGGAACTCTAGCAGAAAATCTATCACAACAGCCAAACGCTTGTGAGCTCCTAAGTTACATGCACAAGGTTGCCAGGTCTTAGCAAAAATTTCCAATTTGAATATTGTAATTCTCAATAGCCACAAAAAAGATCTTAAAATGCCTTAAAAAATGTTGGCAAATGTAGATACATTCTTTTCTAATTTTCAAAGTCTTGGCATGGGAGCCTTTCACTGTAGTGAGGCATGCATTTCTGATTATCCGCAAGACAACCTTTTATCATCACCTATTGCTATACATCATATGTACAATAGACATCATTTATTAACATGGATATGAACAGACTTTTGTGTAAATTATAGTCAGAGCATTTAAACAAGAAATTTCGTATGCATGGAAATTGTGGAAGTTTTAGAAGAGCGCTCATATTCTACTTGTGCTCCTGAGTGTGTGTAAATTTATTCTGGCTGACAGCAAGATGCCTTACTTTTAATAAGAAAAAAAACTTGAGGTCTGTGTGATGTGCTCAGTTTTCATGATTTCCTGGCTACAGTTGAGATATTTGGATGATTGTCTTTTTCAAACTAATTCAGTTTTTTCTGTAATTCAGCTCCGTATATATATTAGGGCTGTTGTTATATACTAGCATATACTATTTATAGAAAGAGTAAAAAGACAAAAGTAAATTTTTTCTGACCTACCATTTCAAAGCTTTAAAAATTAGCCTTTTATGGAGTTTTGCAAAAATCACAAAGAAATTGCTAGAAATCTCGACGTGATTGCTATTTTTAACATACAGTACACATATGAGTATGAATTAAAAAATCTGCATTTTTGGCTGGTTTGGTTTACGTGAATATTTACACACAATAAGATTGATAAATATGGCACAATGCCGGCACGTACACTTTCCCTTCGTTTCCCATATCCCAGATTAATGGAAATTGGGCTTTTTAATGAAATATCTTTTAGGAATTTAGACAAGTTTGCATATAAAAATAACCCCAGCATATTTTTGACCAAATTAAAAAAAAAAGAGGTTTGGAGGTGTGACTAAATGTAAAGTAGCCATGCCTTGATCATGATTTATAATTCAGGGCTGATTGGCATTTATTAACATATTCACATGGGGACAAAGAAAACTTGAACTAAAACTAAAAGTAAGTCAATTTCACCGTACAAAACCATTTACATGAAGATTTTTTACTAAAAAGTTAATAATTATAGCCCAGTCTGTGTAGATATTGCTGAGGTAAATTATGTATTTAAGTTGAATATTATTTAAAAATGAATAGCCCACTCTCCAAATATCCTAGCTACCACTATATTTATTAATGTATAAAGGTATTTCAAAGCGAAATGGTGTGTACGTGTTCATATTTGGGCATATTTTAATAGGAATTTGAACACGTCAGCTGACATTCAGTCAGAATTGTGCTGTCTAAAGCACAAAGACTAATTGCAATTCAGACTGCAATCAGCACTAAATCAGAACCAAATCCTATGAGAAATGTTAACGTGAGGAATGCTAATGTGAGAAGACACACACATTCACACTCACACTCGCACTCAGCAAAAGAACAAGCCGGACAAATCAGACACTGAATGTATGATTTAAAAAATATATATATATATATATTATTAGCTTAGTTTAGAGATGTACTGATCTTATGCTCAATATTTTATACATATATGACAATTATATTATTACAACTGAGCCCTTGAGGGCTTGTTTAGGGGCACAGCAGTGGCATCTTTAGTTGTGCTGGGATTTGAACAACCTTTTGATCAGAAGTCCAAAAGAAGTCCATCTTAACCATTCAGTATGGTAGAGGAAGATGAATTTAAGTGCTGGATTTGCATGAGCCCAAAATGCTAAAATCAGCATAGCATAAAAAAGTGAGCTCATTGCATTCCTAGCGTAATCAATTCCTTATACAATTAATGAATTGTATCAGGAAACAACACTGAACTTCAGGGTGGAGTCATCCTCCAGGTCTGTGAGTGGAATGCATGCCTTCATCTCCTTGCTGCACATGATAACCACTAAGCATATTTTATCTCATCCTATCTACATCATGTCTCAATTAGCAAAAAAACCCCCCTCCATTATGGCAGATTTTCTGGTATTACACTGACCCATATGGTCCGACCAATTTCATCCTTAAACCTTCTATTTCTTTGTTAGATTGCAACCTGGTTTAGTGAGGACCGTCTTAAGAAGGTCAAGATGAAACACGAAGATTCGCTCGAATGGTAGATTGTATGCTAAAAAAAAAAAGAAAACAGGATGCTTTTGCAATAACGCAGGGGGAAAAATATGAGTGGATGTTTGCAATTCAGTTTGGCAGCTTAGCGCATCTGAAAACAATTTGCCTCCAGATGGAACAAATAAGCTTCAAATGTTGTATGGCAGAAGAATTCGTCCTTCCTCCGCTCTCTGGGTGTGTGCTTACTGTCAGAATTTCCCGTGCTTGTCAGTTTCATCTTGTGTATACAGCAACAACAACAAGAAGAATACAATGCAAATTTCCTCCATGACAAATAATTTAAAAAAGTAAGAAAAAAATTGTCCACCATGAGGGCTGTGTGACCTTTTTTTTCTAGTGGCCCTCAACTGGTTTTGAGAGTTTGATTCCTGGAATGTGCTGTGTTTATTCAATCTTTGTCCTTCACTCTCCAATCTTGTTTGGCTCACAATTTAGCCAGCGAGCTGGGTGGAAGTGAGGAGCAGCTGTGATAATTATTCAAGCATGCATCATTCTTTATTTCGGTCAGTGGACCCTGCTATCAGGGTTTTCCAGGAATAAATGAATAATGATAGCGTCCAGTTTGGCTATGGATGTAAACATGTCACTGGTCTTAAGCATTTTAATCTGATGACTGTCATTTTAGCAAATCACCATCATCAATCAGTACATACAGTACAGTAAAAGTTTGGGGTTGTTGCTATGCATGAATAATGTACTGTAAATATATGTATGTGTATATCTTGGTTAAGGCATTGGTCTTTGGATTGAGAGGTTATGAGTTCAATTCCCAAACCCAACAAGCTGCTACTCCTGGGCCCCTGAGCAAGGCCCTTAACCACATAGCTGCGCAGTTGTAGGAATAAGATAAACGTAAGCCACTCTGAATAAAGGTGTCTGCCATATGCTATTAATGAGATCAATGCTTTTACAATATCAGACACTTAGATGACGGATGATCAACAGCCGATTTCTGGCCGACATTTAAACCACCACTTTGATCATACTGGCGTGTTTTCTTGTGCTTTTTGTTCAACTTGCTGCAAATCATCAGCAACCTAAAATGTAGTTTTAATTTCGCAATGGTAATTAATACAAAGTCAGAGACCAAGAAAGCTCGGGGCATTGCATTTTGACGAAGTCCACTTTCACTGAAAAGTGATTTCCCTTTTACATAGAATATAAACAAACTCAAACTGATATTCATTGTGAAGTCGTGCCAATCATTTTTTATTTGAACCTTGTGCCAAGTGTTGTTGTTTTTTTATTTGTTTGTTTGCTTGTTTTTTAGGCTTGGGTTTATACCACTGATCTCCTAATGACCTTGTTGTGTATTGTATCGTTAGCTAATAAATATTCCTGTGAGTTAAAGATTTACTACCACAACTTTTATTTTCCCATATCAAAATTGCTAATCCATGCCAACAACTGGCATGAAATATAGTCTAAAGCTTTGTGAAAATGTTGTTTGCAAATGATTTGTTATTCGTTACAAGAAAATAATTTTATAGACAAAATAATAGGACACCTGACTTATGCAGCCTCACTGTATGTGTTGGAGGCAGACAATTGTATAGGATGTCTTTAGATGTGCTAGCATTAAATGCTCCCTTCATTTGAACTAGGAGACCCAAAACTGTTTCAGTATGACAATGCTCTACACAATATATCATGAAGATATAGAGCTCTGAACACGATTGAACAATTTTGGGATAAATTGTGAATGCTGACTGCATCCCAGGTTTCTTAACCCCACATCAGTATTAGATTAATTTAGATTAGAGTCAACTATTGTCATTGTGCAAGGTACATGTACAGAGCCAATAAAATGCAGTTGGCATCTATCCAGAAGTGCATAAGTAGCCTATTTACAATAGATAACAGTAGATGTATGAGGTCCATATATACAGGGACGAGGGTGATTAATGTATAGAAAGTGCAGTAGGTAATAATATATATATATATATATATATATATATATATATATATATATATATATATATATATATATATATATATATATATATATATATATATATATATATATATATATATATAAAATATACTGTCCAACGATTATGCAGACAGACATGTCAGAAGATAATACACTCAAATGACATTACGTAGTTATGTACAAGTATGAATGTATATATGATACAGTATAAACAGTATAAATATGGATGGAATGTACAGTACTTCAAATGTGAGTTATGGATATTGTGAAAAAATATGTGTAGTGGATAAGCAAAATAAGTGCAAAATACACAGAAAGTAACAATGCAGTTTTGAATTAGCTATTCAGTGCAGTAACAGCCACATTAAAAAAGCTATTCTTTAGTCGGACTCTCTGAGGCACCTGTAGCGTCTGCCTGATGGGATATGGGTGAATAGTCCATGGTTGGGGTGAGAGGTGTCTTTGATGATGCCCCTCGCCCTTTGCAGACAGCGTTTACTGTAAATGTTTTCCAAGGTGGGAAGCTGAGTGCCGATGATTCGTTGGGCACATTTCACCACCTTCTGAAGGGTTTAACGTTCCAAAGCAGTGCAGTTGCTGTCCCACACTGAGATGCAAGTGGTAAGGATGCTCTTAATGGTACAGCGGTAAAAGTTTTCCAGTATCCAGTATCTGACTTTACTAAACCCCTGGTGGCTGCATGACCACAAATCTCCATAAGCACGCTCTAATATCTAGTGGAACATGTTCCTGGAAGAGTGGAGTTTAATATAACAGCAAATGTGGACTAAATGTGGAATAGGATGTTCACAAAGCACATGTGAATCTTTAGGTCAGGTGTCCGCTACCTTTTGTTTATATATTGTATGTAAATTGGAACCTTCAAATTTTACTTGAATACCTGTGGTTCACTGAAATATAGTTTATAGGAACACATTTTGAAAAATGCGTTTTAAAGTATCAGGAAATTTTATTATAATTTAGAATTGTGATCAGTGAAATGCAAGTCAACATCAACCTAATGTAAGTCATCCAAGACAGATGGAGAAATTGTGGAACTCTGGATAGGTTGTAAAACCTAAGAAAGTGGTAGCTCAGTATGTATAGACAGTAGTAGTAGGAGCTCAGGATTATACATGGACCCTGGACCTGCAAGACTCCAACATTATCCACTGCACCACAACTTATGATCTTTTATTACTTTTACAATTATGACATTTAACAGACATCCTTATCCAGAGCATTTGACAGCTGAGCAGCTAAAAGTTAAGTGCCTTGATTAAGGGCGCATCAGTGGCAGTTTAGTGGTGCTGGGATTTTAACTTGTAACATCCAATCCAGAGAGCAATGCCTTAACCAATGAGCTGCAACCTCTCTGTCGAAATTTCAAATACAGTGGAACCCTCTTATCTCGCCCTCGGTTACCTCGACAACCCTATTAAGTCAACGTTTTTGAAGTGGAACCGCCAAATTCTCGCTTTTTCTAAGCATTTTTTATCGGTTTATGTCGCCGAACCCTAATATCTTGAGCACAAGGGGGGAAAAATTTGCCATTTAACGTCGGTTATCTCGGTGCAGCCGCAGAAGAACTCGCGGGAGTGGCGGAAAAATCAAGCCTCACAGCTGCTACAGGTGTTGTATTGTATACTGTACTGGGGGGGGTGGGAATACCGGGATACGCATGCGCGATAACAACGACCGCCGTGAACCAACATATACCAACAATAACGGACAGTGAGAGTGTGGAAGTGTAAATAGGAGCTGGTGATGATGATAAACGAGCACCATATGTGCGCGATTGAAGCCGCGGGAGCTTCAGAGAAAGCGGCCGAGAAAAGCACCTGACACGCTGAAGGGGGCGCCGAAGGTGGCGTGGCAGGTGGATTCCTGACAGATAAACATGTACTGTATGTATTTTTATAGCATGCCTTCATCAAACAAATCGCGGAAACGCTGTTGTGTAAAAAAAACCTTCAAAAACACGTGCATGCACATTCTCATTTATTAACACACATCATGTACATAAAGAAATTTCAAGCACGTTAATATATTGCCGCCATTTTGATTTTCGTTTATCTCGATCATCGGTTACCTCGATGCTTTTTGGCGACCCCCTAGGACATCGACATAACCGGGTTCCACTGTACATTTATATTTATGGCATTTGGCACACGCCCTTATCCAGAGCGACATAAATTTATCTCATTCATACAAATAAGTAGACATGATGTTAAAGGGCACAGGAATGACAGCATTGTGTGTCTGGGATTTAAAATCACGACTTTCTGATTTAAAGTCTAATACCTTAAGCACTAAACTTCCACTTTCTTATTAAAAGACGTTGCGTCTCACAATTTAAGACAGTCCACACGTGTGGTTGGCAATTTTAATGACGCGATTTCTGCACCTGGTAATATTGCTTGGTGATGTACACTTCACAAGCGAAATTGAACCCTCCACTTTCTCCAGTGGTTCCTAAAAAACAATAGTATGGACTGTGTTGACTTCTCAGAGGTGTCCTCACTTGACCTAAGTACAACGATGGAAGAATTTCTGTGACACAAATTATGGCACACAAGTTGATTCAATTTCTGCACAACGAGCTGCGAGCCAGCAACAATGCTCATAGTGTTGAACATGGGGTCATCCAGCTGTCACTGACATAGAACAGTGCACTGTTTACACCTGCTGGTTCAATCGACACATTCACCTTCGAACCCGCAGAAAACTTTTTCGCTGTTCTTCGCTCTGTCAGCATGTCAAGGGCCAACGAAAGCCCAAGAAATAATAAGGAGCAATCCATTTCATGATATCATTAGCAGCATGGCAGGCCTCAGGGCAGTGTGTGTGTGTGTAGGAGGGGGGTGCTATGCAATTTGTGTGTAGGAAGTTCTAGAACTGACATTCTTCCTTTTTTTTTTAAGCATGCAGTCTCCTTAATGCTCTAATAAACAGGAAACCTCGTCATCATCGTCAGCGTGACTTATTGAGATTGGAGGAAGCCCTATGGAATAATTGAGTAATGACAGGCAGTGTGGGTGTGTGTGTAATGGTTCTGTGGAACGCTTTGATGTGGTCTTCACGTACAGTCACTTACTGTAATTTGCTGTCTTCTGTGAGTCAGCATCCGTAAAATGGCAGTGCCAGGAATCGCTGACCGCGTCCTATTATGCTCTCGAAACATGCTGGACACTGGACAAAGGTCTCGATCTGAGCCTCAAGAAATGGCGTGCCGTCTCTGCCGGTGCTTGTTGTGAAACGCAGCGGCGGTGTCGGGAGTCTTCACATGGCATCGCTATGGTATGTCTTGAAGAGCCTCGCGTGTCAATCTGCGAAAGGGCAAATCGATTGAAACGAACTGCGCTTTTGACTCGGCCTTCAAACGCCAGGATTCTTGACATTATTAATTAAAGATGACGGCTCAGCCATGCGGTTCCTCCCTAATTTCTTCAGGAGAGCACGAACGCTTGCATATTTGCAAAAAAATGTGGCTAGCCTGTCATAATGCCAAGAACATTTAGAAAAAAAAAATCCTTTTTTTATGGCATAAATGTGTTGAGGATTCTGAAACGGAGATGGGGGAGTGCAGGAATCCGAGTTCTGACACGGCTGACTTGTGAGATGTCTTCACTTTGGCTTTAACCTCATGTTTATGTGTAGGTGTAACAGCAAGGTCAAATTCCATACTGAGAGAAATTAATTAGTGAAGGCATGATCGATTTGTGTAGTCTCACATGATTATCAGGGAAACAGCACTTGATAGTGTTGAACAAAGTCATCCTGCTTGCATCTTGTTATATAATTATGAATAAATAAAAATGTTTGACTTTTTGTTTGCCTCAAATAGACGTGTTGTAGTTGATCGTATTATTAGCCCAAGCCTGACTGTCCTTCAAACCCTGGAGAATCTTCCCTTTTCATAACACGGCGCAGTCGGACTACAATCCAGAGCACAACAGTCCACCAGCATGCTCAATCTCCAGAGTTCTAATTACACACACCTGATCCCAGTGACACCCACACCATATTTAAGCAGAATGTGTGCACTTTCCCAGTTGCATAGCACTCAGTGAGCATTTACGTGGTTTAAATTCATGTATTTCAGAATCAGAATACTTTATTGATGTCCCAAAATCACAATGGTTCAGCTTAAGAATTTTTTATCTTACGATGATTATAGTAAAACAACAAAAATGTAAAAATATTGCCATTTTTGTGTGTAGGCCACCGTAGCAGAATATATGCGGTACGATACATTGGGACCCTGACACCATGTTAAATGCCTGCCTCTTGCCTAATTCTAAGCCCAATTTTAGCTTTTTTCTCTCATCTTTTTATCGGCGTTGCCAGACAATGAAATAGAGCGCATCCAGCTCCGCCCTTCACTCACAAACCAGTCCTCGTCTATGCACACGCATAGGTGCTCGTCAACACGCCCGCTGCCACGTACATATACCGTATACTGTAACGTTTTTACATTACGGTACTGTACATTTATTTTTTTTTGCTAAATGATCCACTGTAATTTGTTACATGTTTTACAAATTACAGTATACTACCTCAACTTGCAATATTTTCAAGTTATATATTAAGTTAAGATGCTGTACAATTAAAGCATTTCCAATTTTTGAAGTATATTGTACAAAATGTGTAGCAGTAGTGAAACAGTAGACTATGCTACAGTTATACAAGTAATTCAAAGTATATCTTACAATTCTTTTTTTTTTTTATCTTTAACTCTGTTGCATGATACTGACCTTTGTAAAATAATAATAATAATTATTATTATTATAAATTTTTTGTCTTTTTTTTAGTGTATCCAACTAGATCTGAGTGGCCTTAGTGTCACAGATGACACAGACACATGCTTTTTATATCTGGATTAGTCGGGATAAAATTTTACATGATGTAATTTATACAAAATGTTACGCATACACAGATCTCTGCAAGCGTCACAGTTGGTCTAACACGTTGGACGCAGTTTATCGAGCATTTAACATATACACACATTTAAACAATGGTCTCAATTTAACCCTGTGCTTGTGTAAAAGCTCTTCTGTCAAATCAAATTAGATGGTTTATCTACACTGCAGAGCTACAACACTGGTTTATATAATATGTTGTAGATAATAGTTCTTAGGTTACAGGGTAAAAAAATCTATGAAATTTAGCTCTGAACTGGAGTCTGGAAAGACTGTGGTTTGGAGATTATAAGTCTGTCTGTCTGTCTGTCTGTCTGTCTGTCTGTCTGTCTGTCTGTCTGTCTGTCTGTCTGTCTGATTGACTATTATTAATAAGGACATTTCCTTATTGACAGTGAATGTTTGTTTCATTTTTTCTCTAGACTAGTATTTTTATTGGTCTCTTTCTAATGTCCCCCATCAAAGACTCAAAGATTGCATATGTCCTCTGTAATTATTAATCTGCCTCATGATGCAACTCCCCCCAGGGCTGAGATGGACACAAAGCCTGTTTGAGGCTCTGATGCAGTAAAAAAGAATGTTTGAAAAGGAGCATAAGAATGACGAAAGTGCTTCTTGTGAGAGCAGAAAAGAGTTGAACAGAAGGGTGGATGTGCTGGGGTGGTTTCATGTGAAGGAGATATCATTATCGCACCAAGAGATATAAAAACGTGCAGTTTGTTAATGTAATGTGAATGGTGTAAGTCATTTTGTAGCAAAACATATAGTTTGTGGACATTAGATCTGATACGATGTGCTTTTCGTACATCCCATTCCACATTTAGACCCATTTGCTGTTATAATAACCTTCACTCCTCTGGGAAGAGATTTTAGAGTGTGCTTGTGGAGATTTGTGTTCATTCATCCACAGTGGTATCAGTAAAATCATGTACTGATGTAGCATAAGGTGGCCTGGGGAGAAGTCAGCATTCCATATCGTCCCAAAGGTGTTCAATATGGTTGAGGTCAAAGCTCTATAGCAGGCCACTGAAGATCTTCTTCTCAACCCATGTACACTATATAGTCATGTAGCTGACTTTTTGCACAGGGGCATTCTCTTGCTGGTTTGGGTCTTATAGTTCTACTATGACATCAAATACAAATTCGTGGTAACTGTTTGGGGAAGAACAGTCAGGTGTCCCAATACATTTGTCTATTTCATGACCCGTTATTACTAATGTTCTAGTTTTGTATCCTTTACTTAGTATTGTATCCCGGTGCACCTGTTAACATTACCTTTGAACTTCCTGTTATGATAATTTGTTAAAAATTCAAAGTTAGGATAATGTTATTTATTTTTTCTAAGCATACTGGTTTCTTAGGCTTTATTTTAAATACTATGTGAGTAGGTTTTGTGTATTTTGTGTCAGTTTGTACTTTGCTGTATCGTTTCAATCCTAGACCGAGAGCAGGGAAACTGTGATACCATTGTGTTCTATTATCACAGTGCGTACACAGTGTAGGACTGATCATGGCATGTGAACTGGGTGTGTAGGAGATGCGTAGCGAGAGCGGGAACATATGGAGAACGAACGCGATCACGTGTAGAATTTGTTCCTTCTGTTGCGCAGGATGAAGAAAGACTCATGCAGGATGAACTCACCCAAACGGCATGAGAACTAAACCAAAGGCAGATCAATGAATCATGGAGAGAGAAAGACAGAGAGAGAAAAAGAGAGAGAGAGAGAGATAGAAAGAGAGAAAGATAGAGATAGAGAGAGAGTGAAAGAGGGAGAGATTGCAAGTCTGAAAAATATTCATCGACTTAGAACCTAAAATAAAAAATTTTTTTCAATCTCTGTCCCAAGAGAAAAAGCAAGAGAGACAGAGAGAAACAGGGAGAGAGAGAGAGAGAGAGCGAGAGAGAGAGAGAGGGGCAATGAGAACAAGGAGGCCCTGGCAGCCTCTGGCAGCTTTGTAGCTTCTTGCTGTGCTGTATGTAAATGAACACATGCATTCATTTGGGAAATAACAATCACAATTCTCAAGATGAGAGCAGCAAACAACAACTATATATATATAAAAAACCCTATATCTTGCGGGTCCGAAACTGTGGAAAGGGGTTGACAAAGGAAAGCATGAATAAATCAGCATGGCAAGGATGGAATGAACCTCAAGAAACATCAGAGAGAAAGAGAAAAGACAGAGGAAAAAAAAAAAATATATATATATATATATATATATATATATATATATAGAGAGAGAGAGAGAGAGAGAGAGAGAGAGAGAGAGAGAGAGAGAGAGAGAGAGACAGACAGACAGACAGACAGACAGACAGAGCGAGAAAAAGAGAGAGCGAGAAAGAGAGAGTGAGTGGGGCACCCAAACCTGGATGTAATGAAGTGATTGGTAGATCACTGTGGCTGTTTATTATCCACAGAGACGAAAGGGGAAAGCTGTTTTATCCACGTCTCAATCATCCTGAGGCCTGGATCATTCGTTTCAACACAAAAAAAAAAAATGATTAAAGTCTCCTACATAATCCAGCAGTCCTGCAATGAAAACAAGGGGATTGTGCACATGTTCTGCTGGGTTCGAGGCTTTGTACATGTAAACAATTGTTTAAAAAAGAGGGGAAAAAAGAAAAGAAAATGCAAGAGTCATTGTAGGAATGATTGAAGTGCTGGAGGATCTAGGTGCACGAAGGGGGAGATACATAATTCCCTATTCACTCCTTAAAAAGGGGTTCTTCGCCAAAAAGTACTCTGTATGGTTCTATGTGGAACCCCTTAGAGAGCAAAGGTTTTTATGTGTGTTAAAATGTTTGTATTATTCAAAGAATGCCTGCATCTTCCTACAATTTCTATTGGTGACCTCAAACCTGTGAAATCTTATTTGTAAATACTGCACCTTTTTCCATTCTATGCTGCTCTCAAATGATGACAGAACGGTACTTTAACTCATTGTAATTACCTTCAGCTAGGGAAAGTTTTTTAGTTCATAATTACATAGTTTATACATATGTGTAATAATAATAGTTTGACTGAAATAACAAAAAGTGCACTTCACTTGATAATTAAAAAAAAACAGAACTGTATATATAGATTAAATATTTTAAGTAGGAATGTTACCAAAAATAAAAGTTTAATGGTTTATTAGTTACAGTTTTTGGAGGAACTTGGCAAGTAGGTTGTTTCAAACATCTTGAAGAACTAACCAGAGATATAGGTGGATACAGCCTGCCTCAAATCCTCTCTCTTCATTTAATCCCAGACAGACCCGATGGCATTGAGAGTTACTTCCAGGACTCCTTGTTTTTCTCTACACTGAAGATAGCTCTTAATGATATTGGTTGCATGTTTTGTGTCACTGTCAGACGCCTCCATGATGGTATTGCATGATGTATTTCTCAGTATTGAGGACACCAATAATCCTGACCAAAATTCCATTTGCAGAAATGCAGCCCCAAACTTGCAGGAAACCTCCACCATGCTTCACTGTTGCCTGCAGATAGTCATTATTGTATTGTTCTCCAGCCCTTTGGCAACCTGCTTTTTGCTACAGCCAAATATTTGTAACTTTATTTTTTTATCAGTTCAGAACATGGACTTCATTACTGTTTCAACCTACATATGAATTTGATGATCTGTAGCACCTGCATTTATATAGATTATTAAAAAAAATAAAAAGACACTGATCCTATAAAATCCCTGTGCAAGTGTGCAAAAGTAAGAACTGAAAGCCAAATATTTGGATTTGGATTTTTTATTTGGATTCCTCTTCTGTTAAATTACTTAATACTTTATTAACATAATTATTTCTGAAAGCATTTTGTATTTCTTCTTATTTTATGTACGTATGGTACACAGACTAGAGCAGTATGTGCATTAAGTTTTAACATTTTATAATTTTTTTTGCATGATGCTTTAATAAACTAAGGAAAGATTTATGTATTTTTTTTAATTTGCTTATACAGAGGTATTAACATTTAAAAATTTGAATCAGCGTTTCTATAAAAACGATACACTTAAAATCTATAGACTTATAGATTAATTTGACACGTGTGTGTGTGTGTGTGTGTGTGTGTGTGTGTGTGTGTGTGTGTAGAGAGGGTTGGTTAACACGGTCTCCAGCAGCATGCGTGGATCTCTCGTCCCTTCTTGTGCTTTTTGTCCAGTGAAAGATGATCTGACAGCAGACCACCAGGGACGGACCTCCCTTCCTGTATGAAGGGCTGTAGTCTGCGTCGTGTGTTTGCCTAAACTTGGCCCCAGAAACCAAGAGCCAGTGTCCAGCAGTTGTTGCAGCGCGCCCGCAGTGTGACTTTTTGACCCGTCCTGTTCTTAATCACTGTCAATAGCACCACATGTGCATCCTGCGCCAGAAGACTCGGCGCCAGGAGACGCTGACCAGAAGGCACTGTGTGGAGGGCAATGTCTTTTAATGACAGGCCACGTTGGCGATGACGTTTTACTAACTGATATTGAGTGTCCTGAGTGTCAGTGGAAATGAATGGCACAAATACCCATGTTGGAGTTCAGTAGTGTAATTTCGGGCAATGCGGTTTTTCCAGTGTCAGGAAAAACCTTGTTCAGGTGTAATTGAGGAGTACTAGAGGTGTCTGTTGGGACATCAGAGCAACTAAGTTGTTATGAAAGGCTGTTTTTAGAGTGTAATGCTATTTGCCCTCTTCTGATGCCCATAGGAGGCTACTGTTGCCATACTATTAACACTTATCTGTAGAGACCTTTACAGAATAATTGCTAGTCAGCACCAGTGTGCTTAGTTTGAAGGCTTCATTCTTAGCATAGTTAGCTGCCTAGAGATTTAATAGCCTGACCCCGCACAGAGGTATTTTAAAGAGTCATGTCTGACCCTACCGCTGGACTCCTAGTGCCCTATGGAGACTGCATCCAGCCGAAGCCTAACAAACACGATCTGGCTAATGAGTGTCTTCAGGAGCATCTGAATATTTGCGTCAGGTGGGTTAGATTAGCGTTAGAGTTCAGCACCACAGGGTGGCGTGTCCCAGGTGAGCGTGTGCTAAATCACACTCCTTTAAAAGACGTTTTAAGAGGAAGAAATACGCGATATAATGTAGGATGTAGGATTTATGAGTTCATATTTGAACATGTGCTGTGGAGCTTCTAAACGCCCTCCTTCACGTCGTTTACAAACGTTAATCCATGGCTGTCATGCAGCCAGCGTCTCATGCTGTTCTCTTTCTCTTCACGTTTTTTTTTTCTCCTCCCACTTTTTCTTCACATTGTTTTCACGCTGACTTTTGAGTGAACGCCTCACCGTAGGGGTGCGCCAGCCCGTGCCGTGCCTTCTGATTCATCTTTTCTCTCCTTTTCTCCTTTTCCTCCCTCCCTTGGCCTCTCTGTTCCTCTTTTTAGCCAGAAGGTATACAAAGAGACTAAAAAAGGGCATCGTCTTATCGGCGCACAGGGAAGGGCTGGACCCTGAAGGCTCTCCCAGCATCTCTGCTCATTGAAAGCATCGGTAGGGAGCTCGAAAGGGCTGAATATTTGTGCTCTCCTAGTCCTCTTCATCGTCTTCATCCTCTCCTTTTCCCCCCCACAGAGCTCGGCAGGCCAGCATGGAGCATGGAGCTGCTGGAATGCCTATAATGTCTCGTGGAAACTGTGACTGGGTTTGATTTAAATGGTTTCAGATGCTCCTCAGGAGGCACCGGGCAAAAAAAAAAAAAAAACAGCTGGTAGCCTTTTTCAGTGATATGCACAAAAGAAAGGCCTTGGTTCATAAAAAGGAAATGGGGAGGATGAAAACATTTCACAGAAAGGTGATCTAATGTGAAGAACACCAATGTTTAGACTTATTGATTGTTGCTTATTATTTTAGATTAGGTTTAGACAACTTCTGTTCTACACGTTTCGAGTGGAGGAAACCCCCAAGGATACAGGAAGAACATGGACACAAACAGTGAACAATAATTCCCCACCACAAATGTTTACATGAAAGGACCTTTGTGGTTGGAAATGCATTACATGGAAAACAGTTTGTGGAGACCTGACCAGAAGATTTGTTTATGCTTATGAACATAGTGGGGATCTCCACTCAGGATCTTCCACTCCAACCCATGTAAAACACATCTTCATGGAGCTATCTTCTATGGGATTACCCTAAAGATCATTCGGAGGAAAATACTGTGCACCCCCTTTATTAAGCCAATAAACAAATAATCTACATTTTGAACACCACTACCATCAACCTGAACAAGACTAAGACTTTGGCTATTTAAATAACAACAGGCCCAAACATGTTTTAATTCTATTTTACGAAAGCAAAAACTAGCAAAAAAGAAATTCTATTTTAATTATTATACAGAAAGTCATCTGTCTTAAATGTTTTTGTTCCCTATCTTATTTATTCATCAACAGCTTACTCTTGGTCAGAGCCACATTGGATTCAACGCCTATACTGGGAACCCTGGGTGTGAGGGAAAACATATTAGATGGGACTCCAGGCCATCGCAGGGCATCAAGCATATTCATATAACTCCAGCTACCTGCATGTTTTTACAAGAAGCATATGAGGTGACCTGTGGAATCTGTAGAAAACCCAGCAGGACATGAGAACATGCCTCTAAGAGTATACAAAGCATAAGATTATGTTACTGATCAATCTGGATTCTGTAGTTGTGTCGTAGCAATGAAAGGCTTTAAAATAGTATGATATAAGCACATTTATCTCTCCAGCCAAGATTATACTGTGCACATCTTCAGACATGGGAAATGATCTACATTGCATATACATCTACATTACATATAAAAATACATTTAGAAATACAAGGAAAAGGTGAATAACAGAGGCCACACCTTTTTAGTGGGACTGACAGAGGCCACAACTCCTTCACTGAGACAGGCAGAGGCCACACCTTTTATACTGTTATTGACAGAGGCCACATCTCTATCATCCAGACAGAAAGAGGCCATACCTTTTTCACTGGGATTGACAGAGATCACAGCTCTTTCAATGGGACAAACAGAGGCCACACCTTTTTTCACTGAGATTGACCGAGGCCACGCCTCTTTTACTGAGACAGGCAAAGGCCAGACCTTTTTCACTGGGGTTAACAGAGACCACACCTCTTTTACCATGACTAACTGAGGCCACACCACTTTTACTGGACAGGCAAAGGCCAGACCTTTTCACTGGGATTGACAGAGGCCACACCACATTTACTGGCACAGGCTTCACTGGGATTGAACTGCCACTCTCTTTTTTTACTAAACCTGACAGAGGAAATTCTTCATTCCTTGAGACTGACAGAGGCCACACCTTTTTTTTACTAGTAATGAGAGGCACAGAGGCCACACCTCTTTCACTTTGACTGACAAGAGCCACTCCTCTCTCACTGGGACTAAGAGGCAGTGATGTGACACCTCTTTCAATAGGACTGCCCGGGGACAAACCTATTTAATTAAGACTTACAATCTAATTAGATAGATCTCCTTCCTGGTGCTGGCACTTATTTTAATTAACTTAATTTATTAATATTAACAGAGGCCAAATATTTCTTTACTTGGACTAAGAAGCACATGGACCACACCCAATTTTCTGGAGCTAATAGCGGCCATGTCTTTTTTTACTGAGCCTGACAGCTATGCAGCAACACTTACTTCATTGCAAGATGCCACAAATGCCATGCTTCCTTCACTGAGATTGACACTGAGGCCACACCATTTTCAAACTGAACACATAGAGGTCAAACCACCTTCATTGGAACTGACAGGCAAAGAGGCCTCTATCAGAATAGCAGCATGCTTTCCAAATCCAAGGTGGTCTCGTTTTTTTCAGCAGCATAGCAACAGTTGATTTTAGCATCATCTGAAAGAGACTTGCGTAAACTTCATGTTTAAAATTTCTCTTATCTAGGTCTGGAAATTTTTGTTTGTTCTGGAGGACTTGGCCTCCATGCTTCAGAAGAGGTTTGTGCTGATTTATCTGCTTTTTGACCTTCCACGTCCGCATTCTGTTTCTCATTCTGCTAATCTGCAGCACCATCTGTGTAGGATGTGATGGCTCACCACCTGGAAGTCATAGGCCTTTTAATGTTCTCTCTCTCTCTCTCTCTCTCTCTCTCTCTCTCTCTCTCTCTCTCTCTCTCTTTCTTTTCTTTTCTCTCTTTCTCTCCTTATCTCCTAGTATTGCAAAATCTTGGAAATTTTGCAGTGGTACCTTTCTCCAAGTGTTATCTTGCATTATCTTTTCACTTCTCCCCACTCAAACCATTCCCAGAAGAAACAGTGCTGTCAGATCAGAAGATTACAGAAATCCAGCATCATCCTCACCATATCATTGCAGGAAAGGTCCTGACCAATGACCTTTGACCTCATAACACCTTTCTAACCCCCTATCGTTCCTCTTGCACATTTTTGCGTTGCATACTTTAATGAATGCAGTGTGCAAACAATAACACATAAAAGTTATTAAAAAATAATGGAGGAGGCAGAGTTTACAACACCAAATATAAAGCAGGGTCAAACATTTTTAAATGGGGTCCCATATGTACATTATATGGACAAAGGTATTGGGACTTTCTCAGCCATATGTGGTTCTTTCCCAAACTGTTATTACAAAGCTAAAGGTACAGAATTGTATACAGTGTCTCTGGATGTTGTAGCATGACATTTTCCATTCAATTGAACTGGGAGACCCAAACCTGTTCCAGAATGACAATGCCCCTGTACACAAAGCCAGCTCCATGAAGATATGCTTTGCATTGGTTGAAGTGGAAGATCCCCTGCTATAGAGCACTGACCGTAAGCCTATTGAACACCATTGGGATGAATTGCAACACTGACTACACTCCAGGCCTCCTCACTTCACCTACATCAGTACCTGACTTTACTAACACCACTTTGTCTGAATGACCAGGTGTCCACAAACTTTTGGCAATATAGTGTATTTTCCAGCCCTGGGATTCAAACTTGTAACGGTCTGATAAGTAATTGTACTATATATAGGTACACTCATTACACTCAGATGAAAGTCTTCTCTGTATCTTTTTATTAGAGTTTTTGGATCTCTGCATCAGGCCACATCTTGTTTCAGCTCCTGTTTTAGGCATATCAAACAAAATTAGAAGCCAAATTGCTTCCTGTTTGGCCTCTATCTATGTAGTGCCCTTTGTAGAGAGCTTTAGAATCAGCATCAGTGAGACTGACCCTTGTGGAGTTTGATGTCCTGTGGGATTAGAGAGAGATGGAAAGAGAAAAGTTTGTCTTTTTCCCTCTGGCTATGGTGAAAGCAGCAAAAAAAAAAAAAAAATGGAGAAGCATCACATCTGAAAACATCAAATGTCCAGCGTGGATTAAAAGTGTGCTATTTGTTGTCAGCTACAAAGTAGTGATGTGTGAACTTCAAACGACATCTGGCCTGTGTGAACTATTTACACACACACACACACACACACACACACACACACACACACACACAGAGGAATGCTAATTAAGTCATTTTGAGCAGTGTACAGAGTACAGTGCAGTCACAAACACTGAGAATGGTAGTGTTTGTGTGTGTGTGTGTGTGTGTATGTGTGTGGGCATGCATATATCTTGTTTTTTGTAGGTGTCTCCATTATGACAGGATTGCATGAAACATGGTTTCCATAAAGAAATGTTTTCTAAAGGAATATTTTAAACACAAAAGGAGCCAAAAGGATTTTTTTTAATAGAGAAGATAAGATTCATGAAGAGGCCCATACAGAAATCTCTTTTATGGCTATATATAAACATATATATAAAATTGTACTTAATATATGTGAACATATATGAAAATAGTTGTAGTTATATTGGTTACTTGAGACATATATAATAAAGTACATGTACAAACATGTAGAATACATGTTTTTAACTTATGATCTAATGTTTCTATGCATATGTAAAATACATATACTTTAATATATTGTGTAACACCAGTCATGATACATTAAAATACAACATAATATATGAGATACCTGATGTTGAGTTATGGAATTAGATACTATGTGAAACGAATGTCACATCGATGTTAATGTAGAATTGATTGACTGCTAGTGCTCAAATGCAGTGTTTAAAGATGCAGATCAGGAGAAAGTGCACATTGATAACTGCACCATGCAAAGATTTTACAATGTTACTTTGAAAATTTTAAAGTAATGTTTAATGTTTCAATGTAACAATTTTGTTACATTATATTTAATGTTACATTTGGTTCCTTGTTGATTCGTGTTACCTGTTGGCACAATTTAAATACTGCATTGTGTCCTGCTGTTTGTTATATTAGTCTCCTGAAGCAACTATAAATGTTTGAAAATGAAACCATTTATTTAATAGAGAAATTATGAAATATATAAACCTAATATTTTAAATATATGTGGCATATATATATATATATATATATATATATATATATATATATATATATATATATATATATATATATATATACAAGTACCTCACATATATTTCTAAATCTGTGTAATCCAAAAATGTTCATGTATACAATATACAGTATACAGCATATATTTGCATATATTTCAATCATGAACAAATCAGTGTTCCCTGGCAAATCTTCTAAGTGAACAAATTTTTCTTCCTTTCTTCCATGTATTGACTTTTTTTATTTTATGTCGATGTAAAAACATGACTGATGGCTATAAATGACACTGTCATTGGTTAGAGCTACTGAAAGAACATGTTTCCTATAGAATGAAACTTGGTGTTGAGTCGGAATGAGAGTTTGTTTAAACTGAGACATAGGGTTCAGGATTTATTCATGCGGTTCATTCAGATCTTATGTGCGCTTGTTGTGTTCACAGCAAAATCCACTCTACATGAATGTGTGTAATGATTCAGAATTTGTTCAATTATTGTAGCATTAAATGTTATACACATTTTTTTTTTCTAAAATAAACAAATTATTAAACAAACCTTAATAATAATTTTTGTAGCCAGAATCAAAAGATATTGTGTGTTAGAGAGAGGGAGAGAACATTTGAGAGAGAAAGAAAAGATAAAACTAAATGCGTAACCAATCCGCAGCATGTCTTAAGAAAGACATCGCTTCTAGTTTCAAAATGTGAATTGTGAGTGTTTTAGCCAGGCAACATCTTTTTGTCTATTTTTTTTAATTAAAGTCACAAACCACATAAGAGACATTACTGAGCAACTCGTTGTGGTCTGAGGCGAGCATGTGATAATTTGAGCCTACAGTTTGCATGATAATAAACTTGAGCCTGTAAGCTCTCCTTTCTTCATAGCTACATAA
The DNA here is from genome assembly GCF_014805685.1 of Silurus meridionalis. Lineage (NCBI taxonomy): Eukaryota > Metazoa > Chordata > Actinopteri > Siluriformes > Siluridae > Silurus > Silurus meridionalis. The sequence goes on along the minus strand of NC_060884.1, from coordinate 5,613,752 downwards.
CCATGTAGGTCCAGCAAAGCTTAAAACAGAAACCTCAGACACCACACATGTGGGCTGAGAGAGGACATTTGTATGTTTCCTGGCTAAGGTTTTGTAGATCTACACTGTATGGACAAAAGTATTGTGACATCTGACTTTTAAAACCATATTTGGTTCTTCCCCAAACTACAAAGTCGGAGACACACAATTGTATAGGATGTCCTTAAATGTGCTAACATTACATTTTTCTCTTACTTCAAAAAGGAGAGCCAAGCCTGTCCCAGCATGACAATGCTGATGTGCACAAAGCCAGTTCCATGAGCATGTGGTGTACACAGGTTGGAGTGAAACATCTTGAGTGTTCTGCTATAGAGCTCTGACTTTAACCCTATTGAACACCTTTGGGATAAATTGGCATACATCAGTATCTGATTTTACTAATGCCCTTGTGGCTGAATGAGCAAAATCTCCACAACCCCACTCCAAAATCTAGTGAAGCCTTGGAGAATATTATAACAGCAAATAGGGATTAAATTTGAAATGGGATGCTCAAAAAGCAAATACAAATGTTCTGGTCAGGTGTCCACAAACGTTTGTTTATATAGAGTACCTAATATTTTAAATATATGTGGCATATATATATATATATATATATATATATATATATATATATATATATATATATATATATATATATACAAGTACCTCACATATATTTCTAAATCTGTGTAATCCAAAAATGTTCATGTATACAATATACAGTATACAGCATATATTTGCATATATTTCAATCATGAACAAATCAGTGTTCCCTGGCAAATCTTCTAAGTGAACAAATTTTTCTTCCTTTCTTCCATGTATTGACTTTTTTTATTTTATGTCGATGTAAAAACATGACTGATGGCTATAAATGACACTGTCATTGGTTAGAGCTACTGAAAGAACATGTTTCCTATAGAATGAAACTTGGTGTTGAGTCGGAATGAGAGTTTGTTTAAACTGAGACATAGGGTTCAAACTACAAAGTCGGAGACACACAATTGTATAGGATGTCCTTAAATGTGCTAACATTACATTTTTCTCTTACTTCAAAAAGGAGAGCCAAGCCTGTCCCAGCATGACAATGCTGATGTGCACAAAGCCAGTTCCATGAGCATGTGGTGTACACAGGTTGGAGTGAAACATCTTGAGTGTTCTGCTATAGAGCTCTGACTTTAACCCTATTGAACACCTTTGGGATAAATTGGCATACATCAGTATCTGATTTTACTAATGCCCTTGTGGCTGAATGAGCAAAATCTCCACAACCCCACTCCAAAATCTAGTGAAGCCTTGGAGAATATTATAACAGCAAATAGGGATTAAATTTGAAATGGGATGCTCAAAAAGCAAATACAAATGTTCTGGTCAGGTGTCCACAAACGTTTGTTTATATAGAGTATGTGACTTGAGAAGGTAAGGAATAAAACTATGCAATATGCTGTTAAAAATGACCTGGCATGATGTAGAGTGAGAATCACTGCTACAATCTGCAATCTGAGAGCAGATATTATTTCCAATCACACCAAGACCAGAAGTGTTAAAATTTTTGATAAGACTTAAAATTGCCAATAATGCACACTTTTTTTAACATTTATTTTGGTTTAATTCTGTCTAGCATTAGTGGTGGAACAAAGGAAGTAAATGTAATTCATTACTGTACCTATGTAGCTTTTTTGCGTATCTGTACTTTGGAAGATTTTAACTTCACTACATTTCAAAGTCTACTATCTTACTTTTTATTCAACTACATTTTGTAAAATCAGTTATTTCTTTTTATTTATGAGCAGATAAAAACCGGTCAAACACGGAGTAAGACGCCAACCAGGGTCGAGTGCACGCTCTGTTTTGATTGCTTTGATTGCCACTTGGTGGTATCTACTTAGCATGAACATACAGTTCAGCATCAGTTGAACAGCAAGAAGCACATTTTGAGAGCAATAAATGATGGTAGAAACTCCTGACTCCAACACCAGTGGCCTTATTTGTGTGCTTTTTAAAAAAAGTAGTTTTAGGCTCATGAAAACTTTAATAGATATCAATCTGTGATTGACTAATTAATATCATTCAATGAATATACTGTTGTGATAAGAGTAGCATTAGAGTCCTTTAACATAAACTCAGTTGATTAAGCAAAGAGACTTGTGACAAAAATTATAATGGGAACGTTGAATACTCAAATACAATGAAGGGCAAATACTTTTGTAGCTTTACTCAAGTAAAAGTTTAAATAGAGCACTTTTACTCGAGTCATATTTTACCTACTGTATCTTTACTTTAACTTAAGTACATGGTTTGTGTACTTCGTCCATCACTGTGTAGCATCCACCAAAACATAGTTAATGCTATCACTTACATTGTTGCAGCTATAAACATCCAGTTGCATAAATTCATTCCCACTGCAGTTACTATAGAAAACGGTGTGAAAAAGGGCAGTAATGCAGTTATAAGAACCTTGTAATGTCATCATTGTCACTTTAGGCCAAAACTAACAATAGCATCAAAGAGCGGATATGAGTGCCAAGGCTAGTGTTGATCTCTCTCTCTCTCTCTCTCTCTCTCTCTCTCTGTTTCTCTGTCTCTTTCTATGTAAGGAGGTTGTGAGGTAGACCAGTCCACTGGGAAAGCGGGCTAGAGCAGGACAATGGCGCCAAGCGGGTCTGCAGATTTGTGTATAGAGGAGAGGAAAAAGAGGAAGAAGGCTTTTACTGATATGCTTTGAAGCCTGAGTATGTTGTTTGGAATAGATAAAAGAAGGAATGGTAAATGAGTGAGTAGTGTCTTTCTGTGTGTGTGTGTGTGTGTGTGTGTGTGTGTGTGTGTGTGTGTGTGTGTGTGTGTGTGTGTGTGTGTGTGTGTGTTGCTGACAGTTGGCAGACCATCGTTTAGAGGAAGAAGACTGTCACCACTTTGTCACTCTAACCTCTTACTTACCATCAACGTACGCGCACACATACTCACACAAATACACACACACACACACACACACACACACACACACACACACACACACACCCTAAAAAGGAAGTGTCAGGTTGCCAATTGGCAAATTTGGAAAGCAGAGGTGCTTTGATGATATTGAGTAACACTTCTCACCTTCTCTCTTTCTCTCTCTCAATCTCTCTCTCACTAAATGACCTCATGCCTATATTTCAATAGAACAACATGAATAAAAATAAAACTGTGTCCTTCACTTTTTCAACGGCCATTTGCGTACTCGGGAAAAGCATTCTTAACAATAGAGGGATTTCCCTCCTCCACAGGTGTAAATTTTGGCATTTGGATAAAAAAAAAAAAAACAAGATCATTAACAGATATTATTATTATTATTAGAATGAATTATGGAGTGGCATATACTTGTGTGTATATCACTTATTGAATGCTTGCACATTGTGGCTTCTCTTTTTAAAATAGCTATAACAGAACAAAGTTTTATAGAAACATTTCATTTAAACAAACAATTCGTTTAAAATAGCTAGTAGACAAATGCAAGCATGATGGTCAGTATCAGGATTAGGATCTTTTATCGAAAGAAAAAATCAGAGACAGAATGGTGTGATGTGGAGTAAAGGTATATTTACAACATTTAAAAAAAAAATTACAAATTGCTACAATTGTAAGATAAGATAAAATAAGAAGAGAGTTGAGTTGAGTTGAGTTGAGATGAGATAAAATGAGATGAGGTGAGATGAGATGAGATGAGATGAGTACTGTGTCGAGGGGCATCCCCAGGATTAAGTTGGCTTCCTGGTCAACTTGTCCAATCTCTTCCTGTCTGCAGTAGAGATGCTAAGAGTCAAAAGCTCCTTAAGTCAGTTACTTGCACTCCAAAAGACCTTAGTCTCCTCAGCAGAAAGCGTCTGCTCTGTCCTTTCTTCTAAATTACTTCTGTATTATCTGTCCAGTCCAGTTTGTGACTAAAATTGCTGACACAAAAAAGCTTTAAGTTGATATATGAACAATTTTCCGTGGTCTACAACAAAAAAAGCAATGATTTGTTTATTATTCGCCTTACAATATATGTACCCTCCTTGGATACAAATCCTTGTGTTCATTATTACTACAGAATTAACAATTAGCAACAAAGCAGCCGGAGCCATCTTCTGACCAATCGTAATCAAATTATGAATCATACTGTACAATCTTCAGTGTAATATTGTTACTCAATACATATTGACTCAGATCAAGAACAATTCAAACGCTGTATGTCGACGCCATAGAGAGATTCTGATCCCTACATTTCAAGTCTGCACTCTTTATAAATCACTGTTTGTTAATCAGCAATAAATGTACATTTTGACAAGATCCCCATAATGAGAGAATGCCGAGAAAAGAGTAATTGAAGATATATATAGAGAAAAAAAGAAAGAAAGAAAGAAAGAAAGAAAGAAAGAAAGAAAGAAAGAAAGAAAGAAAGAGCTGTCATGATGGAGATCTTCTAGCTCCAGGCAGGTCTTTATTCTAACTCAATCTCTTTACCCACTCTGGGACAATTTGACTGGAATTGCTTAACAAAGACTGATTCACTTACATGGTCGTTACATTAGATATGGTGTACATGATTATTAGAACATGGCTGCTGGGTATTTTTATTGGATCTCAACATTTAAGGGAAAAAGTAGTTCAAGGTGTATAGCATGAAAAAGAGCAGAAAGGAAAAAAAAACAGTCGTATGTCCTCAGTGAGCCATATTCACAAAAGAGACAAGGACAGACTGTGACCTAAGGAGTTTTACACTTAAATGAAAGTGAGCCAGTAAAGGCAGTATCATTTTTTTTGTTTCTGTCCTACTGTTCCATATCAAAATAGATATTTTTGCAAATTACTGTGTAAGCCATAACAAGTATCTTGTGCTAGCTAGATAATTTGCATTGTCAGTAAAGATTATGAAAAGCTAAAAATCTTCCCAGACATAACCCTGAGATTGCCTTATGTTAACTAGCTTTCACAATCCCTTCAGAAATCCTATTAATTTACATTATGTAGCTGACTAGCTTCACAGTGAAGATTATGCTTTTTTAAATAAATTTAAAGTCCGTTAAGAAATCCTTTCTGATTGCCTCATTTTAACTAGCTGACTATCATTAGCTAGATGCCTCATGTTAGCTAGATAACTAACTTTGCCAGTAAAGATACTTTTATTATAATATTTAAAATAATGTTCAGAGAAACCTTTCAGATTACATTGTTACCTTGTGCTTTATGAGTTTAAATGAAATCCTGTCAGGTCTCCTCATGTAAGTTTGTAGAATAGAATAGAATAGCGTTTATTTGTCACATATACATTACAGCACAGTGAAATTTTTGTTCTTCGCATATCCCAGCTTGCTTAGAAGCAGGGGTCAGAGCGCAGGGTCAGCCATGATACGGCGCCCCTGGAGCATAGAGGGTTAAGGGCCTTGCTCAAGGGCCCAAGAGTGGCAGCTTGGCGATACCGGGGCTTGAACCCCCGACCTTCCGATCAGTAACCCAGCGCCTTAACCGCTGGAGCTACCACTCCCCAAATTTGTAGCTAGCATTACTTGTAAAAATGCTTTTAAAATTATTTTAAGTTAATTAATTATTCATATTATTCTTTCCTAATTAAAAAATCCTCATCTAAGTCAGCTGGATACCTTTGATTGCATTTTTGTTGAATTTTATTACTCAGAGGTTACCTCATTTTAGCAGGCTGACTAGCTTGGTCAAAGATTGTCAAGCTTTATAAAGATTACAAATTTGTGTGATGAGTTAAAAAGGCTTAGAGAAACAACGTAGATAGCTAGCAAGCTAGGATAATTGTGAAGGTTATTGTGAAGAGAAAAAGTTACACAACCACAGTGATAGAAATAATTGTCAGTGAATGGAGTCATCAGGATTCACCTTGCTAGCTGACGTGTGCTCATAAGGGACCTGTTAGCAGACAGAAACGCCTGATTAAGGAGTTTAATAGCGAGTAGACACACTCAGATTCTCACAGCAGGGCTTCGCTTTACGTCATAAAGCTATAATCCTAAACAGAGTATCTCACATGAGCACACGTGCACACACACACACACATACACAATGGATAAAGAAAAGGCTAGCAAGAGGCAGAAAGAGAGAGTAATGAAAGCAGAAGGATTAAAAAGAGAAAATGAATTATGGCAAAAGGATTGAGCTGGAAAGATGGCATGAGAACAGTGAGCGCTCATCTCAGAAAACCAATGCAAACTGATCACGATATAGAAATCATCCATGTACATGGTTCTGTTTTGGAATAGTACAGCACATGTGGAATACAGTACATGCAGTAATATTTCTCAATATCTGATCATATATCACAAGATGTGACACCTGGAAAGCCCGTCATGAAATCTGACATCAATCTGCGTAAACATTCACAAAGCTCTTTTTCTAATAAGCATCAGCTGTAAAATGAAATCTACTTGGGTCCATTTTAAGGCTGAAGTTAACCAACATCGATTTGGGTTTGACACATGTTTGTGTTATGACTTTCTGGGCTGATTTGCGTTACGGCGCGACGACTGTTTACAGCTCTGTGTATTTCTGTTATGTCAGATTTCTAGGATGTGATTTAGAGTCAGAGAATGCATACATAACGCTGTCATTACGAAGTTGTGGCATCGCTATTGGTTACAATAATCGTTTTATTAATATCAAAATTAACCAACATTCTATTGCAGTTGTATAGTGATAGAAAGGCATTAAAAATAAAAAAATAAGTATGATGAATATTTTTGTTTCTATACAACGTATGCATATTATTTAAGCAATTTTTGTGTCAGTCTTACTAACACAGTGGCAAAACTGGTAAAAAAATGTAGTAAAATTTTTACACAGGGAAAAGGCTTGAGGACAAAGCTATTCAAAATTCAATGTAACTATAAATTGATCATATTCTTGCATATATAAAACTAACTGAGCATAAAACAGGATCTTTACCGAAAGAATATAGAAATCACAATAGTATCTTTTCAATCAGGAAATCCATTCTGACAACGTCTAAACAAAACCCAGTCATTCTTCCCCCTTTTCTTCCCTGCATGATGTATGTACGTTTACGTATGTACAGTATAATCTTTCCAGCGGATCGTGAGGTGTATAAATCCCCACATGTGCGCATGTACTTTATCACCGCACACTGTTAATCATAAGAACGTCTAAGCTCAGGATGTCTGGTGGGCGGATATGACCTCCAGATGTTGGTTAGCAGTAGACTTAGAACAGTAGCACCTGTAACCAGCACACACACACACACTCACTTCATGTGTATGAGTCATTCAGTTGAAGTCATGTTACACAATGCTCTCATCATTAACAATGCGTTTGAACTATTAGTGATTGAATGACGTGATTGATAAGTGGATCACTTTGAAGGACAGAAACGCAAGTAGTGTGCGGCCAAACACTTAAAATTAAGATTTTTTTTTTTTGGTGAAAAGAGCAGCTCTGTGTGCATCGGTTTTCATTTTCCCATCATTTTTCATTTAGTCTTAGCAATCAGATGTAATATGAATAAAATGCGCCTGGAGATAAAGCCAGTTTAGTTGAATGGGAAACACATGGGAACTGAAAAAAAGGAGCATTGACTTCTGATAGCATTTCAGTTCAATTCAAGTTGAAATCTACTTTAATTGTATCCGATTCATTGAAGATGTTGTAGCCTTTGCACATTAGGCTGGGTCAAATTTCTTATTGCCATAATAAATATTTTAAACTGATAACACTTAATAGAATCTGACAACTTTTACTTCAAGTATGTATGGTATATTTCAGGTTTTCCACTACTTTGTTCTACTATGTTCCACAAGATTTTGGAGTGTGGCTGTGGAGATGTGCTCATTTAGCCACAAGGGCGTTAGTAGAGTGAATTACTGATGCAGGAGGAGGAGTCCTGGGGGCTAGTCAGCATTCCAAATCGAATCAAAAGGTGTTTTATAGGATTGAGGTTAGATCTTTAAAGGAGGCCACTCAAAAACTTCAATTCCCATATCTTCATGGAGCCGGCTTTGTGCACTTTGAGTCCTTGTCATACTGGACGAGTTTTGTGAGGGGAAGTATGAAAGGAAAATTGAATGTTACTGCATTTAAAAACATTCTATACAATTGTGTGACTCCAATTTTGTGGTAACAGTTGGGCAAGAACGACATATTACTGGAAAATTCAGGTGTCTCAGTAGTTTTGTCTACGTAGTGAACATGCAAATTTACATAGCATATGCTCGACATGTGGTTTGTGACCATATGGAATTCACAGATTCGTCTTTAAACCACCATCTATTTCCTTACGTCTGTGTATGTCATTTTGGCATTTATCATATGTAGTCTGCTTGGAATGAATTTGCCTTTCAGCATTCTCATTCGTTTATGTGACACAGGCAGAATCCCTTCCAAGTACAGTTACGTATGTAAGGGCTCAGGGCTGCACAGCTAACCCATTTCCAGCTCCCCCTTTCTTTTTTTTTCCCTGAGCAACTACTCCCTTTCCAGAACCCCCTTCTTTCATTCGTTTTATTTTTGTTTTTTAGAAACTGACCTGTTTCCACTACACCAATATGCAAACAATTGTGTAATCACATGTAGACATTTCTTATTGCTTTGAGCTATTTATTATAAGCAGAATTGCATGTTGGTGTATTGCACTTGGACATGAGGTTTGTTTGTGTGTCTCAGAGCACATATGGAAATGTGGGCAGGTCATTGAGTCCATATTTATTAATAAAAAGCAGGTCTGAATGGGGATGCATTTTTGTTTGCCAGCTCACTGACATGAATGAACATTTCAGAGGTTTAATAAAAAGACTATTAACTTCTATTTTATAGATACACATTTAGCTAACTTGAAGTAACCTCTGATAGGATTTTTAGCTTGTAATATAAAAAAAAAAAACCTTCACAAGTAAAAATGGACAGATGGTTGCCATTAGAGAACCTCAAAGATTTTTAGGAGGATTTATAACTTATAATAAGTTCTTCACAAGGATAGATAGACACTAAGTTAACATGAGGTAACCCCTGAGAGATTCTAGATTTGAAACATTTAAACCCAGTCTGTATGAACCAGTTCGCTAATGTAAGTTACAAATATAAGCCTCCTGAAAATGTAATTATTTTTTTAAGTCAAAAAAAAAAAAATCATCACAAGATACAATTGGCAGCTCGCTAACATGGCTTCTGTACTTTATAATAAAAGTTTATCATTTATAAAACTAATAACAGGCAGAGAAATTTCATGTAATGTTAGTGCTGTTGATGCCAGCTAGATGGTTTTTCAGGACATAAAAATCCCAGGGCCCAGTTCAAATCTTAAATTACAATCGATACTATACAAATAATAAAAATCTAAGATTTATGTAGATTATAAGAATAGATTTGGACTAAGCAGTGGGCTACAATGCCTTAGGACTACCATTTGCATAAACAGTTCAGCATTTAAATGGCTAGCACTGAACAGTACACCTCAGCAATGATAAAACCCTAATAAATTTACATTAGGCACGACCAAGATGAGGACGGATTCCATTTTAAATCTGTTCTCATCTGTTTCTTCTTCATACAATCTCAAACAGTTTTTTCTTTCTATTGTCACCATCGGCTCGCTCCTTAGCGATAAACTAATGGGCTAAACTTAGACACTAACATATTAATTAATTAATTCTAACAAATAATTATTAATTCTAACAATAACAATTACAAGCTTTATCTCTGTATAGCTGCTTTGGGACAATGTTCATTATTAAAAGTGCTGTGAAAATAAAACTGATTTGACATGAATTTCAAATTCATTGAATAGGGAATAAACAAATTAAAAAATATTTTCAGTTTGAAAAATTTGGACCCAAGAAAAGGCAAACGCACAAAAAAAAAAAAACCTGTTTCATGTAGTGAACTTAGAAGTGCACAATGGTTTCAGATGAATTGATGAGCTGCTATCTATATCATTACTTAACCTGACATTTGGTGTTACTTGTCTTCAGAAATGATCACTAAAAAATTACTAATAAATATATAAAATTAAGTGTTTTCATATTTGTTGCAACAGTTCGAACAATCAAACGTATATAGGTGTCAGTTAAGTATCCACAAATCTTTGTCTATATACAGTACTATAAATAGAACCTATAGAATTTTTACAGCATTTCCAACCATGAGAATGGACGCCTTGCGTCAGGTGTTTCCGTTTTCACGCTGCTGGAGTGTTAAAAAAAAAAGAGGCCCCTGAACCCAAGGGAGACATGTGGGATGCTATAGACAGAGTGATGTTCCCATATGTCTTACCCCTGTCTGTCTTTTCCTCTTCTGTCTGCATTGAAAATGGGGAGCACCTGTCCTGTAAAACTGTTCTGTTCTTTTTCCAATATCTAAAACCCAGAGAAAAAAAAAAAAAGAAGGCACGAATAAAGAAGTAAGAAAAGAGAAGAGGCATGATCTTACTCCATATTGATCCTTGCATTAACACACTAAATCCTCACCGGAACAAATGTCAGGAGCGTGGTGTGTGTTAGATCGATGGTTTTAATAAAAAAGTAGTAAGACATAAGAAAAAAGGAGTGTGGTGTGTATGTGTGTGTATGTATGTGTGTATGTATGTGATGGTATCTGAGTATCTGGAGGCCTGGGGGTATGTGTTGCATCATTTGGTGCACTGATTCATATGTTAGAATGTGAGAGCGTTAGGTAGAGAAAAGGGGGAATCCATCCTTTTTAAAGATACATTTTAAGATGTCTGTTGAAGTGTTCAAAGAGTCCGTGCTGCACCAGGGAGTCGGCGGAAGATGGGCCTCCGAGTGAGGATCTCCGAGTTCAGACCTTGGCTTCCTCTTGTTATTGTAAAAGCTGGGTTTTGACTAGATTAAGCCAAAACTATGCGTAAAAGAGCTCAATTGATCTCGAGCTAGAAGTTGAAAAGTTAGAAGGGTTGCGAAAGTGCAATGAAAAATGGGGGAAAAGGCTTTAAAACATTGATGTCTTCATTTCGGATGCCCAGATCTCTGTTTAGCATGCCTCTATTTACATAGTTTGTGTACGCCTTCGATGTCTCATTAAGGGGCTTTTGTATGTCTATTGTATGTAATCAATATATACAGTGTGTTTTGAATTTTAACTGGGTTTTTAGCGTGTTAAGGCCAGTTCTATGTGTCATACTTGTTTGAAATGTGTTCAGGTGTGTATTTAGGACCTGTGTTGTATCTTCACATTGTCAAAAAACAGCATTACAAAAAAGTAATAGATTAAATCCCTAGAGATGTATCCTTAATGAGCGAGCCAGACTTGACTGTGGCAAAGAAAAAAACTCACTGAGACAATATAAGGGAGAATTCTTGAGAAGATTTGACCTTTTTGCTCAGGGCCTAAGGTATCAGTTTTGAATAAGTAATGCCTGTGGTCTATATTCAGAGTTTATGACAGATTGAAAACCTATGCAGTATAGCTTCAGGACTGGAGTGTGTGTTGACGCTCTATGGTTTTGTGCTGTGTGTATGTTCAGGACCTGCAGCTGAGAGGTGGCGCTACATCAAAGCTACCCAATACCTTAACACTTTTGCACACGCATGAACGATCTCGGAAAGCGAAAGCAATCGAGAGTGACGTTGAGCGTGAAGCGTAATAAATAATGAATTTGTAGCTGATGTCAATTTAAAATGGATTTTAGAATTACAAACAGCATGTAAATCGGCAGCTTTTAGAAGAGGAGCTCTGCTGTTGTTTCCTTTCATCCAGATGTACACATTTACTGCTACCAAACACGAACTGAGAGACAGACCAGAGAACGAATGCATAGGTGAATATTCCAGACAGCTAATCTTATATAATATGTTTAATTTTAGCCAATGTATAAATGTCTGTATTGCATAGACAAGCTTGCCTTTTTTTTAGGAAGTTTTTCACACTCATCAGATACCAGTGGCTCAAAATTACATTTGCATTTACATTTGCGGCATTTAGCAGACGCCCTTTTCCAGAGCGACGTGCAAATGTATATAATTCAGTTTTCTCACTGTCACTTTTTTGTGCTGTGTATAATTATCAGCAACATGAGTGTCATCAGGTGCACAGTTACAACTTTTTTACCCAAAAATAGGCAAATCACTCTGGGTAAGTTTGAATTATTAGCCATGTGACCCAAGCTGGCCCTATAAGACGGAGAATATATTAGCATAAAAAGATATTTTTTACTTGCATATGAAGCTTCTTAAATATGTATTTAAATCACTCACTTTCTCTTACTATATCATATGAAATAATTATATAATTGTTTTTTATGTGTCTTCGATATCTTATTTAAGGTTGCTGGTACTAGTGCTCCAGTACTGTACTATTAAAATTCTTGACAATTTATGTATGCAGGGAACAGAATAAAGGATCGTGATGGGAAAATTGGATCATTTTTATGACTTGGTTGTTTGAATCTTGTTCATCAAAATGGATTAATTGTTTTTCTGTCATTTAGTTTTTTTCGTTCCTTTGTTAAGAAATTAGATTAAATGTTACATTTTCAATAAGCAGATTCCCCAACATGTCTATATACACATACTTTGAGTATAGTTCCAATAATTTATATATGTACATGTAACTGCATAGCGAATATGGAAGTCATGTGATAAAAATATGAACAACTTGTTCTATAAGAGTTGAGAGGTAAACTACTCAATTCTGTTTCCTATACATTACCTACGGTGATTTGCGATGCTTTCACCGTTAGATCATTGTATAAACATTGTCTATAAACACTGGACCCACACCAGTTTGCCTATCGCCTGAACAGGTCGACAGAGAATGCAGTTTCCACGACTCTTCATTCAGCCCTTACTCACCTGGATAAAAACAACATCTACATCACAATGCTGTTCATTGACTTGGTTATCTGGACTTCCACTTCCAGATGAATTCTGGACTTTCTCACCAACAGATCTCAATTTGTTAGGTTGGGCAAACAGGTATCCTCAACCCTCATTCTGAACACTGGCATTCCACAGGGCTGTGTTCTGAGCCCACTGGCAGATGACACCATCATGGTCAGCCTGATCAGCAACAACCACAAATCGGCCTACACGGAAGAGATCCGAAGCATGACAGCATGGTGTACCACAAACAACCTGAACCTCAATGCCACGAAGATTAAAGATTGTGGGCTTTCGAAAATTTAACAGCAGGAGACATTACCCAGTGTACATCAACTCTACACTACACCATTAGATCACTGTATAAACACTGTATAATTATACATACAATGTTTATATTACATATTGTATTTTTTTATACTCCTTTTTCTCTACACATATTGTGCCTTACATACATCTGCACTACATCTATCTATCTATCTATCTATCTATCTATCTATCTATCTATCTATCTATCTATCTATCTATCTATCTATCTATCTATCTATCTATCTATCTATCTATCGTCTTTGCTCATGCGTGTCCAGTAGAAAATTAATAAATCATTTTTTGAGAGTCCATTCATTAAGTTTGTAAACAATAATTCCTAGATCCCGGTTTATAAATGTACCAAGACATGACAAAAATACTGTTTAACAAGTAATATAAGTGTTTTTCAATAAGTATTTTTTTTTTTTTAAATAAAGATATATCCATTATCTTTTCTTATTTATATTTTGTTAAATGCTGAGATAAAAAAAAATAAACAGAAAAGCACGACTTTTGTGTGAGGTTATGATCACTCATTATATATTTATATTCATTGGGATTATACAGTATTTCATGCAAAATGTCTTTAAAGTGCCAATATCATGGCTCCGCCCCTTTCTTTTCTTATTGAAGCAGTAAAACTCACATCCAAACTGAATGAATGGCTTGCACTTTCATATAATCTTTCATGATCATCAAGTCTCGCTTTGTCCATATTGCTCACAAGTTAGATTCTTTAGGTATTATTCGTTATAGATTCTAAACCCCGCATCCCAGTTCATACAGACTCAGTACTGCTCTCATTCTGACTCAACCCCCAATATTGTTCATTATTGGCCATATTTTATAATAGCTTTATCCAATTACACTCCTTCACGGCTGCCAAAGAACCACAAGCACCACAATTGAGGAACTTGGCTCAGAGTGATTCGATTCACAGTTCATGAATGAAACACAAGTAATAATCACCCATGATCACTGCATGTTCATCCAGATATGACATGGCAAGTGAAATCTTCGCACTATGACCTTTTGGTCCATAATTACACCAGTTTTCTATAACACAAGTCATCCATGTCTGGTTTCACAATTTGAAAGTAACTTTGCTGTAAGTATAGCTGTTTCAACATTGACTGCCCCCCTGCACTCCATGTTCTATTGACAATAATGATGCATGTTATCAATCCAGTCTCATGGTTTGACCATCCAAATTCTAAATTACTCTTCAACCCCACACATTTAGTTAAAGCTTTACAGCATAATGTCTGTGTGAAACCTAGGGCAGTTCAGCCACACCTCATTGCCTCCACCATCACACCTGATGCTGATCTGTTGACAATTTTTACTTAAATAATAATTAATTAATTTTTTTTTTCAGGGTTCTCTGGGCTCCTCTCAAGGTTTTTTCCACAAGTCTTTTTGGAGTCTTTTCATGGAGTTTTTCGTTGCCATATGCTGATTTGGGGATCTGTCTGTTGTAAAAAGTGCTTTGTAGTTAAAAAATGAATTTTACTCAACTGAAGCATCTACAATTTTGACACCAATTAACCTTATGGGATTTTTGATATTTAGAATAAGTCATCCATATGAACATCAGAATCTCCATGAATGTAAGAAACTCTAACAAGAACCAGGGGCATGAGGATCAAAACTAGGACCCTGCAGCTTTGAGCTTCAGTGATACCTGCTCTGCCATTAAAACATGTACAGTACACACACACACACACACACACACACACACACACACACACACACACACACACACACACACACACATATAGTTTACTTATATGGTACATCATACCTCATCAAACTGGCCACCGAATATAGCTACAAGGTAAGTGTATCTAATAGTGTGTGTCCAAGTGCACCTAATGGTGCATGTATTGGGATGGTTGAGGAAACATTGCATGGCTGAGATGTTGTTTGTTGAGCCGTTTCAGGCGAGAGCAGATGATTCCGGTGGACTTCAAAGCCTTTTGCTCTGAGGATGTTGCTATTTTCCCAGGTGCCTCTGCAATTCTGGAAACTTGTTTGATTATAAACACTGCTCAGAAGGATGCCAGCTGTGTACCCAGGACTGACCCTCAGCCAGATAGGGACAGATAGAGAAAGAGTGCGCCAAATATTTGCCTTCTCCCAGCCTCCTTGCTGGATACTCTTAAAAATAGCACCACACCAAAAGAAATGCTTCTTCTGTCTGATAAATTCATCTCCTCAACTGCACTGCATCATCCTGCCACACACATTAGACACATTGGACAAATTAGACAACTAGCAAACTTCTGTGTTTGTGCTTTAGGAAGTCCAAACACATTCCTACCCTCAGAGGAGTTTCGTCCATTTCAAAGCATGCCGCTGGAAACACCTGAAGAATGCCAAAGCTGAGGAGCAGCAGGCCCGTGGTTTATCAGTGTGTCGGTGCAAAAGACGTTGTATTGGGAAACATACAGTTCGGAAAAATCATGTGACCTGGGCTTAAACGAGATAAACAAATGAGAAAAAGCTAATTATTTTCAACTTTTTATATGCAACATTTTTATAAAGCTACCTAATCAAGTTGATCTTTTTTTAAAAATGTGTATAAAAATATATATAAAACATTTAATCCTATACTACTATTTCAGTCTTTCTCTCATGTTCATCCAGTCAAATGAGCTCAAGGACATGTACCAACTCACAGGAATGGATCTTGCTCTATACTAACAGCTTGTTATTAGGGACTTCCTTGTTTCTTTTTTTTTGGCCGTGGGTCTTCCTGTATTTCTTTAAACGCTCGTTTGGATGAGATGAAAACCGATAGGAATGTATTTATTTCAGCATTTTGTGTTGTACCATTACAGCAATGTTCAGTGTTGCTGCATCAAATACAACTGTAGTTTGTCTTTAAACAACACTGGGTGTAAAAAACTGATACTCCAGCAGATCACCATTGCCAGACTCACATCTGTGCCACTGACTGTAGACCTTGGCTCCGACATAACCCCAAAAACATACTGCATCTCATCTATGATTTCATCTACATTATTTAGCTACTTTACTATTGTCATGTTAAGGGGTCCCTGGTGGTCTAGTGGTTAGGATGCGGCGCTCTCACCGCTGTGGCCCGGGTTCGATCCCCGGTCAGGGAACCAACCCCAGCCACTCTCAGTGCCGGTCCCAAGCCCGCATAAATGGGGAGGGTTGCGTTAGGAAGGGCATCCAGTGTAAAAACCTGCGCCAAATCAAACATGCGGAGGATCCGCTTTGGCGCCCCCTAATGGGAGAAGGCGAAATAATGTTTTTTTACTATTGTCATGTTAGCTTGGAATTGAAAATTAAATGCAAGATCACGTTAGTGGGCACCTGGCCATGGCACCTTCTCTTCTCTTCTCTTCTCTTCTCTTCTCTTCTCTTCTCTTCTCTTCTCTTCTCTTCTCTTCTCTTCTCCTCTCTTCTGACACATTTGTTCAGATACAAAATGAAACACACAGTCCGGCCTAACATTTTTGGAAACCCGAGACATCCATTACAACCATATGTGCTTCTCTCTGAGGCTCTTGCTACAACATCGGCAGAATCCAGAATGTCTAGAAGGCCTTTGTATGGGGCAGCATCTTTAATGACAATTTAATAAAGGAAGCAAATTGCCGTGTCCTCCAGGTGGGAGGAGTGACGTAATGCTGTGGTAGAAATTATATGTAGAAATTCTTTTTTTTTTTAAACCATTACACATTTATACATTCGAAAAAGATCATTGACGTGGATCAAAATTACTCTGGGCTCTATAGACTTCTTCAACAAAAATAATTTAATGAATAGAAATTTGCTTGCTGTATCACCTTTATTTCAATGGAGAGCTTTTAGGTTTAAAAAAGCAAAATTAAAATAAAATAAATTAAAAGTATGCTTTAATGCATAACCACATTGCATTTGCAACAACACACAATTTTATCTATTAGAGTGCAACAAGACAAAAACTGACAAAAAAAACCCTATATATTAAATAAAAGATATTAATGCAATAAAAAATGTCAAATGAAAATGAATTAAATTAATTGGCTCATAGAATGTAAACAAAATTACAAATTGACGTAATTAATTAACATGTGACAGTTCTTCCAGTTGAACGAAAGTACAGTGCTGTGAAAAATTATTTGTCCCTTCCTGATTTTTATTTTTTATTTTTTTGCACATTTGTCACACTAAATATTTCAGATCATTAAGCAAAAATTCCAAAAGTAAATACAAAGTGCAGTTTTTAAACTGATCATTTCGTTTAAAAAATCCCTTAATAAACCCTTTAAAACTGCATTTAATATTTACTCGAGTTATTTTTGTGTAATATAAAAAATGTACTTGAAGATCTGAATCATTTAAGTGTGAAACAAATGCACAAAAAAGGAAAAATTTAAAGGAAAAAGTATTTTTTCACAGCAGCTGTAAGAAGGTTTTCGGAGTGAAGCTGTAGTGGGTTTAGGATCAGAGGTTTAGGGTGAACTCGAACCTAAAATTCTGGAAACAAGAAACTATACATTTTAATATGTAGTCTGTGCACTTTGGGACTACAAAATAAATAAAAAATGTTTTTAATGAAAGAAGAATTAATGATTGAATAGTTTATATAAACATAAGAACCTTCCAGAAACATTTTCAGGCGTTACATTTTAATTATTAAATCTTATTCGCTACAAATATATTTTTCCAAGGCAGAGAAACATTGCGTTTTTAAAAGATTTACAGAAACTTCCACTAAGCGGCGCCATTTCTGAGGGTTGATATTATTGTTTGGTAAAACCACTGGCGCCATCTTGTGGCAACATTGTAAACTGACGATTACTTTGGAACGTGTTTATGATAGTAATGCAATTCAAATCTCCTTTTCAATTACAAACTGTAATGAATAAATATGAACAAATTTCTTAATAAGCACAAAATGTACTCTTATTTTATTTTAATTTTATATATTTAATTTTAATTATTTTAATTAAATTTATTCTTATTCTTCTTATGTCTTCTTTTTATACTTATGTATTCTAATTCTAATTCTAATTATTTCTCTCTTTAAAAAAAAAAAAAATATATATATATATATATATATATATATATATATATATATATATATATATATATATATATATATTCTCTTCTCTTTGGTTTTCATTTGTTCTCTTCTCTTTAGTCTTTTTTTCTTCTAATCAGTCCTCTATTTTTTAATTTTTTTATTTTTTACAAAGAAAAGTCTGTCATTTACTTTTTGGAGAATATTCTAATAAAGGAAATGAAAACAATTAAGGGTTTGAATATGTGGATGTGTGTGTGTATATACAGCATCATAAACACCACTACAAACGGCTAAATAACTATAAAGTTTATGGATATAAAGTTAAAGATGCAAAATCTGCCTTTAACTTATTAATTTTATATAAGGTACCAGTAAAACACCCTATAACATGGGAACAGGTTTATATATTTGTAGGCTTTAATTTTGAACAATTTAATTTTCTTCATT
The DNA here is from genome assembly GCF_014805685.1 of Silurus meridionalis. Classification (NCBI taxonomy): domain Eukaryota; kingdom Metazoa; phylum Chordata; class Actinopteri; order Siluriformes; family Siluridae; genus Silurus; species Silurus meridionalis. Next base: position 5,595,110 of record NC_060884.1, on the reverse strand, counting down.
TCAAGTCCAATCCAATTCAATCTGATCCAAATCTAAGACATGAAGGTGATCATTTCTTTATAATGTGATTGTGTTTTATTCTTCTTATTCACCAGTGTGCTAAAATATTTTTTTAAATAAACCTACTGAACTGGTATCATTTTTATTTCAATGAAAGTCCAAAAGGCAACTGTGTTTAGATAAATGTTACAAACCAGAATTATATTTAAAATATTCCATATGACAACATGGAGTCATTAAAACACAAACTCTTTATTTGTAAGGCGTTTTCTTTTCACACATCTCTACATGTGAAAACGAGCATTGCAACCTGTAGAAGAGCATTTCTCAAAGCCTGGAGGCTTTCTTCAAGAAGACTTCCTTCACTGTTCCTTCCATGATCATGAGCATTGCTTGATCTCTGAAGGAAATGTTCCTGGTCTAATACTGTAGGCATCAGGTTCTAAAAAAAAAAACAGAACAGAAAACACCAGTTAGAGTTTGTCCAAATTCATACACATGGGAAACATCAAGCCTTCATACAGGAGTCTTCTGTATTTATACAGTTGGCAAAATAAATATTTGACCATTAATGGCAGATGCTCTTATCCAGAATTATCTACACCTATCTAAGCTCAAACTCCAGCACTGCTAACGGATTTTCACTGATTTCACTACTGAGCTATCATTTCCCTCATTGAAATTCTTCCTAGCTTCACATGGTCCTACACACCGATCAGGCATAACTTTATGACCACCTGCCTGATATTGTGTTAGTCCCCCTTTTGCTTTTCGAGCTACAGTATTTAATGGTGGGTCAGTGGTTACGGTTCTGGGTTATTGATTATAAGTGAAGGGGTTCATTTTACTTAACCCTATCTGCTCCAGGGGGCGCCATTACCGTGGCTGACCCTGCGCTCTGACCCCAATTTCTGAGCAATCTGGGATATGCACAGAGAGCATTTCACTGTGCTGTAATGGTATGTGACAAATAAAAGCTATTCTATACAGTAGCTCGTTGTTGCATCAGGGAGTCTCGGCCTCACATGGCTCACCACTGTTTCTTCCTTCGGATCACTTTTCTAGTTGATAGATTTAGAACAGCACACGAGAGCTGCAGTTTTGGGGACGCTCTGACCCAGTCGTCTAGCCGTCATAATTTTTTAAACTTGCTCAAATAGTTACTGCTCGCACATATGTCCTGCTTTTACCACATCAACTTTGAGGATAATATGTTTAGCTGCTGTCTAATAATATCCCACACACAAACAGGTGCCATGATGGAGAGATATTTAGTGGTCCACTGGTCTTAATGGTGTGCCTGATCGGTGTAATTTGTTTGTTAAAGTGTTCTTGCTATATAGGTAGAAGGGGCATACTGTCAATCATACTGTCAATCATACTGTCAATCATACTGTAGACATTCGAGCTAAACATACATGCTTGCAGGTGGAAGTAAAAAGGTAACACCCTAATCTGTAGCTAGTTCTCAGTTTTTGTTTTCTTTCAGTGTTTAGACTGGATATATGAAGGATAATATTAAAATCTAGAGTGAAGGTTATTATATTATTATTATACAACAAAGAGGCAGCGAATCTTAAACTGGGCATAGTATGGGTGTACTGGTTACCCATTAACATTTGATCATGATCATGTATTTATTCTAGAAATTATTATTCAGAGGAATTCTTCATGATGCAGGCAGAGACAGTGATGTGGTTGTACCTGAGTAAGATCATAGATCATTTAGCAAGTAATGAGATGATAAACAGGGTGATAATGATAAACAGGGTGGCGCTAATACCAGAAATGGCATGCAGTACTCAAACAGACTAAAGCACCGCTGCATCACTCTTTTTAAGTAGGCAGGAAGTGAGGTTTAACTTATGAAATCTATTAACCAAAGTCAAACAATGGAGTCAACTTATGAAAATGAATGGAAAAGTCATTCAGGCCGGACTTTCCTTTAAAGCTTTGGGCTCGGATTCGGAAGTGGCTTTCGGATAAATGTGCTCCTCGAAATGTAAAGTGCATTTGGCAGGTTCTATAACGTTTTACGCACCCGTGTAGCAGGCAGGGATGGGCATTTCTCCGTTGTCACAGCGCATGTTTACAGGGTAACCGCAGTCTTTCTCCTGGTCCAAACAGTACACAGTGACCTGCTCAGAGTGTGTCACCTGGTTGGGTTTGAAGTCTGCAATCCACATCTTTGAACCTCTGTATACAATGCGTCCCCTTTCAATGCCAACCGTGCAAGGAGCTGGCAGAGGGCGTAAGAGAAAAAAAAGGTCAAGTTTCAAAGCTTAATTATGAATACACCTGTTTTTATCCCTCAGAGAATCAGTTAATGATGATAAGGATTTTTTTTTTATATATATACATTTATGGTAATTTATGTATTTCTTTATTTGACCAACTGGTTCACTCAATATGTTTATTTAATTCATAATTTTATATATTTTTTTGTTTATTTTTATCCAGATATCAATCCTCCTGCAACACAGTGTACATCCGTGTCTTCCTCTCTGTCTCAACGTCATTCTGAAATGTTAGTTTTCTTATTTGAATTGTACTATAAGGAAAATTTTTTATGCAAAATATTATAAACACTATACATGGGATGTTCAAAAAGCACCTACAGATATGGTCAAGTCTCCACAATCTTTTGGCCATGTAGTGTATATTTGAGAACAGAGTACTTATTGTGGGATTCCCCTAAACGAGAAATCAGATAGGGTCCAAAGGTTGAAAGGCTTCCACACACTGATCTGATGTCTGTAATTATACAGAAACTCACACCATGGAGCATGTGGTGCACAGCTAGGGATTTCTGATTGCCTTCTGTAAACCGGATTTTGAAAGAAATCAAATAAAATAAATGGCTGAAAAATAAATTTTGTTCCAGAATGAAAAACGAATGAATTCTGTGTTTACAGATGTGCATGGAAGCAAATACAGGCCTAATGACACTATAAACACAGGATCAAAGATTTGACTAGTGTGTATTTTTCTTTGTGTTGCAATAGATGTCAAGCACGTCAGTACTGGACTGATTTACTTGCTGTTTGTTATGCGATGTGGTTTAAATGATTTAGGATAATCTTTTTTTTCTTTTTTCAATTATCCGTTTCTGTATCTGGATTTGTTTAGGGGTTTAAAATATTCATATCTATTTTCCTATTTGTATGTAAACCAGATGTGGGCGTGGTTTTTACTGGAAGGGCTGAAACAAAAAAAAAATAGACTTAGCGATTCGCAGAACTTCTAAACGAGATGCTGTATAGAATATTCTGTCTTTCTTTCTACCAGGAAATGTTTAGGATTCTGGAAAAGAATCCAACACTTACAGTATTGCTATGAATCGAATTTTGAGAATGTTCATTTATGAAAAGTTTTACAATATTTTTTAAGGTGAATTTATTTATTAGTAATTTATCTCCGGTTTATGGACCGAGGATACTGGATTATTCCCATCAGCCACTTCACCTCACTGACACTGCACCTGAATTACACTACAGCTGATTAGCACTTCATTGTGTTTTCGCCATTTTGTGTCTTTCTATCATTTTTGCTCACGCGATGTTCTCAATGAGTTTATTAACTCCTTCCCCAAAATGCTGTTAAATTCCACTCCTATCTGTTTTTTTACTTCTGGTCTTTGAATATCTGGTCTGCCCCTCATGCCATTTTTTTCCTAGTGTTTCCTGCCTAGCTGTTTGTAAGTTTTTGCATCCTTTTTGCTTTGCTCTACCTTTTCCTAGAGAATACCGTGTTTGAACATTTTTCCCTGTTTTTAAGGCAGATTTTGTGTTTTCATTTTAAGATGCTTTGCTTTACTTTTGAATAGATTTTTCTGGATATTTACCATTTGCCCCTTGGATTTTTTTGCCTCTTCTCTTGTATGGTTTTTGTTCATCAGTAAAAACCCTGAAACTTTTATTGAGTCAGTGGCACATGCCCATGGCATGTTGTTAGAAACCTTGTTAATCACGCTTTCTATCCTGGTTTGCACCCTGGCACCCTTTTGTACTTTCATAGTGTTTGTCCTGTATGGCAATAGGGTGAAAAAACAAATACTTCCATAATAATCTTCCACTTCTCGCATCTTAAACATTTTGTTTTTACTCAACATTAATGGGAAAATAACATGAACAAGCTTTTGTGAATGTTGTTATTTGTTTGTTTTATCCATCAGTATCCCAGTCTCTAAAGAGGGTAAAAAATGTGTTATTTTATTTTATGCATATTTTTAATAAGTAATTTTCCTGTGTTATATCTGTTCGTTTGAATGATGTATTCAGAAAGGCAGCATTGAAATGTTCATTAAGACTGGACACAAAAACTCAAAAAGTTGGTAAGTCTTTAGTTTGCATTACGCAGCTAGTTTTTGCATGATATGAACTTTTCCTACAATATATGGTTCTTCTGCAAACAGTTACCACAAAGCTGGAGACACACAACTGTATAGCATGTATATGTTTGCTGTAGTATTACATTTTCCATTCACTTGAACTCGGAATCCTAAACCTGTTCCAGCATGAAAAGGTCTCTGTAAACAAGCTTTATGAAGATATGTCTTACATCTTCCATGATCTTGAGTAGCCTGCTATAGACCTCTGATCTTAATCCTAATGAACACAGGATTAATTGGAATGCTGACTGCACCTCAGGCCTTCTCACCTTACATCATACCTGACTTTACTAACACCCTTGTGGCTAAATGAGCACACAAATGACTAAATGTGGAATAGGATGTTTAGAAAGCACATATTTTTGTCCATATAGTGTATTTCAGGAGGCGAACAAAACAACAAAATAAATAAAAGAAAGTATGTGGATGTGGGAGAGCTGATGGGTTAGGGAAAGGAAAACCACTCAGGACAGAACCAGTTCCGAACAAATCGGTTTATTTAATCGATCATTGCTTTATTCACATGCTCGCGGACACACTCTATCCGGCACACACATTGGCCAACGCTTTTCCCTGAGTGTGTTATTCGGTCATGTGGCGCAGCATGACTTCATATGCCTAAAACATACTTTGGCTTAGGTTTTGCCTACTTCAAGTTTAAATCCTGATCCAGATATGGATATTTGGAGTGTGTACCAGATACAGGATCAGCACTGCATTATACCCGTAGTGTGTAGTGTTAATGGAGGAGGTGTGTGTGAATTAGAAGGTACCTTTACATGTAGGAATTTTGGACCATGAGCCAGTTTCTTGACATTCAACTTCGGCAAGTCCATCGAGGATGTAGGGGTGGGTACAGCCATATTTGACTTTTTCTTTATACCCATACTTCCGTGATTCCGCAAATGACAGAAAGCCATTATCTATACCGCTGGGCTCAGGACATGTTACCACTGAACATAAGGGGGAAAAAAGTGGTTGAAGGGTGATTGAAGGTTTGGTGAAAAATAAATTGAAATGTTGTCAGTCAGCCAAGAAATTATTGTTTTCAGAAGACAGCAAACCTGTCATAGAAAACCAACAGATTTGAGAATTCCACAGTGCTGTGGTGTGATGTCTAATCAGAAATACTTTTATTAAACATCATGCAGTTTGAAGTGTTTTACACTCACATATGCACTCCGGTGGATCCGTCCACGTGCCATCTTCAGTGCACATGGCTCTTTGTTCACCAATGGCAGCCATGGGAGGAAAACACTCGTATTTTCCTCCAAAACCGAAAGGTACTGTATATCCCTTGAACTGCTTGTCGTACACAATTTTGGCATTAGGTGGAATATCTGGAAGACCACACAAAACAGCTGGGGGTGGAAAAAAAAACACTGATTAGACAGTGATCAGAGGTTTCAGTTGGTTCTGGTGGTGATTAGGCTGTTGGCATACGTTCACACTGTGGGGTAGGTTTACTCCATTGGCCTGTGTGTAAGCATGTGCTGGAATTGGCTCCAACCAGGTTGTATCTTAATAAAAACACAAATAAAAAAGAGAATGATGATATGTACATATTGACAAGACTAAATCGTTGCATATTGTTCTGTTCAAAAAAGTTAGCTAAGTCAAGATGGCGGTTCTTTTTCTAGATAATGGAATCGATTGTATGTAAAATATTTTAATAATGATTTATATTATTTATTATTAATAATAACTTTCAGTAATACAGACGCACCCGAACCCCAACTTGTGGAAAATAAATATTAAAATGTTGGCTTTCAACAAACTGTTCTTGGTGTTTCTTCACCTTCATAGACCCCAGAATACCTAAATCCTACTCCTCCTACAGTTTTAAGCTTTGCTACATGCACATATACTGAATACTACTATTTACTGTACTCTGCATTCTGCAAGGAACTCTGTACTTACTGTTAAATATTATATAATGTACCAAATTTATCACTTAGCTTTAGCCTGTTCTGGCTTAGCGTACCAGACTAATTGGAATGCTTCTTTACATTAAATGAATCTCCACTGACTTCTATAAAATCAATTGGACTTTTATACCTTTTACATCTTTGAAACTATCTGCACCAAACATCTTAAAAAAAAAAAAAAAAACGATAAAACTCCAAAAGACTCTTGTAGACTTACATTAAGGAAATGTTTACAACTCCAACTGCAAAAACTCAACCACACATTCATGCTTAAGACCCTCCTCTCTCCCGTTCACACTTTTACTGTACCTGTACTATGCTCTCACTTCATCTAGCTCTCTATCAATGTTCCTGTAACACACTCTCACCTAATCTATCTCATTATCTATCGCTCTATCAATCACTGTACATATAACACACACTTCATCTATCTCTCTATCACTGTACCTGTAACATACTCCCACCTCATCAATCTTTGTACTGTGTCTTTCACTGTACATGTAAAACACACTCTCACTTCATCTGTCTCTCTATCACTGTACCTGTAACACACTCACCCAGGGGTGTATGATACATATGGTTTACGATAAATGTAAGAAATTGACCCAAAAGAAAAAAAAAAAGCTCTATAAAAATAAAAAGTGCCCATATAAGTTATTTAAACTTATTGGAAAAGATGAATCTCTCTCACTGCTGTGAATTGACCACGATACAGAATATCAAAATATCGTCTGATTATCGTTATTGAGAAATCATTGCACACCTTTACTCTCACCTCATCTAGATCTCTATCACTGTACCTGTTTCAAAGACATGTTTCATTTTTCGTTTTTTTTCCCTTAAGTTTTGAGACTTCTATACATTAGTAGCCAAGTCATGTTTATTTCTATAGTGCTTTTCACAACGGACATTGTCTCAAAGCAGCTTTACAGAATTTAAGAGTTAAGGTAAGCGATGTGCAACTTCCTTAGATGTTATGAGGAAGAAACCTTCAGAGGAACCAGACTCATTTGACATCAAGAGTGTGATTATAAATCTATAAAACAATACAAAACACTGGAGAGTGAGAACTAACATGAACACTGGAATGTAAAATTATGAGTAATGTTCTTTTTACAGTCTTCTACAGTCATTTGAGGTTATGAAACCAGGAGCTGAGCAACTCATAAAATAGCTCAACATCTCAGATCATCATCCAACACCAGCTTCTCCATGCTAAATCATTTAAACACTCAAAGAGGTCCAATGTCAAAACTCTACATGAAGTGAAATCCAAATGATGGATAAGAAAAGCTAAATAAATACATGCAAGCATTTCAGGATGATGTGAAGCAATAGATAAAGTGAAATGCAGTCACCCGTTGTTGCAGTTAAATGTAATGACGCTTTTGTAAACGATCTTGTCGAACTCTGCTTTTCCGTTCTGGGGCGATTCAGGAACCGAACACCGCTTTGCTGTATGGGAACATTACAGAATAATAAAACTCACATCATGGGAATGTGTGCATGTGTGGTGCATGTGTGGTGCATGCATGTTACTCATTTAATGCCTTTGTACTGATTAATGCTTACATAAAAGTGCTGTTGCGTGTAGGAAATCAAAGCATGCTCTATACTGTTGACCTGAAAACCACTTGGGCTTTTGTGAGTGTGTCGGCAATGGAAGAAACACAAACTGTCTGTGTTTACACACGTTTTGAAAAGTAAACACATCCAGGCCGAATATATGTACACCATAAGAGCGGGATCGAAGGTTTTAATTATTGTGTGTTTCACATGTGTGCTTTCTGTCATATTAAAATATTTAACGATCTATCATTTAAATAGGTTTTATCATTTTTATCATATTTATCATTTAAAGGAAGGTTCAAGTCATTGTTGATAGAAAAATAATCAAACAGGTTGTGGTGATGTTCCAATTCCTTTGAGTCCACTCCAAAGTAAAATTAATATTTACATAGATTTTTTAATTTCTACATTAGTTATTGCATTTTTTTTTACCCATTTATAATTATAATTATAATCTGTAGCTATAAACAGTTTGAGTTTCTTCACCAGCTTCTCTCTCCCTAAATTTATTTATTTCAAATCTAATTTGATTTTCTTATGTTGGACACTGACTGTTAAAAAGTGCTGACACAGGAGATAAATATCCCATTATAAACAACTTGTTATCAAAAACATCCGCATTCCTATGATTATACACTATGAGGACTAACTGTGGATTAGAAAAAGCACATTAGAATTTTAGGGTCAGGTGTCCACAAACATTTGTCCATATAGTGTAATTAAGGAAGCACAGCAAAGTACTGTCAATCACAGTGAGGACCAACAACACACTCCTCTGAGTGTGTTACATGGTCATGTGATGCAGACTTTTTGACTTAGGCTGTGCCTACTTTGAGTTTAAATCCAGGCATGGCTTCTTGAAGCGTTTGACAGAAACAGATACAGATAGCAGCAATACATTACACCTGCAGTGTATTAAATACTCATAGTTATAGCCATAGTTGTTAAATGTTTTACAAAAAAATGCTTATGATAGATTTGTCAAATCTTTCTAAATCTATCTATTTACTCTATGTACACTATGTAAAGTCTTTGGTGAAAAATGATGGCAAATTGTATAAAAAATGGCTGCTTCCATTGAGCTACAGCAAAGTTTGATACTTATTTCAAAATAAGATCAATTCTCAAATTTGTGTTTAGATCTTACGGGAGCACTGAAGGAAGCGCTCGGTCCACTCTCCGTTCTTTTTGCAGGTTATTTTGCGTGACCCCCCGGAGTGCGAGTAGCCCTGGCTGCAAGACAGTGTAACCTCTGTTCCTGGCTCGAAAAATAGCTGACCTCCGATCAGTTCTGTGTTGTCCTCTGGAAGAGGCCGAGGGCACACTGAAACGTACATAACATACACAACACATAAAATGCAAAATAAATATATGCAATGTGGATTAAAGTGCAGGATCACTTGGACATATTGACTCTCAAACCCAGGAAATGACATAAATGGCCTAGAACATTTTGCTACTTTTCAGAATGTTAATATGACCTCATAGAACTCTCTATGCTTATATTACTGCCAACTCCTATTACTATTACTCAGATTTGTGCCCATAAAAGGCTAGAATCCTAATGATGAAGACTAGTTTCTAATTTTGTCTACTCTAGTGAAGGCAAATGTGACAATCAGACATTTTGAATAGAGGTTTGTTTAACCATTGATGGATGCAAGACCATGTACCATGAAGGCAGAACAAAAAAGTCTGCTTTTGAACCTGTTTTCTTAATTCCAGTTCTAAGTGTTTAGTTTTGTGCAAACCTGTAATAGTAGGTTAGTACCATGACCGTTTCATCGGAAAGATAGCAAAGGACATGCAATTATAACTTTTTCATATAACTATATTAATTATGTACTAATTTGACAATTATAAATAAATTCGTGTTATCATTTAAATAAAAGTATAAACATCATCATTACTAGCGGGAGTAGGGAGGCAAAAAATGTAAAAAATTAAATTTAATTAGATTAGATTAAACTTTATTTTCATTGTGCAGAGAACAAGAACAGGGCAAATGAAATGCAATTAGCATCTAACCAGAAGTGCAAATAGCAACATATATAAATAAAGATCATGAAAATATATAAATATACAAATATACTATGAGCGTATTATGGGAGTGCAAAGGAGCATATATATCTATATCTATATCTATATATCTATATATATATAATCATATACAGTTCTTGTGTGCCTTTACACAACTAACTGATAAGCGGGAATTATATATAATATTATATATATACGTCAAATAAGTATATTATGAATAACAGAAACGAAGAAAAAATGATCATTGTAGTTATTTAAGGTAATATTTAAAGTACATCAAATAAGTAATATAGAATAATTAAGAAGAAAGAGAAAAATTTTCCTCTTAAGCCAAAACATTGTGATGTTTTAAGTTCTGCACTGAAGATATGAATGTTGAAAACAAGTAAAGAAAAGTTGTATCTACGCATTTCTAATTTCTCTCTCTCTCTCTCTCTCTCTCTCTCTCTCTCACACACACACACACACAACAATAATTTTTTTTTAAGAAATGCCTGTTTCCACCCAATGCCAAAGTCACAACTTAATATTGTATCCATAGATATTCGTAAATAATTGCTGTATATATGTAGACAAGGACTGAAGGAAAGGAATGGGTTCTCTTTTGAGTCAGGTTCCTCTTAAAGTTCCTTCCTTGTTTCATCTCAGGGATTAAATCTTTTTCAAAGTCTACATCTGTATTTCTGCAATTTGTAATGTATTTCTTCAAGATTCCTTGAAAACTGATTGTAATGCTAATTTCAGAGCCAATGTAACATTATTTATCAGGCGCAAGAGCTGCTAACTATACATTTGGATTCCTTTTTTTTACTTTGTTGATAAAACTGTATAACAAATCTATAAAACAAAACAAAAACCTATTACCTCATAGATAACACCACACGGAACATTCTGGAAATGTATAAAAAAAATGACGGTAACTTTACCATTTTCAGTTGTTGCAGGGTTCAGCAAACAGGCTTGACAAATAAGCAGCAGCAACCACTGAAAAGCTGGCCTCATCCTGATTTTTTACTGTTTTTGGTTCACTGATACTGACTACAGACACAATTCTGGCCTTTTTGCAAAGATTATTGTTAAACAAATTGGGGGAGTTGATGGGAAATGGGGTCATCGTCATTTACCTGCATTCACAAATCTCTGACCTTCTGACCGTTTGTCCACTCCCATCCTCCTCTTCTGAGTCTTATAATTATATATCTGTTTAAAACTGCTCATACCAGGAAAACCCATTTCTTTTTGTTTGAGTTCCAACTTTGCTGAATCAGCAAAAGTGTTCTGAGCACTTAATATTGCTTAAATCACTATAAAAAGATTATTAAGCAGGGCCCAGGTGTTTAGTATTCATGTTTTCTTTTTCAATGGCGATATTGAACTGGTATTTGTTATTTGCCTGTTCTGGTCACTAGTTGCAAATGGCAAATCTCTCCTGAGCTCAAAGGTCAGAACAAGAGATTTGTTTAGTGTAGAAATTTAACTTTGACACACCACCTATTCCAAATTCCTGTTTCCAAAACTCTTTCAGTTCCAGTTGTCTAATTCAACTATTTCAAATAAATAAAATGTCGTTTGTATAGCACTTTTTTAAAACAATGACATTGTCACAAACCAGCTGTATAGGAATAAATAAACAATATCAATTTAAAATTCACAAATTTGTCCCTATAACTTAATAGGTTTAGCCCTAATAAGTGAACCAGAGGCAAAATTAATAAGAAAAAGCTCCTTATAAATATATGGGCAAGAAACCTCGAGAGGATCCAGTCTTGACAGGGAACCCATCTTCATCTGGGTGACACAAAATATTCATCTATAATAATTTCATCATTGCTGAGGTTACGTGGACACTTGAGTGTGGCAATTGTTCTCTTGAACCAATATATCAGAACTGTCCATTTTACTTGCAATCCGAAGCTAACGTCCTGTTTTTTTTTTTTTAACAAGAACATCCATAGCCACTATTTATGTTGGCTTTGCGGATGTAGCATGAGGTGTAAATGTCCGTGATAGAGGGGAGAGAGACTCAGGTGATCTCCTCAGCTGTCCTCACTATCCTCTGTTGGGTCTTGCGATCCGAGACGGTGCAGTTCCCAAACCAGGCAGGGATGCAGCTGCTCAGGATGCTCTCGATGGTCCCTCTGTGAAATATGTTTAGAATGGGGGAGGGAGATGGGCTTTCCTCAGCCTTCTCAGAAATTAGAGGAGCTGCTGGGCTTTTTTGGTGATGGAGCTGGTGTTGAGTGACTAGGGAAAGTTTTCCGCCAGATATAGACCAAAGGATCTGGTGCTCTTGATGATATCCACGGATGATCCATCGATGATCAGTGGACAATGGTTGCTCTGAATGGTGCTCTCCTGAAGTCAACAACCATCTCTTTGGTTTTGTCAACGGTTGTTGGCTCTACACCAGGCTGATAACTGTTTCTCATCCTCTCTGTATGCTGACTCGTCGTTCTTTCTGATGAGACTCACCACAGTCATGACATCTGCGAACTTGATGATGTGATTCGAGCTGTGCATTGCTACACAGTTGTAAGTCAGCAGAGTGAACAGTAGTGGGCTGAGCACACAGCCCTGAGGGGCCCCAGTGCTCAGTGTGGTGGTGCTGGCAATGCTGTTCCTGATCCAGACTGACTGAGGTCTCCCAGTCAGGAAGTCCAGGATCCAGTTGCAGAGGGATGTGTTCAGGCCCTGTAGGCTCAGCTTCTTAATCAGGAGCTGAGAGATTGATTTTGTTGAATGCTGAACTAAAGTTTATGAACATCATTCGTGGTACTCAACTGTGGTAAGGAAAAACTTCCTGAGATGGCATGATCAAGAAACCTTGATTGGAAGCAGACTCAAAAGGGAACCATCCTCATCTGTTTGGCACCAAACGTCCATTCATTACAGTTCATTGGTGTTGAGCTTTGGAGTGATTAAAAAACTGATTAAATGCAACGTGTGGTCCTGTGCCATTGGCTGACTGTTAACATTAACTGCAGACCAAATCCATCCTCAAAGTTCACTCGTTGCTCTGTAATTTCATGGCTCCTCAGCGGTGCAGAGTGGACTTCAATTGAAGAGAACCCTATCCAGAAGCAGGATGCTGGAAAGAACCATTATGCCTACTACATTTACAATAATAATAATTTTAAAATTCATTAATTAATAATAATAATAATAATAATAATATGCACCCAATAGCATTTAGACAAACCAGTACATTTTTTAAACAATATAATTTGGAGTAAAGAAACAAAAATAGACCAATGGCATTAATTCTGCACATTATATTTGGAGAAAAATTGTTGTGTGTATGATCTCAACCACGTAATGCCCACATTGAGCTACAGAGCTTGGAGTATCATGATAAGAAGCTGTGCATCAGCAAAGGAAACAATGAAAGAGTTGAGTTTTAATTTATCAGCCAAGAAACTGAATCTGAGATCTGAAAGACAATGCAAATCTGCTGACTTGGAAATTTCTGTCAGGAGACAACAGTTCCAAGTGTGCATGTGTTCCTAATAAATTGGCCAGTAAGTATAGTTTTTTTTTTTTTTTGTTGTTGTTGTTGTTCATAGGGTCAACAATCCAAGGGTCTAATTTCTGATTTGCTGAATACCTGTATATCCTTTAACTCCTTATCACAAATTCTAAAAATGGTAGTAATTATAAAAAAAAAAAAAAATAATGATAATATTAATACAAATAATGTAATCAGGGTTTTTATTATTCTTTCTTTCATCAAAATTATTATCCTTTTTAATAATCCTCATTATTATTATTATTAGTGATTATGGTGTTTTACGATGGTGATAATGTTTTTTTCAGTAATAGAAGTAGTCATATGATTGTTGTGATTATAATATTGATGATGATGATGATGATGTTTTTATTTTTAGTAGTAGTAATAGTCTTAGTAGCAGGAATCTGAATTTATTCTATTCGTTTCACATCATGTAAGCTGTTCTTTAACCAATCGGATTGCGACTTTCTTAATCCGAGGCCCACTAGAAGGTATAGAAACACCTCGCCATTTTTCCGTCCTTTAATTGGATGGTCAGAGAGCGCACTAAACAGAGCTCGCAAACTGCATCCGTAGCAAACTGCACAAACTCAAATATATTCATGGGGATTTAATAGTTGTGTATTTCATTCCACAATGACTAACAGAGCAGGGGAAATATATTTGGTTGCAGATATACTTACAAGGACATTTACAAGGCAGACTTTTCAAGAAAAGCTGGACATCGTAAGGAAATTTCAGCCAAAACAATTTAAAAGCCGTTGTTAAACGTGAACGTTCCATTTATTCTTTTGCGTTTTCTTTCCAGTAAAATTAGCACAAAAACACACACTTTGCCTTATTTCACATCCCCAGGAAACCAAAAAAAATTTATGAAGTTAATATTCATGCTTCTGTTAAAGATGATGTGTGCAGTATGTGGCTGAAGTAAAAAAAGACTTGTTGAATTGTGTTCTGTATAATATTGAGGGTTTCTATAGATGTTGCGTCATAATGATGGTATTAAGAAAATGAATTGAATAAGGCAGGACACCACTAAAGGCCTAGGGGTGAAATGTTCAGCCCACCACTGGTTGGTGGTGATGATGATGATGATGATGATGATGATGATGATTATGATGATTTTATTTGCAGTTGTAGTAGTAGAAGTGGGGGAGACAGTCATAGTATAGTTTTTCTTATTTGTGGATTTATAATTATTATTTATTATTATTGAGAACCTTGTTCATCCATAATGTTCAAATGTGCCTTTTCCTATTCCACCACCAATACTTACGCATACGTCATCACTACGGATACTTATTTATACAAATGTTTGTTAAACATAACAGAACATCAACCCAATGTTCCACAGTTATTATTATTATTATTATTATTATTGTAATTATTACTTTCTGACAGTAGTTTAGTAGTAGTAGTAGTAGTAGTAGTAGTTTAGTAGTTGCCGCGCGCTCCCTCGTGCCCACCCGCCTTTGTGCCGCCGCTCTCCGGCCGCCGGATGTCGCTCCCTGCACGCGCGCCCGACCGCGCGCGCGCTCGCCAACCCTCCCATTGAAGTGCGGCCCAACGTGACGTCACCGCGAGCACTAAGGAAGCGGAGGGTATAGGGCGCGAGCTGTCACCGCTGTACGAAGTAGCGACGGCGCGCGCGAGAGTCCGGAATCTCGGCGAAAGCCTGTTGCGTTAAAAAAAAATTAAAAATAAAACCCTTGAAAACACGCGCGCACGCAGGCACTCACACACACACACACACACACACACTCGTACACGCACGCAACTTTCTGTCAGCTGCACGAGGAATCGTGTCGTTTAACTCACCACTTTATTTTGTTGGCGATTTCCACGGTGCCATGGCTGATGTCAGCGACTCGTCCTCATCGGACGTGGCGAACCGATTCGCCCGGAAAGGGGCGTTGAGGCAGAAGAACGTCCACGAAGTGAAGAACCACAAATTTACCGCGAGGTTTTTCAAGCAGCCGACTTTCTGCAGCCACTGCACCGACTTCATCTGGTCAGTAAAACCAAATCCCTGCACGACTTCTCTCTCCTGTGCTTCCTGGAAAACTCCTGGAAAACAGATCTCAGGGTGGAAGCATGCACTTTTTGTTTTTGTTTGGAGCAAACTTTTTTTGAAAATGACCAGGAACAATGTTAGATGTGTGTGTGTTGGTGGATGACTGTGTGTTCATTCCTGTATTAAATGCATTCCCAAGTGTCCTGTGTTTATATTTCTGATCATCCAGGTTTCAAAGTGTGTTTTTGTTTATGCGTTTGATTGCTTTGAGATTTCCTGTAAACCTCTAAACAGTGCATTGTCTTTTCAAAGTTCTGTAAGTGCTGGGAATTTTCATTATTCCTCCAATCCCATTCCTGTGCACATTGTGCATTCAGTGTCCTAAGTGTTTTGTGCTTTCTATCCTGAGTGCTCCATAATCACATTTATTGCATTTGAAGTGCTCCAGACTTTTACATATTCCATATGTTCAGGATGTTCCTGGGACTTTCAGTATTCCGAATATTCCATGACAGGACCACCTTGGATTCTGTGGGTGTGGGTTCTGGATGTTGTATTGAATGTCTGGTTATTTTTGGCGCTGCATGAATTGTGGTGTTTTGTGTGTAAATTGTCAGGGTGGCACTGGGATTTTGTGTACTCCAGATGTTTCCTTTAGGTGTTTTGCATATTCCATATGCGGTGACTCTGAACATTCTCTGCGGGTATTTTCATGCATTGTGGTGGTTGGAGTTTAGCACATCTGTATGTTCCGAATTTACAGTATTCCATATATCCCATTCCAAGACCACTCTGATATTGTTTCTGTGGGTGTGGGTTCTGGACGTTCCATAGTGCGCCGGATGTTTTGTGACTCACATGCAGTATGATGTCTTGTGTGTAAATTGGCAGGGTGGTTCTGGCAGTTTGTGTGCTCCAGATGTTTCCTTCATACTATTTATTCCATGTGTCCCTTGTATTCTGGGCATTTCCACTATTCCATGTATTCCATTCCAGTGACGAAGGACATTCTGTGGGTTCGGGATTTATTTCGGGCATTTTAAGTATTTAATTCATTATGGGTTTTGATGTTAAGTACATGCTTAACATCAAAAACATTTAGATGTTATGTACATGTATGATGTGCATTATGGGAATTATCATTCTCCTGAAAATATTCCATTCCGGCGAGATTGCGCATATCATTGGTTCTGGGTGTTTTCCGGCTGTTTTCAGTGTTGCATGCATTGTGGTATCTAGAGAAATTGGCTTATTATCAGGATGGTTCTGTGTCTTCTATGTACCTCTTTCCAGGGACACTGCACATTCCGAATGTTCCACACACTCAGCCTTACATCATTATAACCCCCATTATCATCATCATCATCATCAACATCATCATCATAATCCTAACAATTTCCTTTGGACCATTTCCCATAACCTCTGATTTCTAGGAAAACTCAAAGCACTAAAAACGTTAACATCCCCTGCTCTTTTTTTTCCGTGTGTGTGATGTGACCACAGTGCTGCATTCACGTTCTCTGTAATTGGAATTTGTTATGTAAAGTTTTGCAGTTCATCACAGTCCTTTTGTTTTTTACACACTGTTATTTTTATCAGGCTTGAATCTCTACATTGAGATGAATTAATCATTCCACCATATTAACATTAATGGCATATCATCTACCAAAAGATGTGTGATGAGCGGAGATAACGCTTCAGGTGTGTGTGTGTGTGTGTGAGTACTGTGAGAGTAGTGAAAGATCTCTTGCTGGTGCATCAAGAAAAGAGTGTAGCACATCAAATATGTGAAGCGTATCAGATATCAAATATTTACATCGTTCATTTGTACTGCAGCATCTTTTTAATCGACTCAGATTGCTTGTGGCAGGGAAGCGAACTGATCACTAAAAGCCCATTAAATGATTTGGAAGATCTAGTTGTCTAATGCTTTGCTTTCTTTTTCACTATTTAACTATTTTTCTTTTTCTTTCCCTTTCTCTCTCTCTCTCTCTCTCTCTCTCTCTCTCTCTCTCTCTCTCTCTCTCATATGCAGGGGCTTTGGAAAGCAGGGATTCCAGTGCCAAGGTAAGACCGAAATATGGACAGATCATTTCCCAAACCCAAATCCAGCAGACAGCCACAACAATACACATGCATAAACATCAGTCCACATGTGCGAGTCTGGAACTGTCTAGGTCATCGCTTGCTCCTGGAAAGTGTTTGGCTATAAACTGTTGGAATTTCAGGAAATTTCATGCTGAATGAGAATCTTTGCATCACTCTGTCACAACTTCTCTGGTTTTCTCCAACCTCTTGAAAAACATGCCTAGGTGGACTACAGACTCTAAATTACTCCGAATTGGAAATGAGTGTGGAAATGTATGTGTCCAGGGTGTTTTATGATGGACTCGCATCCCATTCAGGTTGTACCCAGAGTTTCTGGGATTCCTGGATTCTCCATGATGAAGCAGGTTCTGAAGATAAAGGATGCTTTATTGAGTCAGTTGGACCTTTGTGGCTGTTTTTCAGATGCTTTATTTCTCAGGAACATCTATTAAGAAGCATAAGACAAACGTAGTAGTCTAGCACATTGCTGTGTAATACAGCGATTTATCTGTTTTTTAAACTGTTCAGTGTGTAATGTGATCTGTTCTGGGTGTGTGTCAGTAAGAGAGTGAGCGAGCGTGCGAGTGTGTGCTCACCTGTGTTTGACAGATTGCCATTCATTGTTACTATTTACACATGCAACAATGGGGAACGATCTTGTGTATATTTAACCTTTTATTAGGTGGTGTAAAATGTTGACACTGGCCACAACAATTTGAGTTCAGCACATTACAAAGGTGTAATAGTTTCGCCGTGCTGCTTGCAAACGCAGAGCTTCAATAGAATTTCAATGAAACGACCAGAATTCATGATACAGCCATTAAACATTTTAGTACCGTTCAGTACATCTCAAATCGATTTGGTCAGGAGCTGTAGTAATATTCAAAGAAATTGTGACTGAATAAACAAATAATTTAATGAATCTTGACAATCACTTTGGTGAACAAAATTAAAAAAAATTTTACTGGGAAGAATTAATATGACCATTGCTAGGCCTATAATTCAGATTGTTTCTATAGTAACAGCTCAATCATTAGGGATTTGTATGTTGAATGTCTATAGAATGTCAGGGAGCGGCTGATTTTAGCTTTTTAGTGTAGGCTGATTCAAGCTGTTTAAGTGGAAACAGTAACTTACTTGGTTCATAGTTGTTCCACAGCATTAGCTGCAACTATAAATCTTATGTAAAATTTATTTTGTATATAAATCTTTCTAAATTATCACACAGCTTTCGGACATATCGGAGTGTTGTATCCTGTCGAATCATGGCAAAATGTGCTCTTGAGAAATGACAAGATGTTAAAAGCACGAGAACACTGGCTGGTAGCTGTGAAAGCTGAGCTAGCAAGACTGGGGATAAACAGCTAGCTAGCTAGTGGTGGTGTTATGGCTTTTAGTGTAGAACACCTCGAGCCAGAGTAACATCTGAAACAATTCCTCGGATGTCCTCAGTCTTGAATTATTATATATGAACTCGACTTCATGACTGCAATTAAAATTACAACTGGTAAAATTAGATCTAATTGATTTTGAATTAGCTCAGATGTTCTAGTGTTGGAAGTTCACAAATTTGATCAGGGGTTTAGGAATTGGTTCCAGATGTTTGCAAATGACCTCGGGGGTTTTGAAATTCTCTCAGACATTTTCGAATTAGCCCTTTAGTGTGAGAATTAGCTCAAAGCTTTTAAAATTAGCTCAAAAATCTTTGATTTAGCTGAAATATTTCAGAATTAGCCTAAGTGCTTTTATGATTAGTGCATGTATTTTAGATTCAGCACAGAAATTTCAGCATTAGCCAAGAGGTTTTATAACTAGCTCATATATTTAAGATTTACCTCATATATTTTAGAATTAGCCCACAGCTTTTATAATTAACTCCAATGTTTCAGAATTAGCTCAGAGATTTGGGAATTGGGTCACGAATGTTAGAATTACCTGAAAAGTTTGTGAATTAGTTTGGATATAATCAGTTTAATACTTTTTAAATGATTTGTTGATGAAGTGATAAAGTTCTGGAGTTTGCTTCTCTGTTTTAGAATTAGCTAAGACTCTAATTTGAATTACAGTTTCAACTTAAGGTGGACACATCAAAGGTTATTTTGCCTCACAGCAACACAGCAACCAATGTTGATCTCAGGGAAGCCAGGAACAAGGCTTGCCACTTCATAAAACGTAAAGAAAGGGTGAATGTTTTGTAATTACTGGGGGCTTAGTGTGTGATTGCAGTCGTGAATGGAGTCTTGGCAGGTTAGCATTTTCGTCTTTAGAGTGAAACTGAAAAGTCTAGTATGGAGTGAAAGCAGATATAATAAATTTGTAGATCTCATGAGAGGTCAGGAGTCCATGTCTATGGCAACCATTGTTGGGGCGTGACTATACTGTGTGTGTGTGTGTGAGTGTGTGTGTATGAGAGAGTGTGTGTTGTTCTCTAATCCTGTGACAACATACATTAGTGTAACAAGTGGGATCCCCGGTGAGAAGAAAGCAATACTTTAGTTAGTGTGTCAGTGATGTCCTAATATCACTCATTTCTAGTGAAGGGAAGCTGCATAGGAATGGTAGGCAGAAATCTGACTACTCTTTTGTAGAAGTCTATATGGCAAGCAATATAAGGTCAACTTATTTTTTTCTAAGACCAGGGTCATACTATTTATGTTCCCAATTATGAATGCTGATAATAATCTGAATAAAACAATCATAAACAGATCGGTGTATAAAATTCAATACTAAGGTAATATCCTTAGGTCTCAACCGTTACCATATGTATATAGTGTACTATAGGAAAATGTTTTTCTTTCTTGTTTCCAGTGGTGATGGACAGGTTGACGGACGAGGTCAGACAGGAGTCTCTGTGGACTATGATGTTTACGGATGATATTGTGATTTGTGGTGAGAGTAGGTAGCAGGTTGAGAGGAGCCTGGAGAGGTGGAGGTGCATGCTGGAGAGAAGGGGAATGAAAGTCGGTAGGAGAAAGACAGAGTGTGAGAATGGAGGAGGGCAGTGGAGTGGTGCGGTTGCAGAGAAAAGAGGTGGAGAAGGCAGAGGAGTTAAGGTACCTGGGGTCAACAGTTCAAAGTAATGAAGAGTGTGTTAGAGAAGTGAAGAAAAGAGTGCAGGCAGGGTGGAGTGGGTGGAGAATAGTGATAGCAGAAGTGATTTGTGAAAGAAGAGTATCTGCAAGAGAGAAAGGGAAAGTTTATAGGACTGTGGTGAGACCTGCGATGTTGTATAAGCAATTTGGCAGCAATTACGTTCCTTCAATAAAGAACAATCGGTTGTACTTTTTCTACATTTATAGTTGCATTCAAGGTTGTGGAACGTCTGTTAAACAGGGTTCCTGTTTACACTTGAAACTTCTTTGGGAGTTTCTTTTTCTATTAAAGTTAATAGTACCAAATGATTCAGAGGTTGTCATGGTTACCAAACAAGGTTAACTGAAAGAAAAGAAAAATTTAGATTTCCAAAGAAACGCAAACTGAACTGCAAGTCCATGTGCAGTACAAAACTAACCAGTTTGTTAGAGAATAAAACCCATGTTTTTCCTCACATTTCAATTGTTGAAGTGTGCTGACCTGGCTAAAATCTAAAGTTTTTCTGACATTTATACTGCATGGACAAACATTTTGGGACACCTGACTTTTTCAACCATGTGTTTCCTGAACTGTTAACACAAAGCTGGAGGCACACATTTGTATGGGATGTCTTTGCATGTGGTCGCATTACATTTTCCCTTAACTTGAACTAGGAGATGTAAATCTGCTCCAGAATTACAATTCCTCTCTGATAATATGCTTTACATGGATTGAAGTAGATGATCTTGTGTGGCCTGCTATAGAGCTCTGACCTCAACCCTACTGAACACATTTGGGATGAATTGGAATGGTGACTGCACCCCAGGCCTCCTCACCTTATATCAATACCTGACTTTACTAAAAGCCCTGTGGCAGAAAAAGCACAAATCTCCACAAGCACACTCTTAAATCTAGTGGAACATCTAACCAGAAGAGTGTCTCCAGAATCTTATAGTCAGGTGTCCACAAACTTTTGTCTATATTTTTTATTTATACAAACCGAAATCTTTGAAATGTGTATGGTGAGTTTTAGACGCTTTTGAAGTATTAAGCTAATGGATTTAAATGTTTCATACTCCATGTTGAATCGTAATATCGATCTGTAATAAATATCACAACAGCTAAATCTGTCAGGGAGTGATTTTTATAGCTTGTTAAATATTAGCTAATCTTGTGCAATCATTTGACCTTCCCTGTCAAATCCACATTCAAAAAACAAGGCGTTATTTTAGAGGCTGGAAACTGAAACTAAATATTGGAGCTGAAACCTTTTTTGAAAATGAAATAAAAACTTAAATAAAACAGAGATTAAAAAACGAAATAAACAAAAAAACTACTGTAGTAATATTTTATATAACTATAATTTTTAAAACAAGTCCTCAGGGCTAAAGTCTTTAACATGGTGGAAAACTGTTTCAGCATGGAGACTCTCAGTAATGTGATGCTACACAACTTACAGAGATTTGATTGACAGGATCAGGGTTAGCAGAGAAGTTGAATGCTGTGTGTCCTTCTTGGATCCTGACTTTACAAAAAATGTTCATTACATTAATTTTTTTACCTGAGGCTTCTGCTGTTTTGGAATATACATGTAGATTACATGTAGACAAAGCATGAACTATTACATTTTTATATATAGATTAAACTGTCTAGTGTGTATATATAAAGTTTTATGCCTTTACAGCATTTTGCACACAAGAGTCAAAAATACATTCATAGTCATTAGGACACTTCCTCAGGTCTCAATAGTCACATCTTTTTAAGGTACCAGTTTCAATAGGAAGTCATTTAACTAAACATCTGTTTCCAAATGTGTTACTCAGTGACTTTTTATATAACAAGTCAGCTCCGATATATAGATTAATTGGTGCTTTATACTTGTTACAGTAACTTTGTACATCAATGTTAGGAGCTGGGGTCAGAGCGCTGGGGTTAGGAGTAGCAAGCCCCAGTACTGGCATCTTGGCGATACCGGGGCTTGAACCCCCAACCTTCTGATCAGCAACCCTTAGCAAAGAGCCTTAAGCAATGGCCCACCACCCCAGTTTCTGCATATCCCAGCTTGTCAGGAAGCAAAGATCAGAGCACATGGTCAGGCCATTGTATGGCTTCTCTGGAGCAGATAGGGTTAAGTGCCTTGCTCAGGGCTTGAACCCCTGACCTTATGAGCCACCCAACCCAGAGCCACAACCACTGAATATGACATAAATAGTCATGTGTGTGTTTAATAACTACAAATCTATTCCAGTGGTGGTTTGACATAAATTGTATGTGCTGTTCATTTATTTTCAACATTTTTTTTTGTTTTTCTTTTACCTTATATTTGATATGCTGTTGAGCTGATTTATTTTCTATAAGAGTAGCATTGACTCTGACTCTCAGATATCAGTATCAGTCAGATTGCACGTTCCCTCAGGTGGAAGTCTGTTTGTTGACGATTTTGGTTTGGTTTCATGAAACTCATGTCCATAGGCACATGGCACCTCTAGAAAACAATATAAACATAAATGAGATGTTTGTTTCTCCTGATATATCAATACGGAAGTTCATTAAAGATTCAGTGCAGACTGGGAAGCTTAGGCAAGGAACTACCAGAGAATAAGGCAGATAAGACGGCAGAAAAGGAACAGCACTCATACATAATCTCCGTTCTAAATTTTCCAACTTTGTCCTTCTAATTTACTTTTTTCTAATAATTGAGGTTGAGGCTACCGTCAGCCTCAAAACCATAAACGGGAGGAAGAATATTAAACAATATGAAACTATCTGAATTGAATTTGCTAATATTTTTCAGTGACATCTGAAAATATGAGGGGAAACCTAACTTTTTTTTCTGGATCCTGTTGTATTATGTTCCTCAGGAGAATCTTTTCACAGATCGACCCTGACATCTTGACGTTAGATCAGTGGCTGGAGAGTTGAAGATGACTGCATAAATTTGCCAGATTTCACGATTTTTTTTTGTAAACTTTTTGAAGTGGTTCATGACTCATGGCTATGTGTGAGCAATATATTTGCCACTATGGGATACTGGGTGAAAAAGAGGTGAGGGATGAGGTGAGGTGGAGGGTTTGTTAAAAATGGGAAAAGACCACAATGCTGGAACATCAAAGATGGCCTCTACAGAATTCAGATGAGCTGGTCAGTTTAGCGGCATCCTGCTTACCATTCTAATCAGCTAGTTTGTATTTAAATATTCCTCTGCTTGTTGTCCTCTGTGGCACCAGAAGAAAGGGCACAGGGTTTATTTTCTTTTACCTTTTCATTTGGAAACGGCAGACCAGTATATCCTCACAGACAGCTCTGAGATCTTAAAGGAAACGAGATACTATTGATTATGACCAAACCATCGTATTTAGCAGGAATTTATTATATGATATTATTTGAATGTTGAATTTCTAGATTTTCATATTTTTATAATTTTATTAGGAATCCAATTGGTCTTTTTTTGACTAAGCAAATATTGCGGCACACTTAGGAAGCATTTCACGGGTCCAGAGAAAAAAAGATTTTTAGTTTTGTAATTTATCACGATCACTAAAGTTCCAACAGTAAGTTTAAATTAAATTTATGTAAAAAACAACAACAACAAAAATGCTTATTTAAATCACATTAATACATATGAATGTTGGGGACAATAACAGCTTTGCAGATATTTGACCATTTATGGGCTGGTGTGTTGTGTTCTTATGTGACCACTTAAAATTGTGATAATTTTTCTAATTACGGCCCCAAAACTGTTCATTTGTTTTATTTCCAGAGCAATTTCGAAAAACCTTTTTTTTAATCTAAAGAACTACTCATTCAGTGTTCATGTTCAACTTTATTTAGTTTAGAGTGTATAAATGTTTTCTGTCTGTCTGTCTGTCTGTCTGTCTGTCTGTCCGTCCATCTGAATGCATAATGGTCTTATCTAATTCCATTCGTTTCTATAGTTGTGTGTAATGTGCAATCATGCAGTTTAGTTCCTGTTATCATTTTAGTTTGAACAAATATAAACAGGTTTGATTTCACAAGCCTCTGGTATGTCTATCTTGTAGAGTTAATAAGACAAAAAATGAAAGACTTTCCCTTGGCTGAAAAACTTAAAATTACAGCTTTCCCTACAGATTATTACAAAGCTCTGACACTGAAAACTCCAATGAAAAAAGTCTCTAATCAGAAAACGTATCCCATTTCAACACTTTTTTGAGGATTCCCTTGTAGCCAGATCTTTTTTGTGACAAACTTCAAACTAAGTGTACTGGATTTACTTGAAGGCCATCGTTGTTTGGAGTTTGGGTTTGTGTAGTTATGACCGTCTTGCTGTTTGTTGAAGAAATTGCGTCTTAGGTGTCGGTTTTCAACAGCAGTTGTTTTGTCTGCACAGGGAAACGTCTTAAACTCCCCGTCTGCTCTAATCATACATACAAGACAGATGTAGTGGATTTGGTTGAAAAGCTGTGGAGTATTTCTTTAATGAGACACAAATCCAGCAGTAAATTTGGCTTTTTCAGACGGTAATGTATCACATGGATGGCGCCCTGGTGCTAGGACTGAATTATTAATCCCGCAAAGGCTGTCTTTACACTCTCTCTCTCTCTCTCTCTCTCTCTCTCTCTCTTTTCTCTAGCTTTCTCTCTTTCTCTGCATATTGAAATTACTAATTGGTGTCATGGGCAAAAATGTCTAATGCTGTATAATTCGTAGTAGTATAAATCCCTCTACTGAGTGATATTTCTGGGATTGTTCACGTTAAATAATTATAAAATGTATGTGACATTTATCCCACGTTTCTATGTTGCTGTTCATCGCATTTTCTTAAACAGTAAAAGATCCAACATGGATAGAAATTACATGAGTGCCAGGTCTAATCCTTTGCCTTTCCCTATATCTAAATGGATATAAACATTTCAGGTGCTATATTAACAATATATACATGTAATTGTATGTATGATGGTCCACAAATCAATTTCATTTGAAAGTTTGCAATTGCTGATGCTGAAGTTTTACGAGGAATAATTTTAGGAATTTTTTTTGTTTTTTTTGGAAGCAGTCTCCAGTGTTTTTGTAAAAATCAGAAACGCTTTAGCGCTTTAAACTTTCTGACACTGCAATGTCAGCGCGAGTGAAGGATCAAGTGTAGCTGTTGTAACAGAAGCGATAACAAGAACTAACTTCGAACAACGCGATATCGACACTACATTGACGAAAAGGTCGTAAACACCTTGCAATAAGATTCGTATGTGCTTTGTGAACATCCCGTTCCATATTTGGTTCCCATTTGCTATAATAATAACCTCTACGCTTCTGGATAGATGTTGAAGTGATTGAAGTGTGCTTCTGGAGATTTGTGGTCATTCAGCCACTAGAGTGTTGGTAATGGCAGGTAATGATGCAGTCACCGTTCAATTCATCCCAAAGGTTTACAGCAGGCCTCTCAAGAGCTTCCACTCCAACCAATGTGAATGATAAGTTCATGGAGCTGGCTTTGTGCACAGGTGCATTGTCATGCTTGAACACATTGGGTCTACTAGTTCAAGTGAAGGACCAATGTAATGCTACAGCATCCGAAGGCATCCTATCCAATTGTGTGGTGGTAACAGTTAGGAGAAGAACCACATATGACCCGGAAAAATCAGGTATCCCAATCCTTTTGTCTATACAGTGTAACTAGATAAAAGTTGCAAATAGCAACTGTAGCATAATTGAAAGAAGCACTGATGGATATGCTGTTATAATAATACAATACAAAACTTTGTTGCTTTGCATTTCTCTGCCTTGCATTGGCACACATGACACCACTGACCATTATCTTACTCAGCACATATTTAGACTAATGATCTTAAAAGATGTAGCTTCCAGATCGACCA
Organism: Silurus meridionalis; assembly: GCF_014805685.1. NCBI lineage: Eukaryota > Metazoa > Chordata > Actinopteri > Siluriformes > Siluridae > Silurus > Silurus meridionalis. The sequence goes on along the minus strand of NC_060884.1, from coordinate 5,568,649 downwards.
TAGAGCTTCATTAGATTCCCAGTATTTATGAATGTTTTTTGTTGTTTGTTTTTTTTTTTTTTTTACTTATTCTGATCACCTGAATTTATTATGTGTCAACTAAAATTTTTCTACGTAAAATTATACCACTGCATCAGCCATCATTCCGCCCACTACTCCATGAGATTATATCCCTGATAGAGATTAGTGCTATGAGTCGAATATGATTGCTTTCAGTGCTGGAAAACCGCTTACAGCATGAAGTCTCCCTGTCCATGTGGCAGCACATCTGGATCTGCACTTTTAACACTGCCTGGGGACAGATGTTACCAGTGCAGAGTCAAGAAGCAGCAGTTACTGACCTAGCAGAATTATACAGCATAAATAAATAAAATAACTGACTCCTCCTGGCATCCATTAAGCAGAATTTGTGTCCTTCATAACAAGTTGTGTGCAGGTTTCAGATAAACACCACACCACTACAGTATTTGGGGATAAAAGCTCAACTACATCATAAAAAATCATAAATATCTTCATAAAAATACTTCACTTTTTTTGCGTTAATGTGTGAATTTATTTTCCTTGGTTCCGCCAATAAAGAATCAGAAAAATAAAATAAAAGTACATTTTAGTTTCGTGACCATTTAATCCTGATACATGAACACATTCAAGTTCAACAGGAAGTCACAACATGCATTTCCTGCTGATAATGGGAAGAATCGAGAGTACAATTCTTTTGTATTTCTCATTTAAAAAATAATCATTATATATAAACTGCCATATATATATATATATATATATATATATATATATATATATATATATATATATATATATATATATATAACATTTTTGCCTAATATTTTTTAAAACTAGAAAATGTTTTTATATTTTTTGTCCATTGTTATACATTACATTTTAATGTACTAATTATAATTATATGAATTTTTCTAGCTTTCCATGTTTAGCGTATTTGCTAATTCTATGCTAAACCTCAACCCTATTTCTTAGTATTTTTAAAAAGCAAAATAAAAAAAAATTATTAAAGGGCAATTATTATTATTATTTGATTAGAAGATTGTAATGTAATAGGGCAACTGTAATATTTGTAATAGGGCAACTAAAATTATATAATTAATACTAAGCAAAAAAGAAATGTTTAAAATATAAAATTATAATAACTCTTTTAGCCATCATCTAACTTTTATAGATTCGAACATAATTTTGATAATTATTTGAATTGCAAGTATATGATCATATTAATGAATGAAAAAATATGATCATATACTTGCAATTCAAATAATTATCAAAATTGTGTTCAAATCTATAAGTTAGATGCAGCCTTATAGACTTGTAGACATCACAGATTAGCATTTTCCAAGTTCGCTTTGTAGAATTCAAGAGTTATATTTATATTAAGTTTGTAATCTAGAGTACCAGTGTAGATTTATTCATTGTTAGAGACTCAAAGCATTTTGGTACGTCGCTCTGGACAAGGGCGTCTGCTAAATGCCGCAAACGTTAATGTAAATGTACATTTTCATCACAAAGGATCTACAAGGAAATTGTAGACCCTAAAATCCAATAGAAAAACCAAGAAACTGGGAGCCTTATTACAGTTACAGTTCTTTCATTTGCGAGCACAAGTCACCATTTACAATGCAGAGTTGCTCACAGCGTGATAATCTGGCCACAGTGTTTAGGATGAGAACGAATCATTCAATCCTGGTGAGAAGCATTTGGACCGAATTACATTGTTTGGGACTCCAGATGCTTTTGCACTGCAGGTAGCTGACTGCAGACCTTTAGTTGAATTGATAAACAGGAGGTTTGAAGCACAATAGAATCAACAATACAATAAAATAGCAACAGATTGAAACTTTCCTGGAGAAAATGTCGCCATTTTGGACATTTTCTCTAGCCATTGTCTATGCCATTTACTCATTACAGCTCTGTTATAATGCTATAATAATTGTAAATGAGCAAATTTGCTGTTGCACCTTTTCGTTCAGTGTGTGCGCTTTCTCAGACCGTCCTGGGATTTGATCTCATAACCTGTACTGCTGAGATCTCACTTCTCTCATAGTTGACTGTTAGATGGACTTTGCTCAGTGATATTATTAAGGCCCAAAGGTCCGTGTGTTGCATAATGTTTCTTGTAATTTCCTTTCTGACCTGAAAGACAGGCCCTTCTGTTGTAACTCGCACGCTTTCTCTCGGTTTCTCTCTCTCTCTCTCTCTCTCTCTCTCTCTCTCTCTCTCTCTCTCTCTCTCTCTCTCTCTTTCTTGCTCCCTCATTCTCTCTTCCTCTCTATCTCATAGGGCTTTCATGTGCATGTAAACTGTGTATCTGGACTTTGTCACACATGCTGTGTGAGAACTCTGGTAGTGAATGCTGTTTATTTGATGTACTTAACAGGAGAAATGGAAAGGGGGAGAGAGAGAGACCGAGAGAGAGCTGGAAAGAGAGACATACACACATGCACACTTACACAGGATGGCAGATTGGAGCATTAGCACAGACATTATACTGCGATTATTACAGCGAATACATTTTGCTCTGATAATTTCTGCTCTAAATTATAACTAGAAGAAGTGAGGATGAGGACGAGAAAAGAAGTCTTAAAACAATGAGCGAAGTGCATGATAATTATGCTAATTCAGCAGTTTAACCACCTTGGAGCTTTAGCCATTAGTCGTTCTTTTTTTAATTTTATTTTAATGTATATTATAACTCAACTTACTTTGTTGACATGTCTCTTTCCTGACATATGTAACCAGGCACATGGGTTTCTTTCATTGCTGTACTGTTAAAACAACACAGACTGTTGCATTGGACACCAGAATTTAAGTTCACAATGAAAATCAAACCTTATCAATAAGAGATTTACTGATTTCCATGAAAAATCTAAGAAGTACTCGATCATGTTAGAAACATCGGGACTCATCTACAAGTTGACAACAAATTTGTTGGAAAATCAAAACTCATAATTCAGCAAAAGAAAAATTCTAATTTAAAACATACAAAATGTATTGTTCTGCCTTGCTAGTAGTAGAGCTCATCTGTAGTTCTGGACATCAGACTTGTGAATCAGTTGTTATTATGATACGATAGGTATCTGTCAGAGATTAGCATCCCTCACGCTAGCCAAGTATGCAAACATTATCGTTCTTGAACTCAGCCATGTGTGTTTATGTCTCTACTGCTTTCTTATCATTGGTCATTGAGTTCGAATAGTTTTTCCATTGAAATTTTTTCCGTTTGCGTATAAACACATCTGTGTTTCCGCTGTTTCGCTGCAAAGCTATTAGTTCAGGTCACTGCCAGATAGCAAGCTGTTTTTCTTCCATGTTTTGTATCTCATTTTCCTAGTTGCCTGATCTTGTTTCTGTTTCTTATTTTGCCTTTGTTCTATTGTATCCAAATAGACCTTTTTTGGAAAACGACGTGTTGGCTGCTTTACGGTAGACAAAATTAGCTACATTTTATATACGAACTGACAGCTAATCACGTTTAAGACTAAATACTAACAATCTACGTCCATCACAAAAGCGGATTATTGGTTTTTATTCCTCCCCGTAAATCACAAGTGTTACATGTATCTGGAAGGCCCTTTTATTTTCCTCTTCAAAACCTTATGCGATGGCAACAATAATTTGCAATTGTGAGTGTGCATGTTAGGATGAGGGCAATTGTTGCATGTGATCTCAAGCCTGCTTCATAGGTAGTGTGTGCACACAGACTCTGTGTGATTTATCTAAATAAAAGAAAATAAGAAACAAGGTTCACAAAATGAGATTCTCTTGTAGATTCTCATAAACATGCTAAATTTGGTTTTATAATTTTAGAAGACCACCTTCTGGCTACAGTTCTCTGTACCCTTGGCACTGTAAATATGAGCAAAGAAGACTGTGGAAAATTGTCTCTATTGTTTTAAAACCTATAAGTGGACTTGTCCAGTACATCTGCTAGTCATTCATGCACAGACAGAATCCACAGTGCTGTATTACAGTTGCATCAACGCCACGGTTTTCGTCTGAACTGCTGATTGCTGACTGTTGGTTCATCGCAGTTTAGGTTCCTCGGATCTGCACTTAATCCAGGGAATCCTTCCATTAGATCAGGCTGCTGAGCATTGCAGATACACATGTAGGGAATAGGGAAGTGCGGTTTAGGATTTCAGCCATTAACACTGATACATACTGTAAAATCCCCTCTCTCTCTCTCTCTCTCTCTCTCTCACTCACTCCTCACTCTCTCTTTCTCTCTCTTTTTCTCTCTCTGTCTGTCTGTTTCAGACTTTTTTCTCTGACAAACATTTGTGGTTTCAATTCAATTACATTTTATTGTATAGCGCATTTTACAGTGAACAGGATTTCAAAGCAGCTTTACACAGATAAAGAGGTAATCAGTTTATATAAAAGAATGTGTACGTTTATTGCATATAAGTTAGTTCCCTATAATTGTTAATGCCTGATGAGAAGGCTAGTGGCGACTGTGGCAAGAAAAAACTCCCTGTGGTCATCTGACTATATGTGCTTTTTGTATTTTTATTTATTTAATTTTTTTTGCATCCCTCCTATTCCCAGTCTTCTGAAAAGATTTTTCACTAGATTGTTCTTGTGAAGATTTTTTTTGCTCTTTCTGTCAGTGTTCCAATTCATCCCAAATGTGTTCAGTTGGGTTGAATTCAAAGCTCTATAGCAGGCCAGTCAAGATCTATTACTCCAAACCATGTAAACCACACCTTCATGGAGTAGAACTGGGCCCATTTAACTTTGGGTTCAACAAACAACAAACCAACTTTGTGGTAACAGTTCCCAATACCTTTTTTTATACAGTGTATTGTGTGTATAATATCTGTGTACAGTATTTTATGATATATTAAACTGATATTTATACCTCATGACTGTAGTAATAATACTTGATTATCACTCTCTCCATATCCTCTTTATGAATGGGAATGTGTAGAAGTTGAAATTGTCTGTTGTTTGGAAAACCACATAACAAGTGGAGTTAAATTTTAATTTTTTTTTTTAAATTTGACTTTGAAAAGTTAAAAAGGTTAGGTATAATAATACAGTATTCCCCCGTGGTTACGTTTCAAAACTTCCTGCGATAAACGGACGCCACCCCAAAAATGCTATTTTATGTATACGGTACAGTACTGTATTAACATTTTACTTCATTACATAATTAAAAACATTTTATTCATAAATTTCATTATTTTAACATAAAACTCCATAAAAACAATTTCACATAAGTTTTTCGGTCTATCTTGCTATCCACGAGAGCCCTGGAAAAATCAGGCAAACTAATTAGTTATGTGGCAAAATTAAATCCACGATAAACCGGGGATTACTGTAACAACATATAATAATAATAATAATAATAATAATAATAATAATATCATGTTATAGAAACTGTTTGTGTCATCCTAAGGTCTTTATGTATGTTATAATTTTTTGAGGGGGAAAAGTATCGACTTATGTAATGAAGTACCTGACACTGCTTCATACACTTTTACGTGAAATTTCAAAATAATTAAAATAATTGAGCCCTAAATTTAGTCGATTTGTTTGCATAAGTCTGCCACACAGGGGCTACCTTTTATACCTGCTGCAATATTGACCACTGCATATGCAGATTTAGTGTGAAGTTGCATAAGGCCGAGGTGTGTAAATCAGCAGTGAGTGCTATGTTGAACCTGTGAGTTCAGTGCTATCTTTATCCAGGCTGCACTGTAAGAGTGATATTCGAGCTTTTTTGCAATATCAGCATTACAAACCAGCCTGGCTTTAACATCCATTGCTCAACAGTACAAAATCAAATCTTCATGGTTGTCTAGGGGGCAGAACTAGGAGCCAGTTTCAGGTTTAATTCGAGGCATGTGGCATGACGGATAGAACGGGCCAGAAAAGCAAGTGCTAAGCTCTCACACGGACTCTAATCTTTTCATTAATGGGGGGCTCTCGAATGATAATAAAGACCACCACACAAAGCCTACAGAGGACTCACACTCTGTGCCAAATCCCTGTGTGTGTGTGTGTGTGTGTGTACAGAGGTCAGATGTGCCAGGAGATTTAGTGTGAGAATGAGACCTGAAACTCCACCCAGAACGATTACAATGCAGAGTTGCAATGTTGCCCCCAGAGCCAGTATTGTGAGTCATTAGTCATGGTTTTACTGTAAAGGAGCTGTTTTTTTTGGCCATGAAAATTAATCAGTGCGAAAATGCTGCTACTTTGGAAGAAAATATCCGTGATAAAAAATGAAAAAAGGCTTAGACTTATATGTACTCCACAACTTCATGTTACTACATTGATACAACAGGGTATAGTACATATTTAATCGAATGGAGGACTAACAGAGAATAAGTTAATACAGTAAGGTAGCACACCAATAGCAGGATTGGAAACAAATACTAAATTGGAAGAATTACACAAACAAGGTAACCTGAAACACAAACTGGTATAATATTTTTGGCTATTCTGATGAGCTTGCAATTATTGCAGCTGTAGAAATATCTATTTCATGAAAGTGATGATTGTATAGGTTTAATAGAATTGAAGTTCTGCCAACAAACTACAGTGGAAAGATTACACGTGTAGTATATTGTTCACAGTGCTGTTTGCTATATAGATCAGTTTGCGTCTGGCATGTTTACTGGTAGTGAAACAATGCATTACTGCCAATCAGAGCTTTTTATTCAAAAGCATGAAACCATAGATCATAAAAAAGCAACAGAATTAACATTTTCTCTTTTACAGGATTATTATGTTCGCTAACACGGAAAAGTCAAGACTATAGTGACTAGGTAAAGGGGGGGACTTTCGATATCTCAGTCTATCCCCTATTGTAACGCATTACTCCTGAGGGAAGCTCTGAACAGTGTTTATGGCTGTTTAAGTGATACCACTGAGTGCTGGCTCACCATTAAAGGTGTGTGCTAATGACTTTGCTTTCAAATCCCAGACCTAGCATAGCCCATATCCACTAACAGGCTGTTAGTGGTTAAAGGACCGAATTTCAAGCAGTGTAATAGACAAAACATTACATAATCAGATGTGGGGTGTTCATAACATAAAGGAATAACAGTATACGATCTTGCAAGTTGGATATCTGGCTTTTTTTTCCGTATAGCATTCAAAATTTACCACAAGAGGATCATCAGAGGAATTGTTTGTGCACACGGTTCGTTGTTTGCTAGTTTATCATTTGTTTATTTAGGTTTTTTTAGTACTGAAGCAACTGTTAGGTTTGCTTAAACCTACATAATATATAATCATAATTACTTTGTCCTAACTGGGTAGTTTGTCTTTTACATGCTAGGTGGTCTTCTTTTCTAGTTTGTAAGCCTTTTGTATAAATGCATAGTTTTGATTCAAGATATTTTCTATGGACTCTAAGTTTGGGGACACCTGACTATAAGTTTGGTATGTGCTTTTTGAACATCTCATTCCAAATGTTCCCTATTTGCTGTTGTTATAACCTCCACACATTTTGGAAGATGTTCCACTAGATTTTGGAGCTTTGTGGTCATTCAGACACAAGTCACAAGGGTGTTAGTAAAGTCTGGTATTGATGTAGGGTGAGGAGGCCTGGGCTGCAGTCAAAATTCTAATTCATCCCAAAGATTTTTATTCATCTCTGAGGATTGAGCTCAGAGTTGAACTTAGAGAGGCCACTCAAGATCTTCCACTCCAACCCAAGCAAACCATATATTTATTGGCTTTGCACACATTGGAACTGTCATTCTGGAACAAGTTTGGGTCTCCTAGTAACTAACTTAAAAACATATGTAACAATGCCAGGGGTATAAAAAAAAAGAAACTGGAGTTAGCACAGTGTCACTGTTTTTGCACATGCATGAAAACGCTAAGAAATCTATAGTGCTAGCATTATCCCCTAACCAGGAAGTGGCTAGCAGCTAGCCTTATGGATTCTTTAGCGGTATAAAAGATCCTGACAATTCCGCATATTGAGGGAGTGAATGAATAAAGGATGGAAGGAATGATTTAAAGTTTTGCATTTCTTCCCCCTAACCGCACCGAAATTGTACTGAACCGCAAACGAATCGTGAATATTGTGTTTTTTGTTAAACAAACTATAAAAAAACCCTCAAAATTAATTTTAATCAACCAGAATTTTTTTTTTCCTCCATTCACAGTTCTAACAGGCCCAAAAGATCAGAGAACCGAGAACTCGAAGTGTTTGGAATTAACAAGTGCAAGAATTTACACAATCATAATGTTCAGCAGGACTTCATGCATATGCATGCAACATGATCGAATATGCATTATATAATAATAATAATAATAATAATAATAATAATAATAATGCTTTACCCAAACCTATTTCTTGCCTATAACTGCCAATAAGGAGCTTCCATTAGCCATAATATTTTTTAATAACATGTTAAACATTTGCCCGAAGCTAATTATACATATTTTGTTTGTCATGTCTCTAATGACAGCACCATTAACTGAACTTAAGAGCAATCATGCAGGTTCCCTGGGGATTTGAATGTAAACGCTATTGATTACTTTTAGATTACTGTAAGTTGCTCTGGATCTGTGTGTGTGTATATATGTGTGTGTTTGCTTGCATTCACATCCCCTTAGGCTGTTTAATAAGATTACACTTAATGTCCTATGGATTGGCAGATAAAACAGGTCAGGTGTTGATCCCTGTGTGTACTCTGTGTCTATATGTTTCTCTGTTCCACACCAGTTTGCATCTATTTCTTCTCATCTGCCCTTTTTAAGTGTCCTTTTGTGTCTCCATTTTGTCTTCTCCCTTCTCTTTCCCCTATTCTCATCTCTATCCCCTTATTGCTTTCCCTCTGTCTGAATCCTGACCACTCCATGGCACACAGATATTAGTTATGTCTGTCACTTAACTTTGTAGTATTATCATAAGGATGGCCTGCTCTTGCCAATTTAGCAATTATTTCGAGACAGAGACCAGGCACTGGAGCTACAGTCTCTTGAGCATGTTATGTGTGCTGTCACCTGGGATCTTTTTTCTCTCTTTAGCTTTCTCTCTCTCTTTAGCTTTGGAGAGCATCTAGAAATTGTTCATAAATTCCCACGAACTTGTTATTTGAATTATATTTTGTGTGTCAGTATACGCAATAGTATTATTGTTTCAACAGTCCCACTTATTGGAAATTTGTTTCCCACCCGAAGAAGGAGGCAGATTAAATATTTATGAATGTTGTGCATGTAATAGGAAGTCCTCCACTACATTATAGTACAATAGATGTTTCACATTGTGTATAGAACTTTAAAAAGACAACAAAATCTATTGGTTTTGAATACGAATGTTGTTATAAGAACACAAAAGGAAAGCATCTTCTTCTTAAAACTCTAAACCTGAAGTAAATGGCAGTCGCACCCCATCTGATAAATGTCAAAGACATGTACACATTTCTTTATAAGGATGGTACATACAATTTAGCATTCAAGGGTAGAAATATACAGATTGGAACACGCAAGCACTTTAAAGTGCAATCAAGTAAAATGTAATCGAGCTCCGTAATGTACATAGACAAGATTTTCATCGTGGCTATACTGTATATCGTCACTAGGGCTGTCGCTCTCGATTTTTTTTTGTAATCGAGTATTCTACCGATTATTCCAACGATTAATCGAGTAATCGGATAAAAAGTATTTTTTCTTTATTAAAGAGAAAATGACTGGTCTCTTGAAATAAACAAGTAAATTGTTTCCTTTTTAAAAAAAGGAACATTTTATTGCTGAAATTGCATACAAGAATATCTGTGAAAACTAAACCCATTCAGTGCATTTAATTGCCATATTGCAACAAAATGCAAATACAAATATATAAAAAAATATATATCAAAAATGATTTTAGGTTACTCTTGACAAATGACAAATTTGTATGGGAATGAATTGCACTTGCATATAATGAACAGTAGCGTATGGCCCCTTGTAGCCCCTATATTCAGATCGATAAGCAGACAGGCCATGCTTTCTTGAAACAGACGAATAGGGCAATGATACTGCAATTTTCTTTTCATCGACTTCCATTTATAAGGAATAATAAATAAAATGTAAGCTCGGTATGAAGACGTTTCCCGTTTCTCTACAAACATTTGTGAACATCATGTGACGATGTGTCATGGATAAAAGATTCAATATGCCATGAATTTCTACCACAGTTTTCAATAGAAAGTCAGTGGTAATATTTCAAGTAATGCAGTACCGTGTAGACATTCAGTATGACTTCAAGCCTTGCACTTTACACTTGCGGTGAGCAAGAACACTAATGTACTGCCCTCTAAACAAACGCATAAGCCGTCCATAATCGTTCAGAGTCGCTCTCAGGCTGTTATTATCTGATCTGAAGAGTTTTTTCCTCGTTAAAAGCCAAGACGGTAGGAGTGTGGGTCCGGGTGTAATGTGCATGTGCATAATCGTGCCGCCGCAGCACTTTGTGGAAAGGCTGGTAACGGAAATAATCGGATAAATGGAAGCAGAAATCCACCCCCCCCACGCATGCTTCCTTGTAAGTGGGCGAGATTTTGCACTTGCGGGTAATTTGTAACCGTTTTCATGCACAGTGTCAATTATAACATTAGGTCAAGTGATAATATGCTGGTCATTAGTGTCAGCGAGAGGCGCTTTGTGCTGCAGGGGTTTCATGACAAGCTGCCTGTGTGTATTGTGGACGAACCTCGGACTGAAAGAAAATCCGATGTTAAGTTACACTGGTGTAATGGGTGCAGTCACTTCCGCTTCCTGAGGAAGAAATAAAATGGGCACATACTGGAGAAAAAGAGGTTGTTTTTAAATCACTGCAGTATGCCTTTGTAGAAGGGACGTCCTCCGTTTTGGGCTCCGCAAGACCAAACATACACTATAGAGACAAAAGTACCTCACTTTTCCTGCCATATGTGGTTCTTTTCCAAACTGTTACCACAAAGCTAAAGGCGCATAATTTAATAGTCTTTGGATAATAAAATCTTGTGTTCACTTGAACCCAAACCTGTTCCATGCTTTACATGGTTAAGAAAGGAAGATCCTGCTGTAGAGATCTGACCTCAACCCTACTGAACACCTTTAGGATGATTTGGAAACTATTGGCTGGTCTGGTATGCATACGCTCTGATTAGAAAAAAACATTTCCCATGGTAAGATTTTAATATTTCATATATCACACTTTATTGACAAAATTATTGGGACACCCGACCTTTTTCGAGCCATATGTGGTTATCCTCCAAACTGTTACCACAAAGTTGGAGGCCGACAATTGTATAGGATGTCTTTGGATGTAGTAGCATTGCGTTTTCCCTTCACTTGAACTAGCAGACCCAAAGCTGTTCCAACATGACAACTTCATGAAGATATAGTTTACATGGGATTGAGTGGATGATCTTAATTGGGCCTGCTATAGAGTTCTGACCTCAACCCTATTAAACACCTTCGATGAATTGGAAGTACATCAGTACCTGACTTTCAGTACATCAGTACCTGATAAACAGAAATCTCCACAAGCACACACTCCAAAATCTATCAAAAATTCCACAGAAAACCTTCCCAGAAAGTTATTATAACAGCAAATGTGGACTAAATGTGGGATGATTACGGATTTGAACCTCAAACTTGCATGCAAAGACCCGGGCTACACAGTCACTGACAAAAAGACAGCAGCCGCCTGCTTAGAGCCGGCGAAGTTGCAGACACATTGCCGAGGATGACCTTCGACGCTTGGAATTCTCTATAGCAGCCTGTCTTTATGGGCTTGAATTCACTCTGAATAGACTTGTGGCATTGAACGTGACGTTAGCAGTGAGTCATACAGTTTCGCGTGATTGTAGTTGTTTTCTGGGCACCAACTGAAAGAGCTGTGCAGTGTGAGAGTGCGCGCACACACACACATTTGAATGGAAAACTCTGCAGACTGTGGGTGTAGAAGATGCCACAGCGAAGCCATGATTAACTCGTGCTATTAGGCGTTATTCGATAACCATTCCTCTCGACTCTTGCTGAATCACTATAGACCCAATACCTTTCTTCTTACTAACTGTCCACTTAAACTAAAGTTGGATTCAGACTGAAAAGAACTGACGAAACTGAGATTGAATAGTGTAGTGTGTGCGTCAGGGGCCTGAATAGGAGCGAAAGCTCCACAGCGTAAGCGGTTGTCGGAAAGCGAACACCGCTTTGCTACATTTTTATCATTTACTTGGTCAGTAAAAGACGTCTGTTGAAGCAAAGAACTGTGTGTCTCGCAGAAACCAATGCACCTACCTGTAGTCACGTGTTGCACCCAATTCACGTTTGTTAATAATTGACACTTTTATATCGCCTCACTGTTCACTATTCTTTTCAGCTTTTTAACGAATGTACGATTTTTTTATTTTTATAAAAAAATCTAAAATATTCTATACTCTACTATTTGATTGATCTGTTTAAAAAACATAACAACCAACGAAAATAAACAAGTATTCGCACATACATCGTGTATAGAAAATGTCTTGTCCGTGTCCTCAAGCTGACTTTAATAAAATGGACTTGTTCATTTTGGCTATAAAAGTTGCCGCCTTCAATGCTACATCCACCATTATTTATTTTCTTTCGCTCCATATTGTGTTGCAGTATCAAAAAATAGTCCACTAGTAAGTGTATGTTAAGTGTATGCTGGAAACCAGAGTGCATTGTGGGTATAAGCTGTGGCAATGAAGTTGAATTCGGACACCACTACAGAATGGCTGACACTCGATGTAGTGCACTATGTAGGAGATGGTGGTTTCATACCCAGCATTTGTCTTTGTCCCTTCATGATTGTTGAGGTTCATGTTTTTAAGCTTCATTTTTTGATTATGTTTTTTTTTCATGTTTGTTATTTAGTGTTTTTTGTTTCTTTTTATAGTTGCGCAAATTGAATTGATCTGCTTACACGTCTGTTCTTCGCTTCTATTACGAGACACTTTGAGGGATGTTAAAGAGTAAAGAAGCCATAAAGATGACACTGTGACATCCAGGAGGTCAGAAGGTCATGAGTACAAATCCCGACCATCAAGCTGGTGCTCCTGGGCTCTTGAGAAAGGTCCTTTACCCTGAACTTGCACATAAAAAAGATCATTTGCATCTGGCAAATGCCATAAATGTGAATATATTTCAGGGGAAAGTTTTTGATATCTTTTGGATATCTGTTTCAACATAAACGTAAAAAACCCCCGTAAAACAAAACGTAAAAAAATTAAACACGCTCTTTATCTATACAAACAGAGTAAATCTAGCTGTACTGACTTTTCAGCATGGCGCCAGCTCTTCATAATAATGAAGGAGCACCGCTGTGCTTCAAACGTATCATGACGTTTTCAACATATTTCTAATGGCAGGGGGAAGTTAGCTGTCCATCAAACAAACGTGTCGGTTTCTGATCTGATATCTGTTGCCTTATCTTTCTTATCTAAATATACAGCAAGCCAAACAAAAATACAGTCCCATTGACCAGTTAAGTCTTTACCATATTTAAGATAGTGGGACTGAGTGCATTTCGTTCACTGAGGCTTTTGTTTAAAGTAGATATTTAGTTGTAAATTTGTTTGCAGGAGCATTTACATAAGAAATCTGGTTTTTGGTCACGTTAGCTGCAAATCTGAACAAAGTTGAATGTAATCAAAGTGCTTTTAAATTGAAAAGATGAGCTACAGTATCAACATGCAAGAAAATACAAATAATGTTGCCAAGTCTTTCCAAACATTATGGATACTTATAGGTCAATTGTAGCCTAACACTTGTTATTCTCTGGTCTGTGGTTCCCTTTTAGAACTTTGAATTAAGTTCTAAACTATGGATGAAGTTGAACATTCTCATATTTTATTAAACAGCCAAAAAAAATCAATCTTTGATTATGTTTACGTTGATTATATATCAATTTCTTATAAGGAGACTCAAGTATGTAAAGCTTTAAGTAATGTTAATGTTAACATTATTCCAATTTCAAACACACTTATGTATGTGATACAAACGGATGTAGTACATCCACAAACTGTTAGATCCACAAAAACGGAGCCTACCATTAAAATTATCCCTCATTTGAACCAGGAGACCCAAAGTTACTTTTATAAAGATTTTTGGAGTGGAGTTTGGAGTGGAAGATCATTAGTAGCCTCCTATACAGCTCTAACCTCAACCCTATTAAACAGCTTTGGGATGAATTGGAAAGCTGACCGCACCTTCTCACCTCACCTACATCAGTACCTGATTGTACTTATACACTAGTGACTGAATGAGCACAAATCTTTAGAAAAGCACAATCCAATATCTAGTGGAACATCTTCCCGGAAGTGTGGAGGTTATTATAACAGCAAACTGAATGTGGAATGAGATATTTATATAACAACAGTCTGGTTGTCCATAAACCTTTGTCTGTGTTCTGTAGTGTATATACCATCATGTAAAAGGAAGGAGGGTAAGTCACCAATTTCCAGCCGTGGGTCTTTTTCTATTCATAAAGTCTCCCTGTTTTCATTTTTGTAACTCTTTGTGCTTCCTGGTTTGGTCCCTTGTCACTTTTCTTGTATTTTTATTATGAATTATGGTTGGTTAAGTTGGCTGCCTGTGTTCTGTGTGCTGACTCTGATAAACATTAAAAGATTACCCCAAATAAATAAAGAGAGTGTCCATGATAGCCGAACCGTAGCAGTGGTTAAATTGCGTCTTTTGGTGTTTTTTATTTTTTTATTTTTAGGGAAAAAAAAAATCCTTTTATGTAGTTTTGTTTGTCACTAAAAGCAAAAAATGTATTTCCTTGATAATTTATTAGCGAAAAATACACAAGCAGTAGGGTTATAGTGATCCCTAAACTTTTTGCACGTTTTTTTACATACAACTTTTCGAAGAGTAACAAAATTAAAGGCCCATCGCCATTGCAAAAAAAATAAAAAATAAATAAATAAAAAGCCCACTCATCATCGCCTACCTAAAAGCACACTCATTGAGAGATCAGGTCATGTTCATTACAGTGTAAAATCGATTTTTTTTCATAGCAGTTTTAGTTTGTCACGTGCCAAATGTGGAATTTGCCTAAAAAACGTGTGAGGAGGACATGGGGGTAATTACTAAGATTAGAGGGTATAAAACAGAGGCTCATCTTGCTTTGAATAATCATCGTCATCATCTTTCCTATGGTAATCCCAGTTTAATCTGTTGACTACCAGATCCCAACGTAAATAAAAAGTAAAAAAAAAAAACACGCTCTTTTATGTATCTTGCTGTACTCGCCATGGCGTCTGCTGTTTATAATGACGAAGAAGCACCGCTGTGTTTAAAATGCGGAAATTTCCTAAATGCTTCAAATGTGTCATAAGTATTCAACATATTCCTAATGGCAGAGGGATGTTAGCTGTCCATCAAACAAACGTGTGTAATGAGGCATGAAATGCAAATGTTTTTGTCGTCAATTCAATGAAAATGCATTTTCCTTTTGCTCTTTTTTTATTGCTGTGGTTTCATGCAAAGGAATGTCATCCACAGTTGTTTGGATAATACGGATATTTACAATAGCCTTAGTGAAGGCAGGTACTAATGTCTGGGGTGCCAGCAGTGTGCCTTTTAATCCCAAAGATGTTTAATAGGGTTGGGGTCAGAGTTCTACAGCAGGCAAAGCATATCTTCATGGGGCTGGCTTTGTTCAAAAAATTCTAAGGTGTAAAATCTCAATTCATTAAAAGCATGGTTTATGGTTGACCGTAAAATCCTTTTGGTCGAAATACCTCATATATAACCACATTCTGGATGCCTTTAGAACGCAAATATCCACTTGTATTAAACACATGGACATGTGCTTTTTATATTTGGCTGCATCATTTTCCTTTTTGGAACCCCTACCCCAGACCCCTCAGGGGGACATGGTGTATTTATTGGACAGACCTTTGCTTTGACCAGGCAATTCTCCCACCATGCTCCTGACCTCAGGAATCGAAATGGGAGTAAAAATAAATATGCTCTTTTATAATCTTTGGAATTCTCCTCTCTTGAGAGAGAGAGAGAGAGAGAGAGAGAGAACTACACCCTTTTATAGGTGTTTGTGCAAGAGTATATGTCCAGTTTTCCCAGGCCTCTTGTTAGGATACATGTTTGCAGAAGAGACTGTTAGATAGAGCATTGCTGGATGAAGAGCTCAGCTGCACACTGTTGGATTGTAGCCAACAAGCCTTCATGCTATTGGTGCTACTTTTAGAGCCTTGGCATGGAGCTCACCACCTGCAGCGTGTGTAACTGATTGGTGTGATTACCTCTGCAAATGTGAATATGCAAATGCTTTTCGTTTGGGGTACAGTATAAAGTAGAAAATCATGAATGATCACATTGCTAACCATGCAGTGAACTCAACACCAGTTATAGCTTAGTTTTAGTTCTGTTTTTTGCGATCAGCAATACACGGAGTGGAAAAAGCCAATCGAATGATATATTTTATATAAGTTAATACAGCCTATACGCCAGGAAGCGGACACTTTCGGCACGAATCTCATCCATTCCACAGTTAGAATGCTTTCCCAATACGGGGTTAAATATTGGCACGGCTTGGCATTACGGCTAATCGCGATTAAATCATGAGTCACATGAGTGATAAGTGGTTCAGAGAGCCAGCGGTGTGCTCGGCGTATATCTCGCTGATGGAACGGTTTTACGGGCCTGATGGAGAACCCTGGAAATGAATTGTTGAGCCTGCCAGTGAGGCGACTGAATGGAACCCTTGCGGTGCTTCCAGTTTAATCGATCCCGAGTTGATAATTCAGTGACAGGCCCAGGAGTGTGAGAGTGTAGATCATGGACTGAAGGAAGTTTCATTACCAAGGCTTTAGTAGACATGACCTGATGCCTGGGGATCTACTTCATGTACATGCAATAATAATAATTTTGGCACTTTTTAAAAGCTTTATAGGACTCATCATTTCCGCAGTTTACAGTGTGCTTGTTTTGTTTTCTTGGTCATGGGCTGGAAGAAAGACAGACAGGCAATAGTTCATCAAGCTGATTGTTGGGTTCTCTTTAAACCCAGCACTTTCCTCTTCAATATTCACACCGGGGCTCACCCACACTCTCACGGTTTCAGGCATCTTTCCCTCATCATCCGCCGCAACCCACTCACGGATCGGCATGCCTTCCTCTCGACGCCCGCCCGATTACACTCGCCGACTGACACGCCTTTCTCTTGGCATCCACCGGCGCCCCGTCACCGTCTGGAGACCCTTCCGCTCTCCTCTGCTTGGTGCATCTCTATCCCCCTGAGGCTGTTGTCTTTCTCCTTTTTTATTGCCATCACCAGAGTGAAACAGAGGTCTCATCAGCTACAGGTGTAGTCTTACCGCTCGTTTCGTCCACTTACGAACCACTGGCATAGTCCACGTGAGCTGCCTTCAAATATTCATTATTATTGCTGACTAAGTTATTTAAGAATATTAAGTGTTGAAATAATTTCCATTAATACATAAGGAACATATTGAGTGGCTCTTCTTGGTTGTTAATACATTTAGCTTACCTCACATTTCAAACTGGAACAGTAAGTACCGTGGATATGAGCTTGAGCAATAATGATGCTTTGGATACACCAAAATTTTATATATATATATATATATATTTTTTTTTAAACAATTTAAACAAACTTACAATTGAAAAACTCTAGTTTGGTTATAAGAAATATAAAGCTAACACACACACACTATATTATATACTTTATGTATATAAGATTTTCTATTAGGAGTATCAAAGCCCACCTATCATCATGATTAGAAGTATTAACCATTGATGTAAACCTTCAATATGGCAATACAGAAAACACAGGGAAACTACAGGCCTTAGCTATTTCAAGGCAAGCAAAATAAGGTTAAAACAAATAGGAATATGCATGTACTTTCAGTATGTAAAGATTGTACATTGGCTTCTTGTAGCAGTTGCTTATGCTTTGTGCAGATTTGATAAAAATGGACGGTTGGTCTTGTCATCCGAAAGAAACAATTTGGGAGTGTGGTCTTTATGATTGGTTTAGTGATCACATACATTTACATTTATGCTATTTGGTTGACAACCTTATCTAGAGCAATATCTTCTCATTTATACAGCTTAACAGTTTAGGGTTAAGGGCCTTGCCCAAGGGCCCAGCAGTGGCAGCTTGGTTTAGCTGGAACTTACCACTTTCCAACCATGCATTGTGTTTTATCCAAAAGTATATTCAGTTTTTTGGTAAAACTATTATTTTCCCCCATTTTTGTTTAGATTTTATTGTTCAAATTTTTTATTTTTTTTGCTAGATGCCCTAAAAATCATTCGAATTAAAAAAGTCTGAATTAACCCACGACATACACATACACTTTACTTATACAGTTACAATTATCATCCATTTGCCTTTTTTTGTTACAATTTTTTACCATGTTCTTTTTTTCTAAAGCCAAGTTTTAATGTTAACAATATGACGGTGTACAACAGCTGGTATAGAACATCAGTAGTAGCCTTCACTCTGCACTGAATCATTTTACTCATAGTTTGAATTGGCTGATGAAACCCATATGCTAATTAATGAGATGTTATACAAAAAACCAAATTCATATTTGTTAGTATTATGCAGCTAAAATCATAAGTTTAATATTGTTTTTTAGTAATTGTTAGCTTTGGCTGCTAGTGGTCTTGGGGGTGGTTGGGAGTGTGGAGGGGGGATTTACAGTCCAGGCCTGGCGGCTATTCGAATCCATGGGAAACCTCTCAGTTCTGCTCTCATGATGTCATTATTGGGTCAGCTCGGGACATTACGTGCTTGGATCACCCAGTAAACAGTACCAGTTCCATCAAGCGAGTAAAGCAGTTGAGGTCAGAAGGGTCATGGCACTACCTGACCCAAGCAAGCCTGCTAAAAATGGGTTGTTTTGGAAAATTGTTATATTTTATTGTTGTCTTTTGTATCCTTGTATCTCCTGTGGATTTAAATAGTGTACAAGTAATATTGTAATCATAATATTCGTTTTCTCATATGCCAAAAAAATGGCACAAAACCCAAACCCATGTTTTTAACCCTTCAAACAGTTTCTTATTATTTGAAGGTCACGTTCATAGATTGGCAGACGTCGTCTCTCTACTTACATATACTGTAGCTAATCTGGTAACATGAATGTAACCAGTATCAGTAACTACGTACCTTATTTGATTGACATATTATGTGATTATGAGTGGTTACAAAATGAGATTCTTTTTTTTACAAAAATTGCAGTGGAAGGTTGTTGTGCTGTAAGAGGATTAAAACAATTTGTGATGTCTTGCTGGAAATAATTAAGTTTGGGGTGGTTTTAGTAAATCCCAGCCACATTACACTAACAAGTCATTAATTCTGTTACTACAACGCTGTCACATCTCGACTTAGCTACATAAGAGCCAGTATAATCTAACACTTTATGGAGTTTGGAGGTCTTATTAATAAACTAGAGATGTGATGCCCTGATGCCAAGTGATCTCTTTATAATCCAGTGTGGACTACATAAGTGTCTCATCTACATTGGTGTATACGCCAATCTTACATCCCATTCTATAAAGCCAAGTCTATAGGCATACAGTACACATTCCAGAGTATCTAACACCCCATACACAGGTACGTCCTTAATGCTGTACTCTTTGGAAAAGTGTTATTCACTTACTTACTTACTCTTAGTTTCAAAGGCATTGCACTATTTTTTTCCTCGTTCTTTTCTGCAGTACATTGTGTCTGCTGTCAAATTCTCCAATTATCCGTGTACTTTGATTATCAGGTGAACAAAAACCTGGACCTTTATGCGGGTGACACCGGAGGGGGTTGCTCTTTGGCGCGTCGGCTCTTTGTGTAGACCTGTCCGCCACTGCCGTTTTCTTCTCCTCTACTTGTGATGGTGATATCTTCCCGCCTGAATTACAAAGGTCATTTTTAACCTAACATATCCCCCCCATTCTCGCCCTTTTCAGCGTTCCTTTATCCGACATTTAGACACGGCGCTACCTGAGAGGCACTGCGGTGTTTTTTTATTTTAACAGTTTTTTTATGTCCCTGAGAAATTGAACTCTGAGAACTTTTTTCATTGGGGTCCAATGCTGATGAGTTTTCAGTCACGATGAATAGAGCTTGCAGAATAACAATCTTTTTCCTGTTATAAGCGTAGTGTTATAAAATCAAATGGAATCCCTGGGAAGGGGGTTGATTGAACTAGCTGGCATTAGACTCACCAATTTGTGCCCGTAATTAATTTTTACCAACTACACTGGTTTCTTTTTACATGTTTATTCAGGCTATACTGCACAGTTTAACAGTATCTGTTCTTGGTTTCTATTTGATCAGGAACTATTTTTATGGTGTCGTTAGACTTTGGCCAGGGTGGGAATGATGAAGATGGCTGATAATGCTCTGTGTTGGGGCACAGTGGAGATGGAGCGTCTTAGCACCGAATGTTTATTTAGGAAGCGCCTTACTATTGATTGCCTTAGTCTACTGAAAAAACTGGAGGAGGAAGTCAATGAGCTGGAGAAGCTTGACCCTCATTACCCCTAGATTCATTGCTTGTCTTGTCATCATTGGGATTTGGGAATCTAGGCTAATCTATAGCTTTAAACATCAATGGGTTTGATGCATTGCATTGCATCAGTTTTTTCTTATCTGTAGAGATGCAACTTGCATTTCTTTGTCTGACATGCACACAGATTTAATAAGGCAATTAGCTATAATTTAATTGCAAATATATGTTTCTACATGGCTGGTGTTTGGCATCACAATGAAATTCTAATATCATAGATGTTATATGTTATATATAAATGTTTTTGAGGCTTTAATTTCTTTTGTAGCCAATAATTATATGCTTACTATAAAAATGTGATGTCTGTTACTATGACCGTCAGAATTGTTGTTTTTCAGAAACAACAGTCTCTATAGTTTAAGCATAATGGTGCTGGTTTAAACTGGTTTAAA
The DNA here is from genome assembly GCF_014805685.1 of Silurus meridionalis. Taxonomy (NCBI): domain Eukaryota; kingdom Metazoa; phylum Chordata; class Actinopteri; order Siluriformes; family Siluridae; genus Silurus; species Silurus meridionalis. The sequence goes on along the minus strand of NC_060884.1, from coordinate 5,547,714 downwards.
CTGACCTTTTTCACCTGATTTATGTTGAGGCAGTGGTAGCTCAGTCACCTGATTTATGTTGGGGCAGTTGTAACTCAGTAGTTATGCCATTGAACTACTAATCAGACCTACTGCTGGGCCACTGAACAAGGCAATTATATAAGACAAATTAGATAAATGTGCTTTCATAACTATAAATACTTTGTCTTCCAAATGGTGCAAATGTAATGCCTTTTAAAGGAAATTGCTCTCATTATGAAAACACTTTGTGATATGTACAGTAGATTGGATGGTATGTGAGCAGTGGTTTGGTAGGTTATCTATTACTTGGGTGGTTACCCTAGAAAAGGAGACAGGAGTAGATAACCTAAATGCTGACTCAGGAGTGTTTGCTATGGGACGGACCACTGTCGCTGTTTGTGTGTGTGTGTGTGTGTGTGTGTGTATGGGAGTGTGTCACATTTGTCATCGTGCTAACAGTGAGGCACAATATCAGCTGGACAGTCACCTTCACGAGTGATGATCAGCATTTTACCACAGTGCTGTTAAACTCTTGATTCTGATTGGTCAGGAGATATTGATTATTTATTACATTTTTTTTATAACAGTAGCTCTGACAACAGTTTGGCTGCAAGAAAAATTAAAGTATCATATTTATTTTTGTTATAATACATTATTATTTTGATGTTAACTAATACACTGTATGTATAACACTATATGTATCCCAACATCCCATTCCATATTTAGTCCCCATTTACTGTTCAAATAACCTCCACTCTTTTGGAAAGATGTTCTACTAGATTTGTGCTCATTCAACCATAAGGCATGAGTGAATTTAGATACTGGTGTAGGGTGAGGGGGCCTGGGGTGCAGTCAGCGTTCATCCCAAAGGTTTTCTTTAAGGTGGAGCTTTATAACGGACCACTCAAGGTGTTTAACTCCATTCCATGTAGGATCTATGTAAGTCCGAGGCATCGTCATGGTGGAACAGGTTTGAGTCTCCTAGTTTAAATGAAGGGAAAATGTAAATCTACTGCATCCTAAGACATCCAGTACAATTGTGGGCAGTTTGTGGAAAAACCGTAAACGTCTGAAAAAGACAGGAGTCCCAGTACTTTTGTCCATTTTGTGTATTGTTTCGTAATTGAGGTTAAACTGAGGTGTTGGCCATCCTCAGGGGTCTTATACAAAGTTTTAATAAGTCCCTTTGTCTGTAGACATAACAGGATCTGAAATGTCAGCTCTGAGGACTCGTTCCAGTTTGGACAATTGCTCAGTGTGTGTCTAAATCTTGGCTGCTGCTGTTGCGATACATTCTGTCCAAGGCGGTTTCAGGGATGTAACGGTGGCTGTACTGGCCAGCACAGTCTTTGTTTTGAAGGGATGGATAGGCAAAAGACATTTTTGACTTTTTGACCTCTGTTGGCCCCTCCCACTCTGTAAATTAGTAAAATTGTGCGTCTCTCATTAAGCTCCTTAAGTCAGAAGTCAGGGCAATGGTGAAAGAATTAGACAAATGAAAGGCAATTTTAATAACAAAAAACCTTCCAATGCACTCTAAAAAAAAAAAAAAAAAAATTAAAGGCATTGATGCTCAGTGTACTATATTCCCTTACTGGCAGTGACATATTGTCATATTTTCTGAAGCCTCTCAGCTTAAAATGTAAGTAGCTTAATACTGTTTAATGTACTGTAGCTTTCAAAGGTTTACTTTTCAAAATGTATTTTAATGTATATATAGTAATTTAATGTATATATAGTTTTAAGAGATTAATGATAAGACTCTTAAAACTATACTTGAAATTACTTGAAACACCATGACAAAATAATACCTACTATATAAAATGGAAATATTGGAATTATTTTTTTATGGGTTTTTACGGTGAGTGAGCAAAAAAATTCTGAGGTTTTCCAGTATGACAATTTCCAGAACATTCTCCCATTCTACAGATCATTCTCCCAATGTGCTCTAGGTCTTGTAGTGTCACTGGTAGCGTACCAGTGTAGATTTATTCATTGAACGAGACTCAAAACACTTTTGTACGTCGCTCTGGAAAGTGCGTCTGCTAAATGCCATACATTTAAATGTAAATGTCTTGGTCAGGGTCCTTACCATTTACATTCACACGTATGGTGTTGGAAAGAAATCCAGAGAGATTAAATAAAAGAAAGTACTTTGAAGCACATTGCCCCAATGTATGTGCCCGATTTGCAGGTTCTCATCATATGGAGCCAGTTCAAAAGTAAATATTCACATAAACAACCATAAAGGACACTGACTTCAACTCCCAACTCCGAACACACACACTTTTCTGTTCTAGCTTTTCCTTATAGTAATTGAGGAAAGGTATTAGCATTGAGACACACTCTCTCATACACACAGACACACTATTTACAAGACTCTCAATCTTATACTCAGCACAAAGGAATTTGTTCAATCACACTTTGGTGTGAATTTCAGTGCACAGTGAGTGGTCTAGGATGTCCCAAAGAGGCACCCAACACGGCTCACTGAATTTCTCAACACAAGCGAGTGAACGAATCAGTTTGTAAACAAGAAACATGTCCACACTAATACGTTTTTTTGGTTAAAAACGCATTTTTCTCTCCGTTTTCCGTCCACAATGAGACGGTGTTTTTAGTCAATGAAAACGTATCTTTTTGAAAAACGCTCTTCACAGTGGATACATTAGAAAAACGCCATTTTCACCGCACAAGGTGGACTGTGAAAACAGGAGGCTTTCGGAAACGACGTGCGTTTTAAATCACGTGATTAATTCAGCCAAAATGGCGGATGACAATTTTAAACTTTTGTTGTTATTGTGAGTTTTGTGAGCTCGTCCTTACTGTGGGGGTGAGCAATGTCATCAGCGGGATGCTGTCGTTGAAGCGGTCCAATGTTTCAGCAGATTTGTTTTGGCACGTCTCATTAAAACAGTCTATATTTGCCAGTGGCCCATTTAAAAAAAACTCTTGAGGTGCCTTTCCTCGAAATCGCCGCAACATTTCAAAGAGTCGTGAAGTAAATTTATGGCAACCGGAAATAACGCAGGATGACTTTTTTTTTTTTTTCTTTTGTTACATTTTAGCGGGAAAGAGCAATTTTTATGAAATGACTGAAAACGATAGTGTGGACAGTGTTTTAGATGAAAAAGACGATTTTATAAATCATGATAAGTGTGGACGTACAGTCAATGGTGTGTATGACTGCGTGTGAGAGAGTGGGTCACGTTAGTAACAACTGTGCTTAGAGATTATGAGGGACCCCGAGGGTGTGGGTGTGTGTCAGGAGTCGGAGTACGTGTCCTCTATGTTTGTATGATGTGTCGACTGCAAAAATAATACTTTTTAAAGACTGACCTGTGATATAAATTGGAAAAATTAAGAATTGGAAAATTGCAAGAATAGTATAGAATAGAATTAAATACAATTTATATAATGAAATATAATACACCAAAATGTATGTTGAAACGCTGAAAATAGAAATTTGAATGCTTAAAATAGAATATACACTGTATGATAGAATAGAATATAGTGTATGTAGAATATGGAGTATATGTGATGTAGTCATGGAAAAAAGCAGTAGAACTTTTAGAGGTTATAGTGTGGGGAAAAACGTTGGGGGGAAAAAAGAAATAGAAAAACCTCACTGACTCCTTTGAGCTAATTGAGACGAACCATACGTGTTAGACAGCATATGGCTATAATACAAAGTGGAATATTTATAGCAGATGAAGTTGTTCATACACAAATACTTACTGCAGTGTAATGTTCTCAACACATACCTTCAAATCACAGAATTAGCTTTTGTTCCAAAAGACTTTGCCTTTTACTTGGAGACATTTTGGCAATGCAATTTCCCGAAGGTTTAAAATGCAAACGCTGACAATGTTTGGGTTTTTTCCCCAAACACAAACACACACACACACTCACACACAGGAAGAGATCTTCCTAATGGATTCAGGAAGCCAAACAGATGGAACTCTCTATACAAGATTCAGGGAAGCATGCAAGGGTCAAAGTGCAAATCAGGGCCATGTTGAACAACAAAGAGTGATTCACATTCATTTCCTATTTTTATTGTAATGTATTTATTTCAAAATGAATAAATAAATTTTTTTGGAAAAATATATAAAATATCACAAAGGTTTGTATATTTCTGTGACACAGATTTGTATCATGCTAGTTGTTTGCTAACACACTGCTAGCAAAACAACAGAGAGGAAATAATAGTTTTTAGTAAAATAATGAGACACACACACACAAATTATAGATAGATATAAATTAGAATAAACAAACAAGTTCCAAATAAATTCAAATAATAAATAAAAAAATGTTTTTCCAAATTTTGATTTCTTTTTCTATTTATTACTTAAACGAGAAAAGAATGATCTAACAGCAAAATAACTCAGGAATGTGAATGGGAAATAATTGATCATGAATTAAATATTAGATTATTATTTCATCTATAAACATGAATGTTATTTGAAGCCTCCAGGATTAAAAAAAATTCTGCTGAATTTGCATATCGGATGGATATGAGTGCTGCATAAATGTGTGTCTGTAATATGAGGAGCAAGTTTCATTAACATCTGTTCAAGCACATTGAAAATTCAAGACGTTCAATTCTGTGGGTATCAACCAACATAAATGAAAGAACTAATGGTAAGGGTTAGTTAGAAGATTTTTTTGCAAGTTTTTATATATGCATTATTTGCCCATTATTATCCTGTCCAATTTATTCTGAAAGATACTTTCAACTTTAGATAGCTGTGTGGCCGGAAAAGCAACATAAACCTCATTACAAAGTGGTCACAGGTTACGTTTGCCTGCGGCTTTTAGATTTTAGTTGATTATCAAGCAGCTGTAGACCCATGCTTTTCTCTCTCTCTCTCTCTCTCTCTTTGCCAGAAATAGCAGATCTAATTACATCCTTTCTCAGACAGAGGAAAGAGATGTGCATTGGCCACCAATCTCGCCCTGCTGGTCGAGCTTGCGCGAGTGTGTCCCGAGGTTCCCACTCGCCCACCGCAATTATGTTAGCCTCTCAGGAAAGCAAATCATCAGTCCTCTCTGTAGCTCATGTTCGTCCTGCTTTACTCCGCTGCGGTTTATAGATCTTGTTTACTCCGTGCCGTACGGCACGAGTCCTCTATGCTCTCTACGTTCTCCATGTCAAATTGTTACACCTTGTGCTCCAGGTTCTTTTTGTGTTCTTAGCAATCATGATATTTATTTCATCTAATCGGACTGTAGGAGTGACAGTCCAGAGCACCTGATTCAAAATCGGAGGTACCAAATCATATGGGATGCCTTCGGATGCTATAGCTATAAATGTTTTGTCCTTCACTTAAAGCAAGAGATCTAAAGTTGTTCCAGCATAACAATGCTCCTGTGTACAAAGCCAGCTCAATGAAAATATGGTTTATTAGTGTTATAGTGGAAGATTTTAAGCGCCCTGCCATACAGCTGTGACCTCAACCCTATTGAACACTTCTCGGATGAATTGGAACCCTTGTGATTGAATGAGCAATAACCTCCACAAACATCTCCCTGGAAGAGTGGAGGTTATTATAACTGCAAATAGACACTAAATGTCGAATGTAATGTTCAAATTGCACATATCAATCGTGCATATTTTGCAAAAAATTTTGCATATATAGTAATAGGGAACCAACCCCAGCCATTAGGGTTGCACAAGCCAGTGCACTCTTAGTGCCGGTCCCAAGCCCGGGTAAATGGGGGGGGTTGCTTTAGGAAGGGCATCCAGCGTAAAAACATGTGCCAAATCGAACATGCGGATTATGAATACAGATGATCCGCTGTGGCGACCCCTAATGGGAGAAGCCGAAAGAAAGTTTGTTAGTAATAGTAGTTTAAGAATCAACAAGGAACAGGACCTAAGAATTATCATTATACTAAACGTCAAATGATGTGTCAGTCATATTTTTGATATTTCAGATCTTCTTCAATAACCTTCTTTTGTCTGCGCATTAAAGGATGCTTTTTCTTTTTTTAATTTTTTAAATTAGAGGCAAGACTTATCATAAGTCCCAAGAACAAGCACAGCCAATATATACAGTGATCATACTTTCCAGTACCTGCAACAACAATAGAAAGAGATCATATATTATTCTGTAAACATGCCTGATGTGTATGTCTATGTGCACAGTGATAAAATCAGCAAACACTGACAGTCCCAGGAATTGTATGTATTCCATGTGACCACCAGGAGTGTTTTTTAAAATTCCTGCAATAAACATGGAATTTGACGACACAGATTCTAGATCAGTGAATTAGTCATGCATGCCTCTGTAAAGGCCGTTGATGTGGGGGGTCTCAACGTCATATGTCTAACTCTGGGTGAGAACTCACACTGCGCTGTGAAGCAGGAACGGACAGAAGGGTCTCCTAATAATCCTAGCCTTTGTTTTTCGTTATAATAAACACCGGGATGAGTAATAAAGAGAGGAAAGACGATTATGTAACTGTGACTCAGATCTTGCAGGAGGCTCCATCCTTCCTAACATGGGTGTTGTCTATTTAAATGCATTTAACAGATTTTTCTAGAGACAATGGAGAGATCAGGCATTAATAAATGTGGTGTGGGAAAAAAAACTGTTACCACAAAACTGGAGGCACTCAGTTGTACAGGACGTCTTTAGATGCGCTGTAATAAAATTTTGCATTCACTTGAACTTGGAATCCCAAACCTGTTCCAGCATAGTGATGCCCCTGTGCACAAAGTGAGCTCCTTGAAGATATGGTTTACATGCTTTAGAGAGGAAGATCTCAAGTGGCCTGCTATAGAGCTCTGATCTCATCCGTACTGAACACTTTTGGGATGAATTGGAACACTGACTGCACCCCAGGCCTCCTCACCTACATCAGTACCTGCCTTTTGTAAAAACCCTTGTGGCTGATGAACACAAATATCCATTAACACACTCCAAAATCTAGTGTCACGTTTTCCCAGAAGAGTGGAGGGAAATATAAAAGTAAATTGGGACTAAATGTGGAATGCAATGCTCAAAAATCACATACTGTATTTATGACCAGGTGACCCAATACTTTTGGAAATATAGTGTGTATATACACACAGCAAAAAAAAGGAAATCAAATCAAATCAAATCATATCAAATCAAAGATACCAAGATTATTCAAGATACAAGATAATTGAATTTTTAATATAAGTAAATTAGTTAAAAATGATTCCATAGATTACCAGAAAGCAGAAAAGACGTATTATCATATAATAGAAAATATATAATATAAAAGAATAATTAATAAGAAAACAACAGTGTTTTAAATGTATTTATTAATTTATTTAAATTTTAATACAAATGGTATTAATTTTTTTTTTCAATGTAATAAAAAATTAAAGAAAAAGAAAAAATTATATTAAATAATTAATACCATTTGTTTTTAAAAACTCAAAATAAATGATATAATTTTTAAATAAATTAATAAATACATTTAAAACACTGTTGTTTTCTTATTAATTATTCTTTAATAGATATATATATATATATATATATATATATATATATATATATATATATAAAAATAATAATTATTTTTTGCAGTTGCAAACATTCTGAGATGATTAGTCAGAACATATTAAACTGGACAAACTCCAGGAAACATGAGTAGGTAGAAGTGACATCTCAGCTACAAATGTGTGTGTGTGTGTGTGTGTGTGTGTGTGTGTGTGTGTGTGTGTGTGTGTGTGCGCGAGCACGCGCCAGTCGGCAAGTATGCAAGCATCAACACTTTCATTGCTCTCGGTGCAACAATCGTCTTCCGATTTCACACGCAAACTGGACACGTTGATGCTGATACACTGAGCTACAAAACTCAGACTGTGAAGTGAAGCTAATGCCAACAATGCTAATCCAACAGCACACAGTAAAGCAAACAAACTGGAGTGTACTCCATACTCCACCCTCCTCATGTTTAAATAGTTTTATCATAAGCAAACTTCACCACAGGTTTTTTCTAAATTCATAGTATCTATATACAGTAATCCATATTGTTTTGTATCGTCCATGGAAAAGTTATAGTTAGTCAAGTTGTAAAGAAGCAAAGCAAAAAATTGCACCAGGAGCTTTCAAAACTAGAGCAAGAGTATTGTTTCTCTAAACAAAATGCACCGATATCTAGTTTTATAAAATAGAGTAAGTATTTTGGAACGTATTGGTACCGACTTCGATAAAGAATCGAGTACTATTTGGTTTTGTTTTGCTTTCCTGGTTTAAACAGTGTTCATAAACAGCACACAAGAGCCGGTGTGTTCATACGATCACACTCTTAATCTTACACTACCTGTCTACTTAAACTTCTAAAATGACTTAGTAGTAGCTTCATTACAATTCAACTCCTCTGCTTTCTCTTTCTAATGTTAGCTAATGTTAGCTAGCTACCTCACTAAGTTTCATATCTCTCAGGCAAAGCTCAGTTATAACTAATGTACATTTTGATTTTAAGCATTGTTTTTTATCCTTATCATCATTTCCAGGCATTCTATACTGAACTGTTGTTTTCATTCACCCTGTCTGAGGACTCGCCTAGCTAACAGGTTACTGCTGCTTGGCTATTTGTTGTGTGCTGCTAAGACGATTTTAATGAGGATGCTTGTATTGATGGGGGAGGCTGTAGTTTTTTAATACAGGTTTTTTTTAGCATTGATCAAGTCCAGATTGCATATATGCATACGCATATTTACTACCAAGCTGCTTTTGTAGGGTCATTCAGCAAGACCCTTAACCCTTTTTGCTCCAGGGAATCATACCTGACCCCTGTTTCTAATCATCTGGGATGTGTGGGGGGAAAAGGAATTTCATTGTGTTATAATGTAGATGTGACAAATAAAGGCCTCTTATTCTAATTCAATATCAGTATTAATGTTGATGCATCCTTGGTTTCAACTCTTCCCTTTCGAATTCATACACAACAAGAACGCATTAAAAATATGAATAACCCTGATGAAGAAATATTCATTACCATAGCTCTAACCCTGCAAATACATTTTATCAGCACAGTTTCACAGCTCATTAAGTTTAGCTCATAAATTAGTCTGTATCTTTGTTCAATTAATTTGTATCTTACCAATCACTCACTCACAAGGCACCCTAACCCTAACCCTAACCCTAACCCAGTGTTAATTAATCACGTTTTTATAACTTCAAATACGTTCCTTTTTATTGCTATGGTACACAGGGATTTGGGGTTTTTTTCCACATAGCTCAACTTTTCTCTCTGTACACTTAAACTAGGCCTTTGTCCTAATCTTCCTTGTCAGATTAATTACTGATGCCTTCTGTAATTAGTGCCAACCGCGTCCTTGTTTCCAGCTTCCTTATTTAAACTCTTTGTTGCTCCCCCAGCCATTTTGTCTTCTCTTTTGTAATTCAAGCTTTTTTTTTCTTTTCTTAAAGTTAAATATGTTGGTTGTCTATATTTTCCTCAGGTGTTAATGTTATGCCCTCTGGCAATGTTTTTCCCATTTTGTTGTTGTCGCTATTCATTGCCTTTGATCTATTCTATGACCTCTTGTTATAGTTGTGGTAAAAGCTCTCGTGAAACCCATCACAGACATTTTAATGGTTTCCACTACAAATAACCTCTCAAAACATCAGCTATTACACTTTAAATCCACTTTATGCATCATCAAAACATCAAAACCAAAGAAATCGATAGAACCGTCCAGAATCTGGATGCCTATTGATGTCCTGATGGTCTCTATTGGTCTCCAGTAAATACCAACATGTGATCTACCACACATGTTGCCAAAGACTTTCAATTCGTCCTACATTACACATTAAACATGACACATGACATACTGTAGAAAACAAAACCTATAGAGACCCATGCCAAGCATTACAGTTTCTATTAACCCCAATACAATTGTTATTATAACCATTGAAAATATTACACACATTCATGATAGATTCTATTGTTTTGTTTTTTCCAGCAGGGTTACTGGGGTTTATTATTATAAACACGACGATGATGTAAATAATATAATGTGTTTATGTCGGTGCTGTAGCAGATAGTTAGCATAGCGTGCTGATTTTATTATAAATATCAAAACAAACTAAATCTTTTCACTTTTTTCTTACTATATTACAGTAGATTAATACTTTAGGTTCATTTAAGAGTTAAGTGGCACCTCAGTCTCTGCCAAAAGAAAGTGGACCTGATGAGTCATTAGCCTTTCAACTGAGAAAATGCTGGGTACTTTTACCACAGAGCGTTAGACAGTTAAGGGATGGACACTTAAATCCCTGGAATTTTCCACACAAAAAATATTTCTAGCTTTAAATATTTCAAGATGATAGTCAGGCCTTGGCCATAAAGAAGTGCCACATTTTCCAGTTGGAGAAGTCTGGCCTTTTAGAATGTACACTGGAACTGTATAGGCTATGAATGGAGCGAATCCCATGACAGTTTACAAGGAGCAGTGTTGCTAATTTGGAAATAAAAAATAACAAATCTACCAGCTTTTAGCAGTTGGTTGATTTTTTTGTTTTGTTTTGTTTATATAAAAGGTTCAGTTGATACATTTCCAGTTTATAAAACCTAAATGAGATTTAATTGCATGAGCTTGTGTTTCCAGATACCAATCACCCATTGACTATTTCTGTTTCACCATTGTTTAAAAAAAACCCAAAAATCACTTATTTTTAGGGATGTAACAGTACACATATTTGTACCGAAATTTCCCAGTACAGGGCTCATTTTCATCATTTTCACATGCGGAACATAGTTAAATTCTGAGTTCCCTCGAGGAACATATTAAGTGGCAGACCGCAAGTTGTTTAGTCTCTGCCTTGCACTTTGAGTGCATTTTTTTATTGCTATTATTAAACTTGAAAATATACAAAACAATGCCAGGGATATACTAAATAAACTAGAGTTAGCAAAGTGTTACTGGGACTACTAACTGTACCGAAATTTAACCGAACCATGACCTAAAAATCGAGGTACGTCCCGAACAGTGAACCCCTTCTTTTTACTAATGATCCCAATCGCTTTTGTTTTCAACCAGTTATAGACCGCTATTGTTTCCAATGACCAATCACTGATGACTATTGTTTTTCAACAACCAATCACTTGTTAACATTGTTTCTAACTACTGACATTGTTCCAACAATCACAGATCACTATTGTTCTAAATAGCCAGTCATTGGTCACTATTGTTTCCAAAGACCAATCATGGATCACTATTATTTCCAATGGCCAATCATGGATCTCTTTTGTTTCCAAAGACCAATCACAGATTCCATTTGTGTTCTTAATAGAACTTATTGTACATTGTCCATGTTGCAATGACCAAAGATGACTTTTTTTATCTTAGAAAAAATATTATAATCTTTTATTTTCTAAAATGGTTTCAGACAATATCTCCCCTAAAATGTGTTCATAACACTGACAAAAAAGCAGAGGAAAGAGGAAAACAAGCTCATGTTTTCTATGGACATCTGTTGCTGAAGTTGGTAGGGTTGGTAGAAATGGTAGGGTTCTTACATGTGAAGGAGCACACTGCAGATTTATTAGATTAGGTTTTATGTAAAAACCTAAACCCCCATAAATTGCATACTTAAAAATATAGCCAGGGGCGATAACACCCTTCAAACATATTAGAAACATTTTTCAAAAAGCACGCGTCGATGGTGCTGAGAAATGCTGCCTACCGCAGCGGTAGACTTTATGATGCACCTCCAGACTCTCATGATGCACCATGCTTGAATTGTTTGATTATGTCATCTGTAGCTGTCCTGTGTTCTCTTGGTAATGGGTTGCCTCACCTCCAAGTCCCCCAGCAATCCCCCTCCCCAATCCCAAAACTCTGCATTTGATTGGAAATGCCACATAGACTGTGTAAGTGTGTTTGCCTGCGCTTGTGTGTTCGAACCCTGTAGCTGTACATTTGGCAGTAATGGTGACTTCTCTTCTCTTCTCTTCTCTTCTCTTCTCTTCTCTTCTCTTCTCTTCTCTTCTCTTCTCTTCTCGTCTTTTTATTAATGTTGTTCATTTATGCATTCTATTATAATTTTTTTTTCAAAAGGCCGCAAGGGTGTTTAAGGTTAAACGCTCTGTCGTTGTTTTAGCCGATATCGTTCAGCACTGTGTGTGTGTGTGTGTGTGTGTGTGTGTGTGTGTGTGTGTGTGTGAGTGTGTGTGTATTTTAATTAAATAACTTTAACTTGTTCTGCAGCCTTAACCAGGATACAAGTGTGTTTGCTCAGGTGTGTATGTTTACTCATATGTTAGTTTCAGTAAAGAAAGCAACTGGATTCAAAAAACGGCAGATGTCTCTTCCCCTTCTCCTTTTTCACAGATTTCTTCTTTGTGGAAAGAAAATAGATAAAGGTTTAAAATGAAACTATTAAAAACCTCTATATGACAGACAGTTGAGGGCATGACTTGATGAGATTTTCTAAGATTTACTGCTTTCATAGCAGCACGTGCATTTCAAAAGTACATTATTGCTTTTCATATATAGCGCCTAATCATATACTTCCATCCTGCAGGTGGAGGGAAAAGACATTTTCTTTCTTTCTCTTTTATGGAGATCAGCTTCTCATTGGATTATCATGATTGATTGTAGCCTGTTGTGTCTGCAGAGAGCAAATTGAAGCTCCTGGCGGCTAAAAATGCAGCTGTTTTTTGTTTGAACTCCGAACACGTCCAGTTGCTCAGTAGCATGTTGTTAATGCTCTTGAAAAAAAATGATAATTAACCCTTTTACTCTAAATGAGGTCAATCAGACGAGACGTATTTTCTTTCTGAAGGTTGCTTTGCCACATTTGTACTGGAGCTCTGAGGCTAAAGTAGCTAACAAATAATGTTAATGTATAATGTAACTAAATAAACACGTTTAACTCACACGCAAGATTTTTCTCAGCAAAATGATTTGTACATGAACATTTTGATTAAATGTCAAAATTTGGGTTATAAATGTGTATAGTTTTGTATGAATGCAGTAACAGTAGGCATGCAAGAACTAGCAAGTTTATTATCATGAATTATCCTACTGTATAACTCGCTTATTGTATACATCAGTGACACACTTGTGATTAAATACATGACATCCAGTTGCAATAAATCTATGCCCTCTGTCACCTCAGATTACTGTTTTTGGTGGACAGGTGTGGAAACCCGGTATGCTTCTCTCCCATTTAAGCTCATCGGCTTCATTGGTGTGGGTTCTGAGATGCTTTTTACCTCAGCACATTTGTAACGAGTAGTTATTTAAGATACTGTAACCTTTCTGTCATCATAGAATGTCAATCAGCCTTTAGATTTTCATAATCTTGTCCTGAAAATTAATAATAATTATGTCGTTGTCCAAATACCTATGATAGATAGATAGATAGATAGATAGATAGATAGATAGATAGATAGATAGATAGATAGATAGATAGATTTCTTAAAATCTAAAGTAACAGGAAACAGATTAGCAATAGGTAATACACAATTGTATACAGAGAATATGTAATATACTGAACAGAATAGAATTGTATTATGATTACACATAACACATTGGGGTCTTAACAGGTAGGTGGGTAGGTGGGTGCAGCCAAAGGCAATTTAGCTTTGACTAGAACTGCAAATACTAGTTGTTTGCAATATACAGTACAGACCAAAAGTTTGGACACACCTTCTCATTCAAAGAGTTTTCTTTATTTTCATGACTATGAAAATTGTAGAGTCACACTGAAGGCATCAAAACTATGAATTAACACATGTGGAATTATATACATAACAAAAAAGTGTGAAACAACTGAAAATATGTCATATTGTAGGTTCTTCAAATTAGCCACCTTTTGCTTAGATTACTGCTTTGCACACTCTTGGCATTCTCTTGATGCCTACTTTGAAGAACCTACAATATGACATATTTTCAGTTCACTTTTTTGTTATGTATATAATTCCACATGTGTTAATTCATAGTTTTGATGCCTTCAGTGTGACTCTACAATTTTCATAGTCATGAAAATAAAGAAAATTCTTTGAATGAGAAGGTGTGTCCAAACTTTTGGTCTGTATTGTATATATAATATATATAAACTTTTGGTCTGTACTGTTTATATAATATATATATATATATATATATATATATATATATATATATATATATATATATATATATATATATATATATATATATAAAATGTATATTATTTAATAATAATATATTTTGGAATTTTTCATAGTTTTTAATTCTAACGTGCAAAGTTAGTCATTAGTTATTAGGTAAGGTTAATAAAAAGGTACTGCTTTGCTTTTTCCTACATTTTTCTTTCGAACAAACTAAACTTCCTTTTAAAATATATTTTTTAAGGTTCCAGGGCATAAGAATGCATTCATGTTATATGTTCCATGCGTGTGAAAAAAGGGGTGAAAAGAAGTCCAGAAGGAATTGCGTACTGAATAAGAGCTATTTTTGAAATCTTTCATTTTCAGCACATAGACATGTTCATCCCCCATGAGCTTTGTCTGTCACTTTTTCTCTTTTGAAGTGGTACGCTTCAAGAAAATGAAGTATTGTATTATTCCATAAAGGATGAGTGACAGAGATGTCCCTGTTATCTCGTAGCTGCTGTGAGGAAAATGTAAACTTAATAAGCATTGATAAAAAAAAATAAATGAAGGCAGCTCAATGTCACCTGAGCCATTAATTAAGTGTACCAAGGAAGATCTGGAGGAGGTCATAACAAGTCACTGGGACTGTTTAAACCATATAGCCAGAATAAAGGATCACTAACAGCCATGCGAGTCAGTTCTAGCTATTCTGCATAACATAACGTGACTAAACTTCTTAGCTTGTTACCTTGAAAGCAAGCAAAAGTGCTTAAAAGTAGTTTTGCTGAGGTGTAAGTGGTGTGTGATGTAATGAAAATTGTTAAGATGTAGATTTTTACAATTATTAAATAGCTAAGAATTGCTTTATTACCTTGTATTTACCATGTGTGAGGTACTTCTTTTTTTATACATGTATAAAGCTCATTTTATTAATTTTGTGTCCTATGCTAGTTAGCATAATTCCTGTAGATTATGAATTAGCCTTCAGTACAGGAACTAAACAGTTTTATTTTATTTTTCAGGCTTCTCAAGGTTTTTTCTAATCACATCATGCATGTCTCCACTAGCTCGCTCATTAGGGATCTTACAGGGGGGACAAATTTTTGATGCTGAAATGTATCTGCTTTATTGTGTAAATGTGCTTTGGGACAATGACCATTGTTAAGTGCTATACAAATTGACTATTTAGTGCTATACAAATGAAATTGAATTGAGTTAATTCAGCTAAATCATTACCACAAAAAGCTTTCCATCATCTAATGGCCAATCAGCTACTTGCTATTTGCTGTTGCTATGCAGTTTTGATTTGTCCGTGAGAAAGAAGAGAGTGTAATTGTGATGCTGGTGTGCGAACTAGGACCAGCTTGTCTTTCGGAAGTTCCACAAGTTCTACATCTAACTTTAAACCATTAAAATGAACAATATGTTATTTTTATGTTGAGCATTGTAATCAATGCCACATCACTGTGGTACAAACAAAACATCACAGACCTACAACGTGTGGATACGGCATATGAAAATAATCCAATTTGTTTCTGTTATATGAAAATCTTTCACTGCGGAAATAATATTCTGCATAAAAATAAAAATTCTTGCTCACAGTTGGTGTCCAGAAGGTTATTAGGCTTAATTCAGAGCACGAGGAGCCTTTAGACTTTTTAACAACACCTTTAACTTTTAAATGCTCTGCTGGATTCATATACTGAACGTTAGATTTGTTCATAGTTAGTAGCAGCATATGAATAATTATTCGTCCAGTGACTTTTTAAGTAACACAAGCAACTTTGTATCTTCAGATATCTTATGAAAAATTCACTACATAGTAAACAGAAGTTGACTTTCTTTTAGCATGTGGTCATATTGAAGCCATTTTTTGTGTTCATAACACTGGTAAAAGCATATAAAGACTCCATTAAAGACATCGAATCAGTTCTGTAGGAATTGTATTCATGTTTATTGAAAATGTTCTAATTTATTACTGATCTAGGGAACACTTTGGAGGAGATGAGAATGCACTCTCTCAGGGCATCACACATTCACACACACACCTCATTTTGAGTCAACCAATCTACCTACCTTCATACTCACAGGCACAGGATGAACATGAAAAATTCCACATATCTAATAAGGATCCAACTGGAGAACCAGCCGTGACCCTGTGACACACAATGTTATAAATAGAAAGAAACTTTCAAATTTAACGGCAATCCTTTTTCCTATCAGACAGCAATTTGGGAGATAAAAGCACCTGAAAAACGAAATGGTTTTCTCCATGTGGCTGATTCTGGTTACGGAAAAAGCAGACAGTTCTTTGGTTTGACGGTTTAGCATGATAGCGCCAAGAATACGTAGTTTATACTAGAGAGTTTATACTCATTTGCTAATTAGAAAGAAGGAAAGATGCTATTATTTGTCACATATACATTAGAGCACAGTGCAATTCATTCTTTGCATATCCCAACTGTTTTGGAAGCTGGGGTCAGGGTGAGGGTCATCCATGATTCAACACCCCTGGAGCAGAGAGGGTTAAAGGCTACTTCCCAATTATAATGATAATGATAATTGTATACAGTGTATAATTCAGTGACAAAAACGTATTTACAAATGCACCTTTACTGTGCAGTTGAAGTTCGAATAGAATATGTGCTCTAGTAATTCAAGAGTTGCCAATCAAATTATGCTCTGAGGTAAATGTTGAGACACCAGGTTTTGTAAACAACATGAAACCAATCAAGACAAGGAGGTAGAATGTATGCTGGGTAAATTTTGAGATTTCAATTTCCTACAGTGAATATGCCATAACCTTTACAGACTTGAATCAGTTTGAGTAAAATTACTAATTAGTGCATTTATACAAACCCTGGACAAAATAATCATGCAGGTCTTGGATCACACACTCCTCTCAGGATCAGCATATTGTTCAAAGTTTGTGGTGTTGGTGGTGAAAAAGAAAGCTGAGGAGTCAAACTAAGAGTTTGTTTCCCTGTTTGGTTCCGGAAGCTGTCTTTAGAAATGTATTTTAAATTGCTACCTGACTTAATTGTGACTCACTGTGTTTTTGTGTGTTTGTGTGTGTGTGCTGCTTCCAGTGTGCTGTTTTGTGGTCCACAAGCGCTGCCATGAGTTCGTCACATTCTCCTGCCCCGGAGCGGACAAAGGACCCGACACAGATGTGAGTACACGCACGTACTGACATGCACCACTCCCCCTTTATCAGCAGTATCTGGGCGATATCAGCGCAGGAGTTACCGCATACGTGGTTCTAAACGAGCTACGTACAGGAAGTAAACATGCATTAAAAATGATGCGTAGTACACTAAGTTCCAGAAAAACAAGGCATTTTGTATAAAAGTCCGTTGTCAGCCGCACTTTTGAAAGCTGTAGGAGGTGAAAGCAGTGGATGATGTAATGATGGGAGCTGTTGTCAAAACACAACGTTCATTCCGTGGGGTTTCAAAGTTCCCACACGCACTGGGAACTTCAGTCAATCAAAGTTCTTTATTTGCATGTCAGCCCCTTGTGCGCATGATATGCAGTACAAAGTTGTACCAATTGGACACTTTCCAGTGTCTACATGAATTGATGCCTTACATGAAGGATGGACAGCGGGCGGTGCTAAGATTGAGAAAAAGCCCAGGAATCCCTGCCTACTCTGTGTTTGGTTCTCCTTTATCTCAGACAGCGGAAATAAGTTACAATTTTTGGAATATTAGGCCACACGAAACCTAATTTAGCATTTTCATAGATCAACATAGTGTATATTTTAACCTAGGCATTTAAAATGTAAACATCTGAAGTTTTATCGCTTCATTTGCTTTCACGAGGACTTTTTTTTAGTTTTTCACGGGATATATTTGTGCAAATATAAAAATTCTATCACAATAACGAGATTTTCATTTAACTTTGCAATATTTAGGTAAATAAATTGACATTTAGTAAATTTTATAACAACCAGGCATCTAAAATTGCAATAAAAATAATAATCCGGTAAAAACAATGTATTATTATTTCACATTAATGCATAGTATTCTAATAATAATAAAACGTAGAATAAATCTGTTTTGAGAACAGAGTTCAACTTTGGGTTTATACTCAGGTGTAGATGATTCAAAATCAATGAATTAATCAAGTGATTAAAAAAATTCATGGCTATTCGGTTGATTTCATATCCATTTTTTGAAACCTTTCACTCAGTATCGTATAACAAAAAACAAATATTATTTTATTGTTCTGTGTTGGGTTTCTGTATGTGGAGTATCATGAGTTCATGTTTAGTTATTGCTGTGCTGGGAAACTCTAAAGGGGTGGGTTGTGAGCACATTTTGTTGAGCAAACAATTCATACCTTTCTACTGTAATGTTTATAGAGGGATAAAACAGACAGCACAACTAAGGCTTTTGTATTGTACATACTGTATTGTATACAGTATATAGAATTTCCACAATAAAACTACTATGCTAGGTAAAAAATATCTACTTCCAAAATAAATCCCTAAGTCCTTAAAGCATAGAGTGCCTACTATTTATATGAGCTATTAAACACTACTGTGAAGTATGTATGACATCACAATAGTGCTGGAGTGATGACACTCCAAAAATAGTGGGAATTTCATTATTTTTTATTTTGGTTTAACACATTCAATTTATATTTCAATGTTCGAAAGATTAGCCTTTTTAAGGCAAAAAAAAACACAACTGCCACCACTTCATTTTAAATGTGTTTTAAAGAGTTTCATATTTCAATCTAAGCTACAATGCTAAAATTTTATCCCAATAGTTTTATTACAAATTCGAAGGAATATAATAATCTGATTGGTGGATCAGGCCGTGTATTGATGTAGCTCTGATTTATGGTAGCTGGGCTGTAGGAAGTAGTCCATTAGGAATAATTTGTACTCCAGGGATATCGACCATCAGGCATTATAGGCCACATTACTATAGGCAATATACTCTTCTATAGACTGTATATTGTTGACTGAATAACCAATGCATGGACACTACATTGTTGACGCCTGACCATAAAATTTGAATGTATTTTTAAATATCTCCACACGTTTATTTGCTATTCGCTGTTGTAATTATCTCCACTCTTCTAGGAAGATGTTCCACTCGATTTCGGATTGTGATTGTGGAGATTTGTGCTCATTCAGAGACACAGGCCTTTGTAAAGCTAGGTACTGATGTAGGTGAGGAGGCCAATTCATCCCAAAGGTTTTCAGTAGGGTTGAGATCAGAGCTCTATAGCAGGTCACTCAAGATCTTCCTTTCCAAACCATGCCCATGCTCCAACAAACTGGAATTGTACACTGGGACATTGCCATGCTGAACAGGTTTGGGTTTCCAAGTTCAATTGATTATATTATCATTCTGAGTTTATTTTATTATACTCAGTTCAAGTAAAGGGAAAATTTTATTCTACCTCATCCACAGACATGTTTGGGGAAATATCATATTTTACAGTATAGACAAAAATATATAAACTTTTGTCTATATAGTGCATATAAAGTAACTTGCTATTTCAATTCATTTTTATTTGTATAGCGCTTTTAACAATGAAAATTGTCTCAAAGCAACTTTACACAGATAATGTGGTGATAAAAATGAAAATGATGTTTTTCATAAGTGTAAGTTTTTTCTTGATGAGCGAGCCGGTGGCGACTGTGGCAAGGAAAAACTCTCCGAGATGGCATAAGGAAGAAATCTTGAGAGGAACCAGACTCAAGACTCATCTGGGTTGCAGCGAATGTCTATTAATTGCAGATAAGCGATGTTTTGGGGGACAGTGATGGTGATCAGAAGCACAGTGAAATCCTGAGTCATTTAATACGTACAGTTACACAGATAAACCTTATGCTGTATCGACAAAATAGGAAGTAAATATTTAGCTTGGACACATATTCAGGCATTTAGACTTGTGCTTGAAAGGGCAAAGGTTGACTATTCAGACTTCAGTGCTCAAGGTATGCATGAGAGTGCAAATACTACAGGATACGACAGATATTTACAAGTGCTGATGCACACAAAAATAAATATATATGCTGTTGTATATATGTGTTTATGTATATATACATGTGTGTACTGTCTGAACTACATGAGAGAGCAATGCTTCCAATCACATCACCACTTCACTCTGTAATAGGAAACGGTATATATTTTTGGTGTTACTCTTTGTATTACATCTCAGAGTGTGTTTAAGTGTGTGGGGGTGAGGGTGGTGGTTTAGTTTCTGCAGAATATGCACCTATTATAAATTTTGATTATTGGTTGTTGATCAATCAGTGCATGAGTAGGTTGGATTGGTAGTTGGTGGCTGGTTGAAATAATTGGTTGGTACGCTTGTTGAATTGGTTAATTGATTTTATTTACTGAGTGGCTGTAGTGGTTAATAGATCAGTGTATTGGCTGGTTGGTTGGCTGGTTGGATATTTATTTTATTGTATTTAATTGATTAATTTCAGTATATTGGATAGATCTATCTCTCTATCTCTCTATCTCTCTATCTATCTATCTATCTATCTATCTATCTATCTATCTATCTATCTACAGTGCCATATTAATTTCAGTGCAGTGGTTAAGTGTGGTGTAACAATGAAAACCTAATCACAGGGTTCAAGGCCTCTCTCTCGCTTTCTCTCTGTCTCTTTAATGATGTAATGCTTGATATAGACACCCCCCCTCCCCCCATAAAGTAGGAAACTCATCCCAGACTATTGGTGTGTATGTGGTGTTCCCCAGTTCTCTAAACGTTAAGCAGCACTCAGTATCCTTACCCG
Organism: Silurus meridionalis; assembly: GCF_014805685.1. Taxonomy (NCBI): domain Eukaryota; kingdom Metazoa; phylum Chordata; class Actinopteri; order Siluriformes; family Siluridae; genus Silurus; species Silurus meridionalis. The sequence continues at coordinate 5,526,872 of NC_060884.1, read as the reverse complement.
TGTCAGGTGTAACCTGAGGAACTGCATACTCAAAGTTTTATATTTAGCGACTCAACAGTTTAACCCCTCAATCTGCTGACACACAGGGTCCATATTCCTTTTATTAGCGCTTGTCGCCCACGGCTCCATTCTGTCTGAAACTCTGATTTATAACCCCTTGGGTTTAGTCTTTTAATGTTTGAATTAGAGTTTCACTGCTTCCACCCAGTCATTAATCATTTTATATTATCCCCTTATAGCCACTGTTCACTGAGCTCACTGCTTTTCTGGCAATGCATGGATATTACTAAGACATTTTCCTAGCCTGATGAAGCACTGCTCAGTAGCGTTGGACTTCATCATGCAGTGACAGCTGCATGAGCTTGTAAAATGATCAAACTGTCAGTAAGCGTTGACACAAATGAGCATCAATCTTTATCAGCTTTAATAGCCTGCATGAAATTTTGTATTGAACAAACTATATATTAAATATTCATACATATTATAGTTAATGCATTGTCTATAGTAAGTACTGTAGATCATTTCTATTTAGCAAATATATCAGTAATAAGTAAGTAATAAAATACAATGGGATATGCTGATATAAAAAAATAATTAATGTCTGGCTGGTGTGATGCGTTATTCTTTATATCCATGTTCCAAAGTATTTTTTTCCTCTTACACTATCTGACATGTTTGATTCATTTAACAAGCTGTGTTACCTCAAATGTTACTGTACCTCTTACATTATAGCAGTTATAACATTTACATTTGCGGCATTTAGCAGACGCCATTGTCCAGAGTGACGTACAAAAGTGCTTTGAGTCTCTAGCAATGAATACATCTACACTGGTACGCTACATTACAAACTTCCTATAAATATAACTCATGAATTCTACAAAGCAAACTTGGAAAGTGTTTCAGGAACAGGGAAGGTCTTCAACCGTCGCTTGAAGATAGCCAGCGACGCCGCTGTACGGACATCTAGGGTAAGTTATTTCCACCACCTCGGGGCCAGAACAGAGAAGAGCTTTGAAGTATACTTACTTCTCATTTTTAAAGAAGGTGGTGCCAGTTGAGCAGTTCTGGAGGATCTCAGACAGTTATAAACAGTTTCCCCTTTTTGTCCTAAAAAAAACAGGAACCCTCTCATGATCTCAACCCTCTGATGATCGGTTTGTGTTACTATGATTGACAGGTCAGAAAGTGTAGACCATCACGTTATTGTAGCTTAAGAGGTAAATCCGAGGTATGATCATTTCGAAAGTTGAAACTTTACCTACCCACACAGAAAAACACAGCCAATTTTCTAGTTTTGAGTTTCTTGTCACCCATCATAGACTTCTTTGACATCATTATACTTTGTGTTTGTGATCTCCAAATGATAGTGAAAATTTTTTTTCTTGCACCACTTGAGAGACTTTTTCATCAGAGAGTTACATATGGTAGACAATAAAAACACCATGTCAACAATTGTAATGTATATGTGGAGTGTCTACGATACAAGTCCCTTGTAAATTGCTACTTAGCTTAAGTGCAAAGTACAATCCTGGGATTTCTGGTGGAGTCAGCACTTTTCAGAACTGCTCTAATTGAGTATTAATTGACACCTTTTTATTAATCAGATTCCAAAAATCAATCCGACATCCTTCTTACAGTATACAGTATATTCAATTTTTAACTCATATCTGAGAAACACATGCACAGCTTAAAAAAATGCTGCCTACCTCGGTAACCTCCTCCCACCAGGGTGACGATATTTTGCAATATTGAGTGTGTTGTGCAAGCGGGTTGCAGCACCTGCCTACCAAACCAAAACCAAATGGAAAATGCACAGCAATTATAAGCAAGGAAATGGTTTATTAAGCATTGTTGTGCATATTCTGACATTGGAAATGATTGACATAATTCATTTAAGCAAATCACTCTTATTAGGGGGACAAGCACTAAAGATGTAGACACTCTATTGTATTTCTGTGTTTTGTTCTTCTTAAGTGTGTGTCCAAAGTATTTAGAACACATTTGCCAATAGTTTGTAGACACCTGTGCTTTTTGAGCATCACATTCCACATTTAGTACCAGTTTGCTCTTAGAATTCCCTCCACGTTTCTGGAAAGAGGTTCCACAAGATATCAGAGTGTTCTTGTGGATATTTGTGATTATCAGCCACAAGGGTGTTAGTAAAGGCAGGTGCTGATGTCTCTGAGGTGTAGAGGCCTGGGGTGCAATCAGCATTCCAATTCATCCCAAAGGTGTTCAGTAGGGATGAGATCAGAGCTCTATAGCAGGCCACTTGAGATCTTCCTCTCCAAAGAATGTCAACCATATCTTCATGGAGCTGGCTGTGTGCACTGGGACATTGCCATGCTGGAACAGGTTTGGATTTCCAAGTTCAAGTGAATGCCAAATTTGATTATACCGCATCCAAAAACATCAGATTCAATTAAGTGCCTCCAGCTTTGTGGTAACAGTTTGGAGAAGAACCACATATGGCTGGAAAGGTCAGGTGATCTAATACTTTTGTTCATATAGTACTTCCTTATTAGCTATTATTGTAAAATACAGTGTATGGTCTATATGTGGTTTCCCCCCAAACTGTTGAAAAAAAGGTTTGAGGCACTATTTTGACCCAAACCTGTGCCAGCATGACAACGCCCTTGTACTCAAAGCCAGCTAAATGAAGATTTGATTTACATGGGTTGGAAGAGTGGTCTGTTATTAAGCTCTGATTTGAACCCATTGTACATTCTAGCTAGCCGTTAATATATCAGATGACTTCAACACCTTTATTCATGTTTATAGTTTTAATGAGGAGCAGCCATTTGGAACGGTTTTTACTAGAGATCGACATAACAATAAGAAAAAGTCTTGCTCTGTACAGTCCTTGGCTATAATGTGCTCCAGTGTGTTTCAGAGGAGGAATTGAGTTTCATTGGCGATGTTAAAGATAGCCAATCGATAATCTACTCTTATAAACCAAGCTCATCTTGCAACGCAGAAACAACTGACTGTCTATTAAGCTTCATCTTGAAGCAATTGTGTTTCTATGAGATTCTATATGCTTGTCACACATTCCATTATACATTTAGTCCCCATTTGCTTGTGAAGATTTGCTAAAGGTGTTCACTAGCTTTATAACGAAATCCAATCCAACACATCCAAGCCATATCTTCATGGAGCTCGCATTGTGCACTGTCATGCTGGAACAGATTTGGGTCTCCTAGTTCGAATAAAGAGACACAGTTTGAGAAAGAACCACAAATGGCTGGAAAAGTCAGGCATCCCAATACTTTTGTCTCTATAGTGTATATACATGTATACATGAGAGCCTAAGAAAAAACGAGTAAGACTTGAGATAAGTGTGGGAAGATGAAGAAGTTGCTTAATAATCAATATATAACACAACAGAATGGGATTTAGAAGACGATAATCAATTCACTAGCATTCTTTTGCTATAACACCATGCTCCGAAGTGTTTTATTCCTCTTATACTGCAAAATACGCAATTGATTACAATCTTTAACTAATTAATGAATGAAAATGTACTTTTTTTTTTTACTGGATTATCATTACATTTATATGTCAGTTTCTTACGGACCAGGTTTTTTCACTGGAATCTATCAACTGGAATTATTGCCACGTATAAACAAACAGTGATTTGTTACTATTGAGACTTTGTGAATTATTCAAAATGTAAATAATGAAAAACGTTTATTTGTTCATAGCTACATCTTGTAAAGTTTCATAGAAGTTTATAATAGAAGGTCAGAACATGTGTTTGAAACCTCAGCCTTAACAGCGCTGCCAATCCTGGGCTCCTCTTAACCCCTCAGCTGTGTGTGTGTGTGTGTGTGTGTGTGTGTGTGTGTGTGTGTGTGTGTGTGTGTGTAATGTGCGTATGTGTGTGTGTGGTGTGTGTGTGTATGGTGTGTGTGTGTGTGTATGTGTGTGTGTGTGTGTGTGTGTGTATGTGTATATATATATATATATATAGTAATTCGTTGTTGTTTGCTTTTTCTAGCTGACTTAATGTAAAGTAACGTATAGTATCTGTGTTTTAAGAAGTGACTCATCTCACATGTCATGCCTTAATTAAATGCTATTTATCTATGTAAATATAAATGTTTGCCTTTAAGTAATGTTCTGCTGAACTGCCCAGAAACTCACCACAGGCTATAACTCAACTGGTTCCCGAGGTGCAGTTTAACAAGACTGAAGATTGTGTGTTTAATGACACCTTTCGTACTAGAATATACAGTATGTACCATTCGAAACAGGTAGACATTTGCCTACAAAGAGCACTCTTCAAAACTTGAACGAGTATATAGTGCTTTTATATTTTAAACAGGCTTTTGACGGTGGGTTTAAAATATCAACGGTGATGTTTGGGGCTGTGAGGTTTGCTTTTATCGAGCAATTTAATTCGAAAAGATATGGCAGTATTTATGTGTAGAATGTTAGGTGTATTTAGAGAGAGGTTGCCATTCCTTCAGATATACACTATAAGGTGCATTGAGACACCTGGCCTTTCCAGCCATATGCGATTTATTTTTCCTCAAATTGCTACTACATAGTTGGAGGCACACTAAAGTATAGGATGTATTTGGATGTGGTAGCATTAGGTTTTCTTTTTAAATGAACTAGGAGATCCAAACATTTTTCCAGCATAATCAGCGCAAAAAGCCAGCTCTGTGAAGATAGAGTTTACATCGATTGGAAGATATTGAGCGGTCTGTTATAGAGCTCTGACCTCAACCTTCCTTACAGCACTTATTGGTGCACAACTATCAAAAGTGCTCAAAAATGAACTCACTCTGGAGATCAGCCAAGTTGTCCTATGGTTTGATTCGACCACAGTTCTTTCATGGATAAGATCTGAATTTTGCAGTTTCAAAGTCTTCGTAGGGACCAGGATAGCGAAATCTAAGACCTAACTGATCGTCATGAATGGCGATACTTAGACTCACATAGAAACACGGCCGATGATCAAAACAGGTCAAGTCAAGGCCCACCGTTCGCACTAGGAGCTTAATCAGAGTGGCCAGTTCTTCCATCCCTGAAAACCCCTGAGAATGTAGTGGAAAGGAGAACCAGTGTAGATCATGAATGGTGAACTGTGAATCTTCCCCTAGTGGTGAAGGATGGTAATTCAAAGGGAAAGGCTTTCCGACACCTACTGAACACCTTCGGAATGAATTGCCCTCACATAAGAATCTTATGGCAGGTATGCAAAACTTTTGTCCATGTAGTGTAAATAGAAAATGGCTTGAGTACAGGTTTCCAGACTGGGACTTTTCAGTAGTATTTAACAATGAGGTTTTTAAGTGTCTTAACAGCAAATCATACGTCAGTTGTAGTCTTGATATAGTTAGAGAGTTACACAAAATATTACTGATATAGTGCTTCTAGGAATAAATGTATGTCCTTTAAATAGGTGGCAAGAGTGTGTGTGTGTGTGTGTGTCTGTGTGTCTGTGTGTGTGTATATGTAACTAAGAACAGGTATGTGTGTTTGGGAGTTATAGTCCTCTTGCTGGAGGTCAGTTTTCCATAGACCTGACAGAAAATCAAGTGTCTTTGTTGTTTCATTCAATGTTGCTGAGCTTTCAGATGATAAGGAGTTTTCTGAAAACAGACCTTTTTGAATTAGACATCCAACATTTGAATGGTCATCCTATTTTTATTTATTTTTTGCTATTTCCCGAGCAAATGGTGGCAAAGGAGAGTCTCAGGAGTGCGTTTGTTTCACTTTTGCCCATTTGCTCAATAAATTACATCAATATTATACAGAGGTGGAAAGTAACGAATTACATTTACCCACGTTACTGTGATTGAGTAGTTTTTCGTGTACTTCTAATTTTTGAAGAAGTTTTTTAAAATTATATTTTATTTATGCTTTGTTTAATTGTACTTAACTCAGTTTTAAATCATATTCATTACCGAGTGAATAATCTAAATAATGCAAAGGGAAAGAAATTCTTCTCGCCTCGGTAACTACTGCACTGATCGATGGCTGGAAAACAAACGCGCTAAACTCAAAAGAAAGAAAAATGGAGACGAAAAAAAACGACGCCAGTGATGCAGAAGCAGCTTTTTTTTTGCGTTTTCTTACATTGACATAAATTAAATTATATCAGGAGATTTTTTTTTTTTTTAAGACTTTAGTGTGGGGTTTTTTTTGGTTTTATTTTATTGATTTAATTTTTGTTATTACAATCTCATTTGTAAAGGTGTTCAATTCAAAACCAACTAGTTTAAGATTTATATCTGCTCGTCCTTTTTGAGCTACACTAGAATCCCCAAACCCCACCGTTCGTTAATTTTAAATTAACTTTTTTACTTTTTTTAGGTAGATTTTTAGACTGGTAACTGGTACTTAATTAAATTTTGTTATATACCAGTACAGAATATTTCATTACTCTTTCCACCTCTGCCATTACATTAAATAACTGAATGATTTACATTACCAATAACGTTACATTCTTTACCATTACATCACTGCAGTCAATCATTAGGGGTCGCCACAGTGGATCATTCTTCTTCTACATACCCCCCCTGTCCTCTACTACCTCAATGTCTTCCCTCACCACATCCATAAACCTCCTCCTTGGCCTTCCTTTTTTCCTCCTTCCTCAGCATTCTCCTACCGATATGATCCAGCACATCCTTTATTTTATTTGCATATGATTTTATTAAGTTGATGCAGGAATCCTTTATACTGCTGGCAATTCATAATTTCACCTTTTTTAAACTATTCAAAAAACTTGAAAACACTTTCCAAGCCCTGGTCTCTGCTCTGTGCAGCCTGAAACACCATCAGTCAAGTCAAGTCCAGTTTATTTCTATAGCGCTTTTCACAACAGACATTGTCTCGAAGCAGATTTACAGCTTTTTTTTTTCTAAGAGGTGAGGGCATTAGAATTCTTTCCAAGACTTCTTGTCTTCTGTGCCAACCATTTACTCAAAAGACTGTAAAAAAAAAATACAGATTGGACTATGACTCATGGCAGTTGTTGGCACCATGGCCGTGTATTGTAATCAAAACTTAGGAGGTATGAGGAGGCAGAATTTTCATGTCTGAACTCAAATATGACTATAATAAATTAATGACAGGCTTGAAATTACATTTTAGAATCTCGATAAATTGTTTCTGGCATTTTTTTTTGTTTTGTTTTTTTTACTTTGAAACCCTTTTTTTTTTTTACTTATCATACTTATCATTGTATGGTCAAAAGTTTGTGGACACCTGACCATCAAACTCATGCTTTTTTGAATGTTCCGTTCAAGATTCATTCTCCCTTTTGCATTTTCCCTTTTCCCTTTTGACATTCTTTCTATGGAGGTGTTTCACTATAATCTGGGCATGGCTGTGGTCAGATACAAAACCAGATACCAGTGTAGGCTGAGGATTCCTGTGGTGCAGTCTGTGCTCAAAAGTGTTCACTAGGGCTGAGGTCAGAATTCTCTGCAGGACTCTTGTCCTCTTGTCCTTTTTAGGAGGCCCATTGATTACTGATACCCACTCATTGTAATCTTAATCACACTACTTAATCAATCAGAGCTGAAACCTCCAGCCACACCTCCATGGCAAAACAAAAGCCTGTAGCGCAGTTTGTTTGGACTGACACCGTGGTACTGATGTCCCGTGTGCCACCTGACACGTAAAACAAAGCGAGTGCTGTTGTGAGTCCCGTTTTCTCACCAGCTGCAGAACATTATGACGGAACATATTCTCACATTGCTCCCCTGTTAGCAGCCTCATTATCTGTTTTCGCCGCTAACCGTTCACACATTCTCATCCTGCTGTTCCTGTCGAGAAACTGGCACCTCTATGCAAACAGGAGAAGACGCACCGAACAGTCATGTCTTTCCAGGGATAAAAAAATAAATCACACAAAAGCTAATGACAAACTGTCTTACTCACTGTGTCATGGCAATGATCAAACTCCATCAATCAAGCAGCTTTTTATTCAGAGGAAAAGTAATTCAGGAAATAATTCCCAAATTTTGGAATTAGCATAAAACGTAGCACGGCATTGCTCGAAAAAAGGAATTCATTGTTAGATATCGATTTTTAGGATATAATTCTGACCACAGGTCTAGGCTAACAATGCTGCAGAGTGTATATTAGAAACTAGCAAACTAGATTCTGATTTTGAAAAGAAGTAACAGCAACATTTTCTTCTCCAGTCGATCCAAATCACTTTATACACCATGTGAATAAAATGACATTCAAAATCAGTCATTTAGCTCAGTGATATCCTTAAGACAACTGTTACTACAGTTACTCTTTTTCATAATTTAGTACATTAACACAAAGCAGTGACTGAACTGACCAGATCTACGTTTGCATTGGACGGTTTGAACTCACACTTTGTAGCCAATCAAAATCGTGTATTAGGTCAGACTGTGGTATAAAATGAATCAGCTAATGATAGTTTGTGGCTGTATACAAATTTTGAATACCTACACTGTGGCTCAGTGTGACACAAGCTACAGCGTTTTGTTTCTGTTTGAAACGTGAACAGTGATGGAAAACATGCATCAAGACTCAAGGCAAGCTTAAGACTTCTCTGTTCTGGCACTCAAACAAGACAGCCAGAAAAAAATAGCTTGTTTAACTATAAACTCCCTACAGCGTATTTCAGTTTCCAAAATGTTCTGTGTGCTAATAAACCAGAGTCCGAATGTATTTACCTCAAAGCACTGAATAAGGACATCTGCCCAATGCCATAAATGTAAATTGAACTTTTTTAAATGCATCAGGAATCGTGTTGGAATCTAAACATTGCACAGTGAATCAATATCACACCAACACAATCTTTAGTATTGCTGTAGGACAAAGAACCAAAAAGTAAACTTCCCTCGCAAAGTCAAATATTCCACCAAAGAGACACTGGTACCCTGGATTCCCTTCAACATTGTAAGACAAGACTGAAACCTCCACACAACTCACAGTGCTGCCACAGTCACTAGAACAGCAGCGACTTCAAGGGAAACACATCACCGTGTACTATCCTCTTCCAGACGTCTATCCTTGTCCACCTGCAGTTATACAGGGAGTGCAGAATTATTAGGCAAATGAGTATTTTGACCACATCATCCTCGTTATGCATGTTGTCTTACTCCAAGCTGTATAGGCTGGAAAGCCTACTACCAATTAAGCATATTAGGTGATGTGCATCTCTGTAATGAGAAGGGGTGTGGTCTAATGACATCAACACCCTATATCAGGTGTGCATAATTATTAGGCAACTTCCTTTCCTTTGGCAAAATGGGTCAAAAGAAGGACTTGACAGGCTCAGAAAAGTCAAAAATAGTGAGATATATTGCAGAGGGATGCAGCAGTCTTAAAATAGCCAAGCTTCTGAAGCGTGATCATCGAACAATCAAGCGTTTCATTCAAAATAGTCGACAGGGTCGCAAGAAGCGTGTGGAAAAACCAAGGCGCAAAATAACTGCCCGTGAACTGAGAAAAGTCAAGCGTGCAGCTGCCAAGATGCCACTTGCCACCAGTTTGGCCATATTTCAGAGCTGCAACATCACTGGGTGCCCAAAAGCACAAGGTGTGCAATACTCAGAGACATGGCCAAGGTAAGAAAGGCAGAAAGTCGACCACCACTGAACAAGACACACAAGCTGAAAGCGTCAAGACTGGGCCAAGAAATATCTCAAGACTGATTTTTCTAAGGTTTTATGGACTGATGAAATGAGAGTGAGTCTTGATGGGCCAGATGGATGGGCCCGTGGCTGGATTGGTAAAGGGCAGAGAGCTCCAGTCCGACTCAGGCGCCAGCAAGGTGGAGGTGGAGTACTGGTTTGGGCTGGTATCATCAAAGATGAGCTTGTGGGGCCTTTTCGGGTTGAGGATGGAGTCAAGCTGAACTCCCAGTCCTACTGCCAGTTTCTGGAAGACACCTTCTTCAAGCAGTGGTACAGGAAGAAGTCTGCATCCTTCAAGAAAAACATGATTTTCATGCAGGACAATGCTCCATCACACCGTCCAAGTACTCCACAGCGTGGCTGGCAAGAAAGGGTATAAAGAAGAAAATCTAATGATATGGCCTCCTTGTTCACCTGATCTGAACCCCATTGAGAACCTGTGGTCCATCATCAAATGTGCGATTTACAAGGAGGAAAACAGTACACCTCTCTGAACAGTGTCTGGGAGGCTGTGGTTGCTGCTGCATGCAATGTTGATGGTGAACAGATCAAAACACTGACAGAATCCATGGATGGCAGGCTTTTGAGTGTCCTTGCAAAGAAAGGTGGCTATATTGGTCACTGATTTGTTTTGTTTGGTTTTGAATGTCAGACATGTATATTTGTGAATGTTGAGATGTTATATTGGTTTCACTGGTAAAAATAAATAATTGAAATGGGTATGAATTTGTTTTTTGTTAAGTTGCCTAATAATTATGCACAGTAATAGTCACCTGCACACACAGATATCCCCCTAAAATAGCTAAAACTAAAAACTACTTCCAAAAATATTCAGCTTTGATATTAATGAGTTTTTTGTGTTCATTGAGAACATGGTTGTTGTTCAAATTAAATCCTCAAATAAAATTAATCCTCAAAAATACAACTTGCCTAATAATTCTGCACTCCCTGTAAAAGCAGCTCAATAGCAGAATCTGTTTCGATGATGCAACCATTGGAAAGTGCAAAGAAAGGAACATGGTGGAGAGAGAACCATATCAAAGATGACACAGACACTAACATAACTTATTTACATGGAACAAAACATGGTGAGATTTTGAAACCAGTCAGAGCCGATCGAGTTCTAACTTGAATTAAAAAAGCACCCTGTTAAATTCTTAAGGCTGATTGGTTTTGATTAAGAAGGTCCTACCACAACAGCAGCACAAACACCAGTTCAATCTGCATCAATGCATTTCTTCTAATGTTTTTGCTTCTATAGTAAGAACCTGATCAGCATGCACATGGCAACTGATTTACCTCTTCTCATAGATATCATGAAGTTGAGTGCTTTTTGGAAGGAAAAACCAGTGCTAGAGGTTTGCACCATTTCAGAGGTAAATCTCTCACCAGCTTAGAGTCTTCAGGTTGGAGGGCTTTGTGTTTATGTAACTATATGACTTTGATTGAGAAAGGAAGAGAGGTGGGTGATGCAAAGATTGAATATGGGTGAGTGCTAAGTAAAAAAATACGGTCTTGTGGCCCAAGTTCTAATGCAACCTTCAACTACAAATGGATAAAAAAGTAGGAACAACAAAAAAAGGGGAATAAAACACTTGCAGTTATAAGAAAAGTATGAGTGTAAGGTGGTACTGGTGGTACCATATCACCCCAATGTTGATTATCTTCTTCAAATGATCTACTCGTCATGGTGGGGCAGTCCATTGGTTTCACACTGTAACTAATATGTATGTGTTAATTAAATGCAAGTTGTGTGTATTCATGTGTGTATAAGCAAACCACAACAATCATTTTCCTTGTACCAGGGTTACACTATTACACTATAACAGAATTTATTGTGATTCTTCTCCATCAATCTCTCTCTCTCTCTCTCTCTCTCTCTCTCTCTCTCTCTCTCTCTCTCTCTTTCTCTCTCTCTCAACCGTGTTTGCTAATCGAAGGTCTCTACGCCTTGTTGATTCTATTATCAATCCATTACCCTCCCTGCAGAGCTGCGTGACGGATCTGGAAGATGTCGGTGATGTCGGTGCTGATCCCAGCAAACAGAAACTCTTACAGCTTGTAACCTAATGTAGAGACTGCACCAAACATGCACCATTTATAACTTTACACTTGCCTCTAAGAGATAAATCTAATGGAAAATTACAGAGTGACCCGTTTTTCTTTAATTTTTTTTTCACGTAGTGTGTATTTATCAAAATCGGTCCTTGGTTATTTAATTTTCATTTTAGAAATAAAATTTGAAAGAACCATTCGTTTTTAGTTTTTTTTTCTTTCTAATACTCCAGAACCATACTATGGAAAAACAAGTTATTTCCCTGTTTCTTTGTGGATGCACAAAAAAAACGAAGGGAAATTAAAACAGGAAAATACTTAATTTTAATGTCTAATTGCAGGAACTGCAGTGGGCAGGGCTTGTTATTGTGTATAGGTTGTTGCGCTACCTAATAAGTATGTTCTTTCATTAGGTATGAGCTATTTTACATCGTTTTTTTATTGTATCGATATCTACTAATAATGAAAATCGAATAAAAACTACCTATACAGACTGTTCTGACCATTCAGTTCTGCAATTAGACATAAAAACCAAGCAAGTTTCAGATTTCCTTACGTTTTTTTTTTCTGTGCATTAATGGAGAAATGGGAAAATGACTTGTTTTTCTGTAGTTTGTCTCTGGAGTGTTCGGAAAAAAATAATAAATAAATAAATACAATATAAAAAATACAATACAAATTTCTCATATTCTCTTTCTAAAATGAAAATTGACTGACTAGAAGGTACAGCGAGTAAAACCCTGGCTGTTGTTCTGTTATTTATTTGTTTATTTTTGATTTTTAATCCTCATCATCAGATTGGTGGAGGAATTAACAGTTTCATATTCACTACGTGCTTTTACACACTCTGCATTTTCCCCAGGCGCGTGTCATAACCGTCGTCGATGGGCTGCAATAAGCCGTTTGCACATTTGCCACTCAGCCGGACAGAATTGTATTAAAGTAAACCTGGGTGCCTCTGGAGAAATCATGAGTGGCCCAAGCAGCTCTTTATGTAAAACGGATGGACTGAACAGAACAGAATCTAAATGACCAGATCCACTGTCTCAGCAACAGGCTTTCAACAGCTTATAGCGCTAGCTCATTTCCCGCTTTTATTTTGTTTTGTTTTTTTACCGATTAGCTCTGCTTTAATTTCACCCTTGAATGCTAATTTCAGCTTAATGTTCTAATCAAACAGCTTAAGTTTGTTACAAAATCTAATTAGCTTTCCATGTCTCAGTCTCACAGACAGTGCTAGAAAACTCCTCTCAGCACATATAGCCATATTAGCATTTCTTGTTGTTGTTTTTTTTTTTAAACACTCTCTTGTCTGAGTCATATAAGGCAGTGTTAGCCAACTCCATTGATTATTAGCCGTAGCCAAAGTGATATTATTTTTATTTTATTTCAAAACTCACTATTTCATTTATTGTCTTTGACAGATAGCTAAGCAATGTTAGCCATGCATTTCAATCAGAGTTAAAACATTTATCAATATTAGCACACATTATTTCAAGTAACCTTCATTAATAGGCCTGTGTTAGCTTTTGTCAGTTTTTATGAACCCAAGTACACATTGTGGTATTTCGTATTTGTTTACACGAATTTTTATACATCACGTACATTTTTTTTATTAGCCTAAATGTTTATCCATAAAACTATAGATGGCAAGAGCCATGGAACTATTCCTCTCTTCTCTCAGGCACAATACAGATTTTTATCTTTTTTATCCCAAAGCGATTGTGACCTTCTGATCTCTGTAAATGCATGCCTTTGGATGGCCACAGAGCTCCAAGGAGAGATGACAGAATCACTTGAGTCTTCTTGTTGCAGTGTGACTCAGTCTGACCTTTCTATTTATCCTACTATAAACTCTCTCTCTTTCCCTCTTTCTTTCTTTCTCTCTTTCTCACTCTCTTTCTCTCTCTTTGCCTGCCTTCTCATTCTCTCTTCCAGTCTTTCTGTATTTTTGCTTTGTCTCTACTTTACTCTATTAATGGGAAAGTCGAGTCATTTTCCTGACTCGGATCTTTGGATCTTGTTCAGAAAAATCAACGAATATTTATTCAGGTCATTTCGTTCAATTTGAGCTGAATGAAGTCAAACCTTTGAGTTGTCTGTAGCCAGATTCCTCCATCTCCTCCCTCAAAATTCCATCAAAAAGCACCGAAATGTTTCGCTACTTAACCGAGTGATTCGCTCAGCGTCGTTTGCATGTAGCATGAAAACTGCAACAGTTCTGTCGCTCAGAAATGAATCGTTTACCTTCCAAGGCTCTTCTCCAGTGCAGGTAATTTGCTCCATATAGAAAACAGAAGCGAATGACTCAAGAAGGGAACAAATCGTTTCCGCTAGCTATACGTGCAAAATGAAAAAAATCATTTGCTGAGACGACTTGTTCGTCCTGAGATACAGTATAAGTATAAGAGATTTGTACAAAATTAATGACACGTTCATGAATTATTCATCACTACAGTGGGTCACATTTTCTTCCTCTTTCTTCTTCTGTATTTTAGAACCAGGATGTGCCACATTAAAATGAATCATCCCTAAACCAAACCCTGTTATTTTGGATTCCCATTGCTTTAAATCATGATGCTCCACCTTCAGCCTTATTCTTTCCTATGATTTGTACTTGCTCATGAAAGGGGTTTTTATTACCTGGAGGATTGCTGCTTTATGTTCCCCACAGACTCGCCCTTATTTTGCCTTAAGCGCTTTAATATCCACCAAAAGATATGCAGCTCAAAGTTTTTTCTTGGAAACGTTTTTTCATACTCTCTTACTACCACTACTATCACTACTATTGGATTTGGTGTTCAATTTCCATTATTGACAGGATCTTGAATTTTATATTGCTTTTTCTAACTCGGTAGTGTTGTAGGATTTACTCGGATGAGCGAGGTTCACATAACAAACCCTGTTGCGGCATCGGTAACCCACCGGATGACACCTGAGTTCAGGTACAGGGTCATATTTGTGAGACGGTTCTTTGTTGCAGTAATGGAAAAAACATTAATTCTTCAAGGAGAAAAAAGAAACCACAAATGATTTTGACACGAGTTTTATCACAAGATAAATATTGATTATGTACAGTCTCCATTGGATTATTATTCACCCCTCTTTGAACTTATTAGAGATTGAAGTGTGTAGGGGAGTCCCGACAGCATCATCAAAAATGCTGTGAAAACAATAGTTAGGTTTAAAAAAACAAACAAATCATATAATAATACGTTTTTAAATTACTACATTTAATTAAAATCGATGGAATTTGGTCACAACTGCAACTTTGCCAAGACTTAGCTGTCCCCAGAAAATCCAAGCCTGAATAAAAAAGGGGATTAGTCAGAAAAGCACACAAGAGGCTTGTGAAAATGCTAAAGAAAGTTGGATCTCAAACTGTTGAAGCTGTTCGCACGGCATCCATAGACCCCACACTCTGCCAGGTCCATGTTGAAAATTGTAGGAAAGTACATGTCTGGTCTAAAGTTTGAACTTAATGGCTTTGTCCTAGTAAAAGAAGCACGGTGGTGGTAGTCTTCTTCTTCCTCTTTTGGCTTCTCCCATTAGGGGTCACCACAGCGGATCATCCGTCCCCATACCCCCCTCTCCTCTACATCTGCCTCTTTCACCCCAACCACCTGCATGTTTTCCCTCACCACATCCATAAACCTCCTCTTTGGCCTTCCTCATACATAAATACATTGAGCCAAACAACAGAAAAATCTCTTCCAGTCTGGTGTCTCAGGAATGCAGTCAGAGCATTTTACTGTCTCATAATGAAGCAGACGGCAGATGCGAGTGCAGATGTGTTTATTGTTTTTATAACCCGAGTATGAGGAACGAGGACAACAACATCAATGCGAAGACGAACAAGAGGCGAGAGTGTGAGATGAGTCTTTATACAAGTGCTAATTACAAGGCAATGTGCTCCTGAAAGTGACCTGGTATGAAATGTGACGGTGCAGTGGGAAACGTAGCCCTGAGGCATAAACCTAACACTAATTTGCATGTGGATTTATGGGTGAAAGAATGCTATCTCGGTTGAAGACTATTTAAATGTCTTCTTAATTAGCTTGCGTGTGTCTGTGTGTGTTTGCGTGTCAGATTTCATAGTGGTTTGAACCACCATGTCCTTATGTCTCAGCGTGGCTCGTCTCCAAGTTCTTTGCCTTTCCAAAACATCATTCAGATGGCAGATCATGTTCCTTTCCGACAGTATTCGCTCACAACTCCATATTTACAGTCTCATTAATTGGCCCCATTATGTTCAGAATAAGAAAATCTGCTCGACTCCTTAATGCCGTCTGATCCAGCATTAAGTGTGGGGTTTAAAAAAACAGACATTGGCAAGCTTAGCAAGCGTCTCGTCTCCTGCGTCTGAGGATCGGCTCAGATCGTTAAAAAAGTGAGGAGATGAAGGTCACTGTTAAACCTGTTGAATAGAGTTGTTGAGTATTTTTGCATTCGGTCTTCAATCCTGTATTACTCAGGGATGGTTAGCTGTTTTAAATTATTTATGCTTTATTCAGTCAATTTATTCTCGGAGATTGTTTCATGACTGATGCTTGCTCCTTTAGTTGAAAACAGAGGGATGTATGTAATGTGCTAATAACTCATCAGAGTCACCTGGGGGCAGAGGTTGAAAGTAACGAATTACATTTACTCTCGTTACTGTAATTGAGTAGTTTTTTTTGTGAACTTCTTCTTGTTGAAGTAAAAATGATGAAATGAGAAAAAAATTTCGGAAACTACTGCGTTGATTGATTGATGGGCGGGAGAACGACCGCGCTAAACTCACAAGAAAAAGTTGTTCAATGTGTGCGCTTACTGTCTGAATTCTAAATCTGCATTTGCGATTTCTTTTATTACAATAAATGACATTACAACAGATTTGGTGCAAAAAGGCAAAACTCACATTGGACTCAAATGGTGTTTTTTTTTGTTATCATTGCACATTAATTTGTAAAGGTGTTCCTTTATATTTATATCACCTTATCCTTTTTAAACGACATTTTCTCAGAGTAAATTTTAAATAAGCTACGTTTTAGACCGGCAACTTTAGGTGCACGTAAGAAAAATTTTATTGAAGTAACTTTAGTTACTTAAGTATTCTATTTTATTGCTCTTTCCACCTTTGTTGAGAGGAAAAAATACATTGAAATCTTTTTAGTCCACATCTTCTATCTAAGTTTGATACAGCTCAACCCTTATACAGTAATCCCTCACGGGGGGTCTGGAACGTAGGCAAAAATCCGCGAAATGGCAACCTAATATGTATACGGTAAAGTATACAGAATACCTGTATATTTTAAGGCTTTATAAAGACACTCTTATAAACCTTTCCTCTTCTCTTAAACACTTTCAATATTCTTAAACCTACGTAATTTTAACATAAAAAAAATCTATATGGGTACTCACCAGTAAAGATACAACTTGAATGATGAAGATGATAATGAATTCAGTGTGCAGTACTAATGATGAAGAAGATGATGAAGATGAAATGAATGTACCGCACACCAAAGAAGAGCAATACAGCTCTTTTGAATGCGCAATTTTTTAGGCTAGAAAATGCTTAATTTACCGCAAACATAACAAAAATAACTCTTAACAATACTACCTATATACCGCAAAATACCCGCGATACAGCAAAAGATTCGCAAAACAAAATTATATACGTTCCATGTCCTATAAGGTCCTGTTTTAGGTCCCATATTACAGGATTCTTTTTAAATTCAGCTGCATGCTCATTTGGAAATCATTCGTAAAATGGCTAAAATTAGAAGTTAAAGACTTTGAAATAAATCTACTAGCTGATTATTAAGTAACAACAGATCTTATCATACTGCATTTTTCTAAATCAAATCTAAACAAATTCCTGTATGAGAGGGGCTCGATTGAGATAGTTCGGTCATGTGCAGAGAAGGGACATAGGGTATAAAGAGGAAGGTGTGTGTAGTACACAAGGGGTAAAAAGAATGCTGAGGATGAAGCTGCCAGGCAGGAGGAAAAGAGGAAGGTCAAGGAGGAGGTTTATGGATGTGGTGAGGAAAGACATGCAGGTGGTTGGTTTGAAAAAGGGAAATGTAGAGGACAGAGTGATATGGAAACAGATACTGTTGTAATAGACTTTACTGTTACTGCTCCGAAGTGGAATGCAGCTTTCTTTCTCCTTCAAAAGCACTGACACTGGAGACTCCTTCCTTTAATGTGACTAAAGACAAATAAAAAATGTAGGCAAATGATTATCAACCAAACAATTTTACATAGATTTGATGGCATCCAAATAGGTGCATTAATCATATTAATAGTAATAATAGCACCACTACTACTAAAACAATATACTATACTATAATTATTTAATACAGCTGGAATTATTGCCAGAGCCATGTTATTGTAGAAATCTATTCATCTATAAATCGATCATTTTTATATCTATATCTAATCTAATCTATATATATATCGATTCTATTAATCTATTCATACCACAGTTTCCTATTTGAGAATTAATTCATTACAAATATATAATGCACCGAAATGAACGAAGTTTTGATGATCGTGTCCTGAATTATTACCGATACTCTATTCTGACACTGCTACTTTGACATGTGACGCTACTACCACCAGCTACTTCGGCTTGTGATCATTTCGATCAGGAAGTGGCATTACTGCGCAGAGATGCTATGGGCTGAATCGCTCGACAGTGGAAGCCTCATCGCCGTGGGCGACCAGCCGGAGGAAGTGATGCGATGCGTCGGTGTGTGTGTTACTGAGCCGAGGCAGAGGGGCTCTGCGGGGAAAATGTCAGCGCATGGTCGGGGGTTTAGCAGGAGAAGGTTGCAGCGTACAGACACCTGCGCCCTTGCTGCCACAGAGCTCATTAGTGGCTCACCTTAGCCATGACAACTTTTAAAGGTGTGCCATTTTTTTCACCCAGGCCACACTTTATACAGAAACCATTTTTCATGTATTGTAGCCCTATTTGAGATTTAGCTCTATTTCCTGAATGTCTTATGTAGTAGGAGCACGTGTTCTTTGGTACATTTACTCATTTTATCACAAAGACAATGCTTAAAAAAAAAAAAAGATTCGCCTTTTTGGACTTTCGGAGCTGAATCCAGTCTGAGATCAGCTATTTTGAACACATTGGTAAAAATAATTGGGCTTTTAGGCCACTTCGATACCATTTAGTTCATTTTAGAGCGAAATTGATGCTTTTTGGTCCGTTTGGGAAGGTTGAGTTCGACAGTGTATATAAATAATTGTACCAAAGAAAAAAGTTAACATTTTCCAAATTTTAAATTATTATTATAAATTCTTGGTCTCAAGGCATGTTCTCATCAAGTATTGTGGATTTTTTTTTTTTACACTTTCTCTAGATTTTCCACACAATCTTAACTGTCTCTACGGTTTATGAAGAATGAAAAGGAAAAAAAAATACAGTTCTGGATGAGAAGAAAGGACTTGAAAAGCACTCTTTACAACTGTGGTGGGCAGAAAAGCATATCAGAGCATTAAACATCTGTATTAAGGTTTGACAGTCAGTCTGAATAAAATAAATAATAATAATAAACCACTCTTTACAACTTTGTTGAGCAGAAAAGCATATCAGAGAAAAGAACATCTGTATTAAGGTTTTGAGTCAGTTTGATATAAAAGAAATATTCTTTTCAACCAGGCATATCAGAGCTGTCTCATATCTGTATTAGGTTTGCAATTAGTCTGGATTAAAAAAATGAATTCTTTACAACTGTGTTGAGCAGAAAACATTGTATCAGAACACCAAACAGCTGTATTAAGGTTTAATACTCAGTCTGAATAATATATTCTTTGCAATTATAATGGGCAAAAAAGCATCTATGAAAGTTTAACAGACAGTCTGCATGAATATGTCTAAACCCTTGCTAGCTAAGTGGGAATTTGTTTACACAATGAATGTCTCGCTTAGAGGAAGTTGCTGAATAGCTTCAGGACATTATCATCATCAGTAATCAGTTATGTTTGTAACAGCTGTCCAAATATTCCTGTCTATGCTCCTGAGTTGCAATCTGAATCCAAGTGCAATTCTCTCCGTTCTTTTTTTTTTTTGGGGGTTATACTTTCACATTGTAAACCCCTGACAGGTGACATGAATAATATTGATTCTCATTAGACCTCATCAGAGAGGCAGCAGTCGAGGGGTGGGGGAAATTAATCAGCATATCAGCATCAGTTCTTGAAGTTCTTAAAATTGAGGTTTTGAAAGCAGGAAAAGTGGGCAAGTGTGTAATAATCTGAGCGATTTTGACATTATGAGCGTGGTCCAGAATGGGAAGTCTTGTACAGTGATCCAGCAGTAAGTACCTTAAAAAGTGGTCCAAGGAGTTTCAAAGTGTGTTTATCTGTCCGATTGTCTGTTTGCCACATAGCAATTTCAATTCAATGCAAGAGTTAATATTGAAACTCTTCAGTCCGTTACAGCAGTAGATTAACTAATCAGTGGATATGTGAATACATGAATACAACCTATGAAAGCTTGTCAGCTGAAAAGAATGAATGCATCTTTAACCAGAATGTACAAAACCATGCTAGGCAGCTAGCATGATAGCCTGCGGTGGCTTAATTCCCTGCGTTTCTTTCTTGTTTATAGAACATTTTTGTATGCGAGTACAATCGACAGCTGGCCGTAGATGACGTAACGCGCGACGCTACTGGTAGAAGTCTCTCTGGGTGAGGAGTATACGGGTTGTCGCATTTGCCTTACGCTTGAGTCATTATCCGTTTCTTCCAGGACAGCCTGATATTCTCAACACTGTTATTTTTAGAGATCAATTTTCCGGCCAATTTCAGTGCGGCTCTGAACAGCCATGGAACAGCGAGCTGCACTTGTCTAGCCACATCAGGGCGAAAGTTAATTCATGCCTCTCCTGATGTTACCCCTCCACCCCCTTTTTTCAGTTCTCAGTCGTTTCTTTCTCCATCACTATGTCACTTATCTCTGATTATAGTGTCTGGAGAAGTGAAGCTCTACTGGAACAAGTTTTTTTTTTTTTTTTTCTCCAGGATCTGACTACCATCTTAAAACTCGGCATAAGATTGTGTTTCTGACTTCTTGAACACTTGAAAGAATTTATCTGGAAATTCTATCTATTCATCCATCCATCCATCCATCCATCCATCCATCCATCCATCCATCCATCTTTCTATTGATCAACGTTATCTTTTATGACATTTCCGTTCATCTTGTTTGTTTTAAGTCAAACACGTCACATGACCTCATTACTAAATATACATCATATTGACATAAGTGTTGGGACACCTAATTATAAGATTCATCTATGCTTTATGAACATACAAACTTCAGTCTCCAATTGCTGTAAAAAAACTTCAGGAAAGATGTTCACCTGGATTTTGGATTAAGCTTTTGGAGATCTGTGCTCCTTCAGTGACAGTCATATACTGATGTGGAGGCCTGAGGTGCAGGCAACATTCTAATTCATTACTAATTTTTTCAGTAGCGTTGAGGTCAGCGCTCTAAAGCAGGCCACTCGAGATCTTCCACTTAAACCCATGTAAACCATATCTTCATGGAGCCGGCTTTGTGCACAGGCGTATCGTCATGCTGGAACTGTATTGGGTCTCCTAGTTCAAATTTTATGCCACTGCCTCCAAAGACATCCTATGAAATCTTTCATTCAAAAGATTCGTTATTAGTGAAACCAAACTCAACATAGAGCATGAAGATAAAATATTGTTGTAAATGTTTTAAAGTAATTATGGTGTTCAAAATTATGTCAATCATCAGGACGGCAAACGAAACTTTTGCTATGTTTCCACACGGACGTTTTTAATTGCCGGATGTGCGCATCATGGTGGATTTTGGTGCTTGACTTGGCGCATCAGTACAACAAAAGTTAGTAAGTTATTTTTTGTAAATATCTGAGTAAAGAAAGGACATTGTGAATAAATGTGTGTTGCGTTGAAGGTTTTGATTTCACTTCTTTTCTATTTATTTCGTTTTATTTGTAATGAAACGGTCAAACAGAAATGCGCGCTGCATTAATCGCACGTCGATCAAATTTGTGGCATCAAAACGAAATTGCGTGAACGCGTTCATTTTGACAGCCCTAATATTTATATGAAATAAAGGTTGTTTCTTTCATGCCCGTGGATCCTCCTGGCCTCACTTTACATCACATAAATGAGTTTGATCCAAACTCTAGCAAACACGTCTATAAATAACGTCAACTTGAACGTCAACGTTTATTGGCTCTGTGTCTCCAATAAAGAACCTAAATATTACTCTTGGACCTGAAGTGGATTATTAACAAAGGATTCATGTTATAAAAGAAATCCTTTCTGGAGGATCTGTCAAACTGATTAAATGGTTAACATGGTCTGGTTGAGAAATCCTGCTTTAGAAAGATGTGGTACTTGACTCATCCCGGACGGGAGTTAAAGTGGTAACTGCATTCATTAATCGTGTTCATGCCAAATTAAAATGTGTGTGCTCATCTAATTGATTGCATCGTGACTAGCATGACTTGAATTCTCCGGAAATTTAAGCACTTCAGCCCACTCCGTTTCATACAACCTACTTGTTTCTGGTCTGGTTCCGGAAACTTCTTTAGCATTTGCAAATTTCTCTTCTTTTTTTTTTACATTTACTGTATGGCATTTGGTGGACACTCATCCAGAGCAACTTACATTTATCGCATTCATACAACTAAGCAGCTTTGGGGTTAAGGGCCTTGCTCAGGGGCCCAGGATTGGCAGTTTGGTGTGACTGTGATTTGAACTTAGGACCTTTTGATCGGAAGTGCAATGCATTCACCTCAAAGCGACCACCTTTTGTCACTAGGCTCGCGTTTTCTCCCAATTAAAACAATTTGTAAGTTAGATTTTTATCTAGCTCTTCTCCGTTCCCGATTTTCTCGCCATTCCAAACTTTGTGTTCGGTTCAAATGTTTGGAAATTGCGGGCCGCCATTTCTCCCAATTCTGTTGTTCAAGTTGTACAATTGTTCACTTGTGTACTCCAGTGTGTCTTTTCGAAACCTTATCCGAAGGCGGACACGTACTGCCGCCTGCCGCTTTATTATATAACGCCGTCGCGCTGTCCTGTGCGAGTGGACGATCTCGTCAAGGCCGGAAAGTGAGTGTGAAACAATGAATATTAAAGAGAGCTGATAATGACTAATGCATGATGTGTGAAGCTGTCCTTGTTTATGAATATGCAAATGGAAGGTGGTTGAACAAACGGGAGCAGCGTTGTGGGTTGTGCACCTGCTCGTCACATGTTATCACGGATTTCCTTTTGCTTTTAACGCCGTCCTTTGGACCAGGTGAACCGTATTATGCCACAGACAAGAGGATGTTTTATGTGGGATTGTGTGTGTGTGTGTGTGTGTGTGTGTGATCTGATATAAAAGACAGCAGCGTTTGTTGTGTTAACAAAAATAAATAGCCTTGAGAAGCTTCAAAGGCTATCAGCAGGCACTTGGGCCTTTAGATGTTAGCATAATGCTAATAGTATAAGTGCCACAGGTGCTGTAATAGGAATCGCGTTCTCTTGTAGTTGAGGATGACACAAAGTTACAATCAGCTGTGTGTACAGTGTATACATACTCATTGGTAGTGTAAACTACTGAAGGATGCGTGGCCTATGGGACCTCTTTCAGTGGAATTGGCAGGCACAGAGCTTACATAGGCCACGCCTTCTTCAGTGTAACTAACAGGCACAGAGCTTACATAGGCCACGCCTTCTTCAGTGTAACTAACAGGCACAGAGCTTACATAGGCCACGCCTTCTTTAGTGTAACTAACAGGCACAGAGCTTACATAGGCCACGCCTTCTTCAGTGTAACTAACAGGCACAGAGCTTACATAGGCCACGCCTTCTTCAGTGTAACTAACAGGCACAGAGCTTACATAGGCCACGCCTTCTTCAGTGTAACTAACAGGCACAGAGCTTACATAGGCCACGCCTTCTTTAGTGTAATTAACAGGCACAGAGCTTACATAGGCCACGCCTTCTTCAGTGTAACTAACAGGCACAGAGCTTACATAGGCCACGCCTTCTTTAGTGTAGCTAACAGGCACAGAGCTTACATAGGCCATGCCTTCTTCAGTGTAACTAACAGGCACAGAGCTTACATAGGCCACGCCTTCTTCAGTGTAACTAGCAGGCACAGAGCTTACATAGGCCATGCCTTCTTCAGTGTAACTAACAGGCACAAAGATTACATAGGCCATGCCTTCTTCAGTGTAAATAACAGGCACAGATCTTACATAGGCCACGCCTTCTTTAGTGTCACTAACAGGCACAGAGCTTACATAGGCCACGCCTTCTTTAGTGTAACTAACAGGCACAGAGTTTACATAGGCCACGCCTTCTTCAGTGTAACTAACAAGCACAGAGATTACATAGGCCACGCCTTCTTCAGTGTAACTAACGGGCACAGCTGTGTGTGTGTGTGTGTGTGTGTGTGTGTGTGTGTGTGTGTCCAGCTCATCATTTTTTATCATTTGTTTGATGAAAGCCAGGATGTGTTTTTTCCACACTTTCAATGCATGTGTCATCATAGCCTGTAGCTGAAATAGTGCTATCTTTAGTCACACACACACACACACACATGCACTTTTCTCTGTCTGACAGCCATGGCCACCTGTGGTGCCTGTCAAGCCTGTGTGTGTGTGTGTGTGTGTGTGTGTGTGTGTGTGTGTGTGTGTGTGTGTGTGTGTGTGTGTAATAGAGGTTGAGAAAGAGATAACTAGCTGATGTACAACATACTTAGCAGTTGCAAAAGTTGCCTTTGCCACTTTTATAATATATTGAAATCCTACACTATATTTGATCTGGTGTATTCCTCAGCACCGAGTCAGAGGCGGAATCACAGCGTTCATACAGATCATTATGTCTGTTCTCCTGTAATTACTTTACTGTTTCTGCACAGAAAAGACGCCTTGAGCTCTGCTGGAGTCGTTTTTGTTAGTGTTGCTCTCTCGTTTTTTTTTTATTGAATGAAATCGTGGATTTAAGCCAGAGGGTTACACCGATGCTTAGGAATAATGAAATATTTGGATACTGAGAGCTGAGGATGGAATAGAGGGCTTAGTAAAAGCAGAGCCTCGACAATGGACTAAAGATTTACATTTACAGCATTTGGCAGAAGCCCTTATCCAGAGCAACTTCCATTTGTCTTCCATTTGTTTTACAACTGAGCACTAGAGTGGATAAGGGCCTTGCTCAGGGACCCAGGAGTGGGAGCTTGGTGAGGCTGGGATTTTTTATCTCACGACTTTCCAAAAAAAAAGTCCACTGCCTTAACCACTAAACTACTGCGGAACAAACACATCTGAAAACATGTGACTGATTATTTACTGTGGCAACATTTCTTTCTTTCTTTCTTTCTTTCTTTCTTTCTTTCTTTCTTTCTTTCTTTCTTTCTTTCTTTCTTTCTTTCTGTTGAAGCACAGAGAGCTCAGTAGTTACGGGTGCTAACACCTGGGTGAGTTTAAGGTCAGATCTGCTGGCTGCCAGGGACCCGCCGTTGCCCTCTTTGCTTTAAGCTGCTCAGTTCTGCTCAGTTGTTTGCCATCAACTCATCCAGAATTAGTGCATTGCTTTCATCTCCTGTGAAATATTAATAAAAGTGTATAGCAAACGTGACGTCAATTTCATTTTCTTTAGGAATCTGACAATAAAAATCTCAAGCAACACCAACTAACGCTGTGGATTTATTCTACGCTGAGTCACTTAATTGACTCAAGTCAATTTTAGATAAAAGAGTCAAATGTAAATGTAAAACAAATGTAAACAAAATGCAAAGTCATCATCTTTACAGCTAGCTGGTTAACTAGCTTACTAACTATTTGGCTAGCTGGCTAGCTAGCTAGATATCCAAAAAGACAGACAGATAGATTAATAAATAT
The DNA here is from genome assembly GCF_014805685.1 of Silurus meridionalis. Lineage (NCBI taxonomy): Eukaryota > Metazoa > Chordata > Actinopteri > Siluriformes > Siluridae > Silurus > Silurus meridionalis. The sequence continues at coordinate 5,501,281 of NC_060884.1, read as the reverse complement.
ATAGATAGATGACTTTATTCATTACAGAAAAAAAATAATGATGAGTAGTAAAAATGTTGACATGATGTGGACAAAAGTATTGGGACACCTGTTAATGTGGAATGGGAGAAAACAAGTAAATATAAAATGCGATATTTAAAAGCACATTTGAGTCTTATAGTCTCATATATGATGTTCCTTATATATATATATATATATATATATATATATATATATATATATATATATATATATATATATATATATATATATATATATATATATATATAATATTACATCATTCATTTTACAATATATATTTTCTGCATTTAAATTTTGCACTTTGGCATACACCCTCATCTAGAGCCACTTACATTACATTAACATTTTCTACAAGTTAGTAGATGAGGTTAAGGTAACATCAGCACCTTGTCCATGCTAGTCTAAGTCCCTGCTTAGTCATCTTAGTATAGAGACAGACATATGCCATTGACTGCTGTTGTGGTGGTTGTTGTTGTTTTGGTTGTTGTGCTGAGTCGCACAATGGTTAGGGTCTATAAAAATGACATATGGCTGGAAATATTGCTTTTCACACCATAATTTCCCAAGCCCATGTTGACTCACATTAGTTTAGTGCTTGTGTTGAATCCTGCCAAAGCATGTGTATATATTTTTGTTTTTCTATTACTTCTATTTTCACACTCTGATGAGATTTTTGCAGTAAAAATCCACCCAAGCATGAATCATCCCGAGAAAGTTTCTCTTGCAGTTTTCCCTGAAGCACTAAACTTGCCTGGATCTGTGCATCATGTTTAAGACCCACTTACGTTCTTTAATGAATGCAAAGGCCACAGTGACACGCAGCAGCTAAGGCTCGTTCTCTCAGGTCAGCATTCGGTCGCCAATACGGCGTTTCCCTCCTGACCGTGCACTCTTTACAGTAAACACATTTGTTCGAGATTGATCCTGGAGTGAATTTTTATTTTTCCGCAGCGGCCTACTGTGAATTTATCCCGTTGACCGTTTGTTCTAAAAGAGTCTTTCGGCCTAAATTGCTCTCTCAATGCTGTTTAAAAGAACATCTGGAATTGCAATGAGTATTTAGAAAACAGAACTTGCATAGGAATGGATCAGATGAGACTAAGTGGGTCTGATCTGAACTCAGGTTGAACTCGACTTTCTTACAGGAGTAGATGATGCAGACCGAATGCAATGTATTTAATATATGTTTAAGGAAAAAATGGCAAATATGAGGATTTGAGCGAGTTTGACAAAGGCCAAATTGTGATGGCTAGACGACTGGGTCAGAGCATCTTCAAAACTGCAGCTCTCAACGGATGTCTACAGTAGTTAGTAGTAATCTATCAAAAGTGGTCCAAAGAAGGTGGTGAATTGGTGACAGGGTCATGGGAGGCCAAGGTTGATTGCACGTGGGAAACAAAGGCTGGCCCGTGTGGTCCGATCCAACAGATGAGCTCATGCAGCTCCAATTACTTTAGAAGGTAATGGTGTTAATGCTCGATGGGACAGGACTGTTTTGGCATCAAAAGGGGGGACCAACCCAATATTAGGCAGGTGGTCATAAAGTTATTCCTGATCATTTGATTATACAATATTCTTTAAAATTGTGTTGATCTTTTTGCAATATGTTGAATGTACCATGCTAAAATAGAGACAATGAACTGCAGTGAACTTAATGTAATTCATTAGAATTAAAGTAAAATGCATTGAATTAAAGTGAAGTGAAGTGGAAAGAAGGAGAAGAGCAAAAGTGTAGCATGAGGAAATTAATGAAGAGCATGAGTTTAATCTTTAGCATCAGCTGTGTGTGGGTGTCCGTGACTAAGTACAGCTGGCCCTGACTCCACACACACACACACACACACACACACACACACACACACACAAACACAGCTAATTAAGGCCTGTTCATTTTGAGACTCGAAAGGATACGAAGCAATTAAACCAGACACAGTTTTAAAGTGGGGAAAAAAGGCAAAACACATTAGGCTACGACGATGTAATGATGTTAGCATGTGTGGCTTTTATTTTGTTGGGTGTAACTTTGCTAATAATCCCAAAGCTTCAGTTCACAAGGTCAGTAGTAATCAATAAAAGCAATTAGATCGTGCTTATAGGAAAACCTAATGCATTAACACTGAATAACTGTAAGCATTAACGACTAGCAGCTCTGTTGGCTCACTCTGCAGCTCCCAGAGGAGACTAAAGCTTAGCATGCTATTAATACATTAATGCACACCATTGCCTCTTCCCAGAAACATATAAGATATTAAAAAGGGATGTTGAAATTCTCAAACCTTGCTAGATGAATTAGCAGAAGGCAAAACTGAAGCCAATCTTCAGATCTCAATGAGACTTTGCAATATTTCGACATCTGTATAAAGCTGAACAAGCTCATGCTCTTAGATGACTGACAGCCAGATGCAGGAATATGCAAAGCCTTAGGACAAGATGAACAAACAAGTTTAATCTACATCAAAGTATTGACAGGAAACAGGAAAGCATATTAAATAAATTTGAAAAACATTGGCATAATATTATTCATCTTATAAATCAAGCCCTCACAGGCAATACGATTTACAGATGTTAATTTAGCATCTCATGGTTTCATTAAATTGAGTAACAAAATCCCCTAATGGGATCACCACAGTGGATCATCCGTCTCCATACCCCCCTGTCCTCTACATCTGCCTCTTCAAACCAACTATCTGCATGTCTTCCCTCACCACATCCATAAACCTCCTCCTTATTCTTCCTCTTTTCCTCCTTCCTGGTGGCTCTATCTTCAGCATGCTTCTACTGATATACCCCATGTCCCTCGTCTGCACATGTCCAAACCATCTCAATCTCACCTCTCACCTTGTCTCCAAAATGTCCTACATGCGATGTCCCTCTAATAAATTTATTTCTAATCCTGTCTTTGTCGTCACTCCCAACGATCTTTAGTTCTGCTACCTCCAGCCCCACCTCCTGTCTTTTACTCAGTGCCACTGTCTCTAAACCATACAACATCGCAGGTCTCACCACAGTCCTATAAACTTTCCCTTTCACTCTTGCAGATACTCTTCTATAACAAATCACTCCTGCTATCACTCTTCTCCAACCACTTCACCCTGCCTGCACTCTTTTCTTCAATTCTCTAACACACTCTCCGTTACTTTGCACTGTTGACCCCAGGTACCTGAACTCCTCCACCTTCTCCACGTCTTCTCCCTGCAACCGCACCACTCCATTGCCCTCCCTCTCATTCACACACATGTACTCTGTCTTACTCCTACTGACTTTACTGACATTCCCCTTCTCTCCAGCATGTACCCTAACCTCTCCAGGCTCTTCTCAACCTGCTCCCTACTCTCACCACAAATCACAATTTCATTTGCGAACATCATAGTCTATGGAGACTCCTGTCCGTCAACCTGACCATCACCACTGCAAACAGGAAAGGGCTCAGAGCCGATCCTTGATGCAGTCTAACCTCCACCTTGAACCAGTCTGTTGTTCCTACTGAACACTTCACTGCTGTCACACTGTCCTCATACATGTCCTGCACCACCCTCACATACTTCTCCGACACACCTGACTTCCTCATACAATACCACAACTCCCCTCTCGGCACCCTATCCTCCGCTTTCTCTAAATCCACAAACACACAATGCAACTCTTTCTGACCTTCTCTATACTTCTCCATCAACATTCTCAAAGCAAACAATGTGCCTGTGGTGCTCTTTCTCGGCATGAAACCATACTGTTGCTCACAGATGGTCACCTCTTCTCTCACCCTGGCTTTCACTACTCTTTCCCATAACTTCATGGTGTAACTGATCAATCTAATTCAAAATTAGTAAAGTTTGAGGTATTCATTTTATTATATTAAATTATATTATTTATTAATTAACTATTGTATTTATTTAACACATTTTATCATTTAAATCATTTTAATTATTTAAAACATTGCCTTGAAATATTGTATCTAATTAGACACAATTGGACATTGTAAATTTTTTTCTGACCCCAAGCCTTGATTGTGCCTATATTACAGTTTTTTAAATTCATGATTATCCGTATGTTTAGAAATAACGTTCACATCAGCAGCATTGCTCACACACATTTACCAGCATACTTTATGTACCCCTGGGGCATCATTGGTTTAGAAGAGGTGGATAGACATAGAAGTTTCTGTTCCTTTTGTTAAATACCATATTAATGCAGCATCTCAGGACTGAAGTGATTTAAAGCGAATGGGATTAAAATGACGTGAAATGAGTTGAAGTGAAAGTAAATTGAAATAAATTGGAAAATAGCACATAATGTCTCTGAATTTGAATAATTTGAATGCAACTCAGTTACTAAAAAATACACCATTTAATTTGTGATATGCAGCCCTGCTTGTAAATGAAGTCTTTGAAATGTGAAAGAAAATTGAGACTCAAATACCCAAAACATCACCTACAGTGCTTCTAAACAAACAAAGAACTAAATAAAATCACTTGTGAGCAACCCATTAAAGATTATGTTTATAATATTAGAAATAATCTACAATGTATAATATGTTTGATCAGAATTAGACTTGCTAAATAATAAAATAGCCTTATCTCAATAACAGTAACGCTTATAAAAGCTCTTCACTTTAAATCCATTTTGACCCGAATATTTTCCACAAACCCACGTTTGGGAACATTTACCAGCACACGAAATACTTTTCCATTGTTTCCTCTATTGTAAATAAAGTCATGTGACCATAGCTAGTTTGCAATGGAAACTTGGCCTGTGGTGAGGCTAAGTGGCTAAAGTTTCACTTTGTTTGCCCACGTAGTTAACAAAACTGCATATTTACATAGCGCTGTACGTACACGTACACACACAAGCAAAGGCGACCAAAATACACTATACAGACAAAAGTTTGAGGACACCTAACCATCATTTTTGTGCTTTTTAAACATCTAATTTCACATTTACTCCCCATTCACTGTTATAATAACCTCCACTCTTCTGGGAAGATGTTCCTCTAGATTTTGGAGTGTTCTTACGAAGATTTTAATTATTTAGCTGCAAGGGCAATAGTAAAGTCAGGTTCTGATGCGGGGTGAGGAGCCGACTGAGGTGCAGTCGGTATTTCAATTCATGCCGTAGATATTCAGTAGGGTTGAGGTCAGAGCTTTACAGCAGGCTACTTGAGATCTTACATGTAAACCATATCTCTATGCGGCTTGCTTTGTGCACAGCGGCATTGCAATGGATGCTGGATTCAATCATGCTGAAACAGGTTTTGGTCTCCTAGTCAAAGTGAAGGAAAAATCTTATGCTACTACTTACATTGCATTCTAGTCCATTCTATTTAACATCCGCAATCCATTCTACCATGACATTCCATTTATTCAATTATAAAGCTTTTTATATATAAATTCTGGAATAAATGAAAGCAAAAAAATGTCAAGTAGAGCATTTAACAGTTAATTTCAACCTAACACAGTTTTATATTTTTTTTATTATTATTATTATTATTATTATTTGTAGTAGTATTAGTATTATTATTAGTGCAAAAAATACAGAAATCCACTATCCAGCTGACGCCTCGAAATTGCCACTGGCAACAAGCAGTTCCTGACTATACAGCTGAAAATATTCCTATACCCCATGTATGTTTTTCAAACCAGAATTGCTGGAAATGTTTGGTTTTAGGATACTGATCCTGGATAAATGCATCATCTATGACCAACAGAGAAAAAAATCCCTCTACTCTGTAAAACCATGACAGTTAGAAGTCTCAGATGTACAACACACACTGTGGCTACAGCTGTAAAAACACACCAAAGTCCGACACATAATCTGACACGTATCCACCAAATAAACAGTTAAATGTTGAAACCTTTGCTTTGTAAACTGGAAGTTACACAAGTTGCACCGTGAGTTTGGCTTCAGCACAGATTTATAGTCTTGTATGAGTTCAGTTGATGACTTCAATTTCAATGTTACAGCAATATTCATACCAGGAAAGTACCTGAAATTTTAGAGACAAAAACAAAAAACAAAAGGTGAAATCATCAGTGGCTTGTTTCGATTAGGAAGTGTAGTTACATATTTGTTTGGTTTGGTTCACACCTATAAGGTTGCCAAAGCAGTTAAACTTAAACTTAAGCAGTCATGGGATAGAAACACCAATGGGAAAGAAAATGCAGACGGAAGACCACAACGCAACAATTGAAATAAACATCTAATATGAGTCTGATATTCGTTAGGAGCTGATTTGGTAAAATTAGAAATGTGCAACTTTTTAAGAATTTACAAAGCACTGTGATAATTGCATGCTGAAACCTGCAACACCTATCAGGAAAAGTAAAATGACACAAAAACAAAGAATTTTTGAAAAAATTAGGTTTTTTTTGGAGAATAATTAAAAGGAAAAAAAAACATATATTACAGAAATAAATACTATTGCATAATACACTATATAAGCAAAAGTTTGTGGACACCTTACCATAAAATTTGTGTGCTTTTTACACATTCCATACTAAATTAAGTCCCAATTTGCTGTTATAATAACCTTAGATAATAACTAGAATTTGGAGTGTGTTTGAGGAGATTTGTGGTCATTCTGACACAAGAGCATTAATAAAGTCAGATATTGATGTAGGTGCAGTCAGCGTTCCAGTTCATCATAGGAGCTCTATAGCAGGCCAATGAAGATCTTCCAATCCAACCCATGTAAAGCATATCATTGTTGATGATATGTGGAGGGACGATTCAATACCACTGCATCCAGTGACATCCTATACTATATAATTGTGTGTCTACAACTCTGTAGTAACTGTTTTGTGAACATGGGCAGGAAAAGGGAGTTGCATTTAATGCACCTTATGTGGAAATTAATATAAGCAGCATGTTACATAATTGACTGATGTCCTTCACTGAATCTTTCACTGTTTTTAATGTCTCAACACACACAAACACACACACACACACACACACACACACACACACACACACACACACACAGCAGAGCTTTACTGTATGTCGCTTTGTGAGTTACAGTTATGCCTCCTGACCCTATGTGTGTGTGTGTGTGTGTGTGTGTTTTCGTGTACTGAAAGCAAAATCTGTCTCTGTGTCTTGACGGCGATAAAAATGGCAAAGTGCTAATTAGGGCCTGTCTTCCTTCAGGAAAGTGATGACTCACTGTCTCGCAACGGAGCAACGTTTCCCCCCTCAACGTTGTGTTTTCCTCGCGGACTGATACCACTGTGTGTGTGTGTTGGGGGGGGTTTCACACTTAAAACCTTACACAACCCCACACATAAACACACACAGCAAAAAGCATGTCATGATAACCATGAGCAGAAAATCTGGTTGCTTTCACCTGCGTGCTATAGAAGTCACTGGCAGCCCCTCAGAAGAGCCTATGAAATATAAATCACATTCGTACATAATTGATGTACTTATTAGGGAAGGAAGCCTGAGGGAGGGCTCTAGCACGCCGGGGTGAGGTGCCGCGTCTGGCACAGGCGCTGAATTCCCTGCCCTGATATGACACGATTTAGAAAAATGATATTGTTCAACATGGTGTAAAGCAATTAGTTATCGGGATGCGATATGACACTAAGGTGAAGCAACACGTCCTTTTTGCATAAACAGCTTCACGAATGTCTCTGTGATTACAGTGCAAAAAGCTGTTTTCCTTTAGGCTGTTCTGCAGTCAGTGTATTTCATCTTTATAGTGGTTGTTCATTAAAATCATAAAAACAAGCTATAGATCATTTTCTGGTTCCTAGTTCTAAGTCATACAAGCAGCCTGGGTGTACTGTGTGTGTGTGTGTGTGTGTGTGTGTGTGTGTGTGTGTGTGTGTGTGTGTGTGTGTTCTGACCCTTTTGAAAATAAATCAGCAGGTCATTCAGTGCTATAGTCATGTAGAATATAGTACTAAATTCAAAATATAAGCATGTCACATCCTATTAGCAGATTTTTGCCCATATCTGGTGATTAACAAAATAAATTAACAAACGAATATATGAATGAACAAACAAATAAGTAAATAAATAAATACCATTTACTATTTTATTTACATTTTTTAAGTAACCAAAAATAGATCGAAACAGACATTTATTTCACAACAGGTCAGAAGACACACATGCACACACACACACACACACACACACACACACACATAAACACTCACACACACTTGTACAGCAACATTAATTATGGATCGTATACAAAGTTAAAGGTTAATTGCTATGGCACCAGGATTACATTCGAACTGCTTTGCACTAATAACCTGTTTTCTTTAGGCATTCTATCTATTGAATGAATTTCTGTGATAAAGCGGCTATAAAACACTTTTAAAATGGCAAATGATTTACAAAACAAGATTCTTTTTTACAGCTTATGATAGTAGAAAACTCAATCACACAGACATACAGTATAGTAGAGTATATACAGCATGTAAGGTAACACTATGACAGCGGGATTCAATCGCAGTAGAAGAATGTTTTATTAATATCCAAGGCAGACGAATTCGAATATAAACAGAAAACAGCCAGAAAACAACAAAATCTTGGGATGAAACAAGGATGTGATGTGAAACTGAAATAAGGACACAAATCAAAATCAAACATGAAAGCCACCATACATTGTACGCTGATTTGTGTAAAATTGGTCTTGTATGTGTGTGAGGCATTATGTAAACTATCTGAAATGCCCTCGATCAGAGAATAGAAACTCCTGAGTTCAACCATCTTGGTCAGAATCTGGTATGGTGGTGTGGTGTCTTTGTTTTTTGGCACACTTTTTATCTAAAGTGATGTTTGAATCAGTTTAAGAGGCCGGTTGAAGGACCTCAGTGGCTTTGGATTGCCGTCATCCCACAATCAAGACAAGTGTGCCTTCTTTGGGGGAGATGATCTGGGTGATATTTTCCATTATGGCTATTTTAAAAGTGAACGGTATATTTTAGGCAGCAAGCAAACATTTTGTCCCCAAAGTTCATGTGTTAGAAGCAGGAAAATTGTGCAAGGATTCAAGTTTGATGAATTGTGATGTTTAGACGACTGGGTCAGAGCATCTCCAAAACTGCAGCTCTTGTGGGATGTTCCCGGTCTCTAGTGTCCAGAATCCAAATAAGTGGTCCAAGGAAGGACCAGTGGTGAACCGGCGACAGGTCACAGGTGGCTGAGGCTCATTGATGCACGTGGGAAACGAAGGCTGGTCCGTGTGGTCCGATCCAACAGACGAGCCCCTGTAGCTCAAACTGCTGTGGAAGTTAACGCTGTTAATACTTGATGGGTCACGACTGTTTCGACAGCAAAAGGTGGACCAACACAATATTAGACAGGTGGTCATAATGTTATGCCTGATCGGTGTGTGTATTACATAGCCACACCTACTCACATTCCTGACTCAGCGTTCAAACAACAGTTGAGAGAACTGATTGTCATTTTCCCTCACCCATGTTTATTCCCTTGAAGGCAAAAAAAATGGATTTGAGAGTGTAGACAACGGGAATAATCCTTTATAATCGTTCTGCTTTGAATGTATGAATATTATTTATCTGACTCCGTGTCTTACCCACAGATGCACTTGCTGCCTTAAGCACCATTGGAGACAATTTGATTTAAATTTTGACATACCATGTAGTCATATTGAAGGACATATTGCTCTTGACATTGTTCTGTTATTTAGAGGTGTTTCTTTCCTATTATGCCACGAGTGTATAATTCCAGGCATGTCCAGTTTTACCCACTATCAAGTAATAGATGAATGGGAATAGCGCAGATAATCTGTTTTCAATTATGTGCCAATGTTCAAATTATAAAAAGAAAGATCATAACCTTGAAAAAAGAATTTGAATAAAAAAAAATCAACATAGGACAAACTTTAACAACAAAGAAAAATGGTGCAGTGAACAGTGAGACTATGTGCAAGTACTAATTATTGTGACTCAAGTGCCACAGCCAACATGTGACTCTGTGCACTGGCTGCTGGGAAGTGTAGTTCTTTGGCATTAACCTGACAACTACAAAGATGCAATTGTGGGTGCAGGATTTTATTCCAGTTATGTCTACCTTATGTATTATAATCATGTTTAATGTATAATTTCACCTAGAATCATTTTGATTGATTGTAATATTTATAAGTTTATATAGTTGGTCTTGGATTTCAAAAGACTTTGTTGGAATGAAAAAATGCACACACACCTGCACCTTTGGATTAAGATTGGACACCCTTAGGGTTCGATATTAAAATTATTGTTGGCTGCGTATTTAAAAGACAAAACAGTAATTTAGTATTTTATAATAATTCTAGCTAACTCTTGTCGAGAATTAAGGCTAACACCACTTTTTCTGAAAAAAACAAATGCCAGGCCAGCGGCATATTTTCAGAGCTGCTGTATAACACACTCTGGAAAAAGAACATTCTTCCACATACACACCCTCAGAGATGCTTATTGATTGTATTGATGTACCCCAGGCCTTCTTACCTCAAATACATCAGTATCTGACTTTACTTACTGGCCTGAATAAGCCCAAATCTCTACAAGCAGACTTGTTGAACATCTTCTCCGAACAGCAAATGGAGATCAAAAATGGAATGAGATCATCAAAAAACACACATGAATCTAAAGGTCGGATGTCCACAAACTTTTTGCAATAGTATTAATTCCTAAAATATACAATTTCTTCTTTTCATTAATAAAAAAAATATATATATTTTAAAGAATTTTATTTTTTTTGTAGTTTTACTTTCCTTGGAAGGTGTCACGGGTTTCAGCGTTTTGTACTCAGTGTTACAGCAAACATTTTATTGGACATTATTTCATTTGACATTTTTCAGTTTTACACATACCAGCTGTGTCGGAGGACAGCATAACCCGCTTCCACATAAACAACCTTACAAATGCTTGTTGATTGGCTTTGTGACCTTTTGCTTGCAATTTCTGCCACCCAGAGATGTTGATGTTTCCATTCTATAACAGCAGAGCAAGATGTACCTGTGTAGGTATTGTTAATGCAGTCAGATTTTTCTTTTGGAAGGAGTCTCCAGTATCAGTGCTTTGAAACAGTCAGAATGTTTTTTGGATATGGAAACATCTTAAAGATAGAGGACTTTTTAGTTTCTTTGCAACTTATTATTTTTGGTCTTAAACACCATTAAAGAGAATCAAGTGAGAACAAGAACTTGTTTTCTGGACGTCCTTGACATTAAATGCAACTTGAAATAGATCGAAAATTGCTAGTGTTTGTTATTGGTATAAAAGCAGTAAAGCACTTTTTCAGTTTGTACTGTTATCGGAAAAGAAATACAAACAAACTCCTTGTCTTTGCAGGATCCGAGAAGCAAGCACAAATTTAAGATCCACACGTATGGCAGCCCGACGTTTTGTGATCACTGCGGCTCGCTACTGTATGGCCTCATCCACCAGGGCATGAAATGCGATAGTGAGTACAATATCTGTTTATTCCCTTTTGAAACTGAACTCCAATTGAAAACCTAAACTAAGGCAGTCCTAACTGTGTGTGTGTGTGTGTGTGTGTGTGTGTGTGTGTGTGTGTGTGTGTGTGTGTGTGTGTGTGTGTGTGTGCAGCATGCGACATGAACGTCCATAAGCAGTGTGTCCTCAATGTGCCAAGCCTGTGCGGGACAGACCACACGGAACGGCGGGGGCGAATCTTCCTGAAGATTGAAGTGAGAGGAGAAGAACTACATGTTACAGGTCAGAGCTGAGAAAAAACGTATCTATAACATAATTATCTATAACAGCATTTATTACTTCTATTAAAAAGAACGCATCTCCTATACCTGCAGCTCACACATCTGTTTACAGCTGCTATAACATAAGTGATGAAAGAAACTAACTTGGTTCACAACAATGTGTCATGTAATTAATAGATAGAAGATTTAGATTATAGATTAAGGTTCAACTTTATTGGCATTGTGCAGGGAAATATTCACTTTGTCCATTCTTTACTCAGATATATGTATATATATATATATAAAATAAAACTCCACCGATGATTCGCTAAGTCTCAATTCAAGCAAAATCCTCCCATGATGCACACACCCGTCAATTAAAACCGTCCGTGTGGAAACATAGCAAAAGTTCCGTTTGCTGCAATGATGATTTACGTAATTCAAAACACCATAATTACTTTAAAACATTTACATGATTTTGTCTTCATGCTCTATGTTGAGTTTGGTTTTACTAATAAGAAACATACATTTGTATAAAGCGTCCATATTTGATTAGGTTGCGATTAATCACATGGTAACTTATGACAATCGTAAGGCAACATGAGATAGAATGTTGTAATTTGTGCAACAGTAATAGAAAAAATAATTTTAAGATTTTCACTTAAAGTATTATAACAAATTGTTCTTAAATAGTAATGAATTATTTGGGGTTTTTTAACTACAAAAAGTTTCTCCTTGTACAATGGTTGTTGTCTCTCAGATACACACAGACACAACAAACCACTGAAAAAAACAAAAACAGAAGAAAAAAAACCCAAATAGAAATAAAATACTAATGAGATCCAACTTAAAGCCTTTAGGAAAATCCGGGGATAAAAACCCTCCAGAGTAATGTGTGTGTGTGTGTGTGTGTGTGTGTGTGTGTGTGTGTGTGTGTGTGTGTGTGTGTGTGTTTGTGTTTAAAGCTGAATCGATCGGTAGGACTCTATGACCTGTAGATCCTCCTAATTAGACACATATTACACACAATATACGTTCAAATATGGGCAGAATTGTTTTAAACACAGAAAACAGTGTCTGTAAAATATTTTCACTCACATTCACGTTACATACCTGAAAATGTTACAAATGAAATTTACTAGCCAGAGGATCGAAGCTTTTTTCAGGTATCGTGAATTGTTTTTTGTGGTGATGATTATTCATTTGTATTCTTACTTCCCAAATATAATACTAACTGCTGCAGTGTATTCTTATACCTGGGAAGTCTCAAGGAAGCCCAATAATCGATATTTCAATATTTTATGACATCCCTAAAAAATTTACAATATACACTATTTGGCCATAATTATTGGGACACCTGACATTTTCAGCCATATGTGTTTTTTGCCCAAACTGTTACCATTTACATTTATATAATTTGATCTTATTATCACAACTGAGTAGTTATGGGGTTAAAGGCCTTACTCCATGACTATTTGGTTAACAGGGTTTGCATTGGAAGATCTTGATTGTCCTGCACTGACCTTGACCCTATTAAACATCTATTGGATGAACATGAGCTCTGACTGCACCCCAGGCCTCCTCACCTCATTTACCTCAGTACCTGACTTTACTAAAACCCTTTTTCTGAATAAAATGTCACAAAAATCTCCACACAAACTCCAAAATCTAGTGTAACATCTCCCCAGAATAGCGGAGGTTATTATAACAGCAAATTGGGACACAAATCTTATGGTTGGTTGTTAATCTTTTGTCCATATAATGAATTTTGAAATGGTAATAATTCCTGAAATATTCTCAAAAATTATGACATTATTTTATACAAAATTCTTCTTTTTCTTTATATTTTTTCTGGAAGGAGTTGCAGGTATTAACATTTTCCTATACAAACACAATTTTTTATTTATGTATTTTTTAATTTATGTATGATTGAGCAGCCGTTCGTAATGTAAGCGATTACAGGAAGTCACTCGTCACGCAAACATTCAGTATAAATAGACAGAGGTAAAAAAGCACGAGGTGTCATTCATGGATGAACGAAATAACTCGGTCACGAAGGCTTTTTTTGTTTCGGGTTTATCTTCCGTGGCTCGTACCACACCGTTTAAGTGTCATGTAAAAAAAAAAAAGAACAAAAGTCTAAGATTACGAGATCTCGTAGCAGCACGGGAATTATTTTGAGGATAAAGTTGAAATTATGAGAATAAAGTCGAAATATTCCAAGAATCAAGTTGTGGAGCTTTTGGTTAAATCCGATTTTGGTGTTTTAGCAATGAGCAAATTCTTTGTCTTAATTTAAGAATTTATTCAGAAGAAATATTCAGACACACTTTGAGGAAAATGTCTCTTGTGTGCAGTCGGAAATGGTGACCAGTGGTTGACGCTGAGGATATCAGTGGTTACAACTGCATGCTATTCCAAGTGGATATGCTGTTTCTTAAGAGACTAATAGGATGATGATCAAATAAATCAAACTTTGAAGGAGTTGAACAACAGCAAGCGACTTTCTTTTCAAAAAATATTATATTTATAATATATTACGACTTTATTCTCATATTGCTGCGACTTTTATCAAGTAATCTTGAATTGTTTGTAATTTTTTTACATGCAAATACAATGCTGCCGTAGTACCGGCCTAGTCTCTGGAGAAGAAAACGTTTGCGTGCAATTTGTCTGCAGAAACTCGTTTACGTTTGAAGATCAACATTCTGACTCAAGTATACAGTAGAGTACAGCTTACATCTTGATGAGTGTTGTCTTCACATTCTGTATTACAAGGTCACCGTGAATCAACAGCATTGAATCCAGCTCTGTACTTTTTCTTTCTATACATTTTTACTAAACCAGTCTTGTTCTTTTGGCAGCTACTGTTGCTCATTCCCCTATTACACACACACACACACACACACACACACACACACACACACACACACACACACACACACACACAAACACACAAACTCACATATCACCAGAGGGGAAATTATAAGGTCATAGAAGGCACTGCTGACCTTACACAGTTTACTCCACTTTTGTGTGTGTGTGTGTTTTCATGTAGTGCCCTAAGGAGAACAATTTTATGTATAAAATTATGTCAATAGGCATCCGGCATTGGGGCTAACACACACACACACACACACATACAAAGAGTGTACACACATAATACACACACAGTGTAACAGGGCTCATTGTAAGATTTTAAGCCAGAATTAGACACAAACACACACATATACACACACAAACACACACATATACACACACACAAACACACAGTATTGGACTGGAGTTGAGTAAACAGTGTAAGGCCATCAGTGTCTTTCCCTCTGGTGATGCATACTGTATATGTGTGTGTGTGTGTGTGTGTGTGTGTGTGTGTGTGTGTGTGCGCACTACACACAATTCACACAGTGTATCTGGACTTATTGCAATATTTGAGGGACAAAAACACACACGCATGCACACACACACGGACATACCACACACCACACACACACAAAAACACAGTGCACTGTTATTTCAGGAATGTGTTTTGTTTACTATGTTGCACTATAGCAAATCATAGCTGTTTCAAAACCCTTTTAATGTTTATTTCACAATACAAGCGCACACAAAGAGACAGACACAGAGACACACACACACACACACACACACACACACACACAAACCGCTGTGTGGTGTGATTTAGTGTGACTGACATTTGCAGACTGGGGGACAAAATGCCATTAGCAACATGTCAAACTGATGAATGTAAGAATAGACCAGTCAAACTGTGTGTGTTTGTTTGTTTGTTTGTGTGTGTGTGTGTGTGTGTGTGTGTGTGTGTGTGTGTGTGTGTGTGTGCGTGCATAAAATAAGAGAGGATGGCTGTGAGGTTGTGTGTAGCTGAAGTGGTTCTAGCTGGTGATATGTGTGTGCAGTTATTGGAAAAGGGTTTTGTGTGTGTGTGTGTGTGTGTGTGTGTGTGTGTGTGTGTGTGTGTGTATACTGTCATCAGTGTACTTGTTGACAAAGCATGTTTTTTTTTTACTATTGCTGGGATCTCAGGGTATATTGCCTATACACTATTTCTTTTACTAGCAAAATGTCAGACACTTTACTGGCCAATTTATTAGGAACATTCATGCAATTATAGAAGCAGCCAATCACGTTGCAGCAGGACAATGAATAACATCCTGCAGATAGGGGTCAAGATTTTCATTAAATGCTCAAATCAAACATATGAAGAAAAATATGTGATCTCAGTCACACGACTGTATATGGGGAAAAGTATTGGGGCTCCTGACTTTGTCCCTCCCCAAACTGTTAGCACAAAATTGGAGCCACACAATTGTATAAGGAGTCTTTGGATGCAGTATTATTGAATTTTTTCTTCATTTGAACTAGGAGACCTAAACCCCTGTACACAAAGCCAGCTCCATGAAGATATGCTTTACATCTGATGGTCCATATGGTGTATTTTAACAGAATACAAGTACTGTATTAGTGTAAGTAAACTCTTTTAAAGCACATACTGTATATACACTCTCACTCACTCACACACACACACACACACACACACACACACACACACACACACACACAATGCAAATACCGTTCTAGTGTAAGTAATCTCTTAATATTTAGAGCTAAGATTTAAGAGACACACACACACACACACACACACACACACACACACACACACACTACAATTACTGTACTAGTGTAAGTGAACTCTTAATATTCAAAGCACATACTGTATACACACACAAACTTACAATTACTGTACTATTGTATTTAATATTTAGAGCCACGATTTAAGAAACACACACACACACACACACACACACACACACACACACAATACAAGTACTGTTCTAGTTTAAGTAATCTATTAATATTTAGAGCTACGATTTAAGAGAAAGACAGGCACACACACACACACACACACACACACACACACACACACACACACAAAATACAAGTACTGTACTAGTGTAAGTAAACTCTTAATATCTAAAGTATATACACACACACACACACACACACACACACACACACACACACACACATATATACAAAATTGCAATAACTCTACTAGTGTATGTGAACCTGTTACATTTAGAACCACAATTTGAGAACCACACACACACAACTGGCCTGAATCTGCTTCCCTTTCTTGCTCTGGTCACTTGCAAAGGTACAATACACAAGCAATATCATTCGAAGGCTCAAAGTGAGCAGCAGATTCATGCTGTTATGTGATCAAAATATTTCCCGAAAGCTTAAGAGAGCAATAACCCTGGAGTATCTAAAGTGAAGCTTGCACCGCTGGTTGATGGTGCTTTCGGGAAACTCCTGCGCTCTCTGTCTCTTAGACCACACACACACACACACAAACACACACACAAGCTTTCCAATGGCTGCTCTTTACACCAATTTCATTTCCTTTGAAGAACATGGCTTTCGACATTCCTCCGCGGGATCAAGTGAGGTCGAAGCATCTCGCGGAGATTTGCCGAACTCTGTCCTCTCAAGTGAAATGTTGAAGTGCCAGACTTCTTTCATGAATCTATCCAGCTGCTAAAGCAGTAACACACATATACATGCTTTTCACACATTCATGGGTACTTATGTTCTTTCTTGCTTCCTCGCTTGCATCTGTCGCCCATCTCCCGATGACTTAACGCTCTCCACGAATGACAAATTGTCCTTCGCTACAAAACAATGAGTTTAATATGAGATACAACATAAAACATGCTACACAAATGTGGGCCACATGACCGCACTCCAAAGTGCAAGAACGAAAAAAAAACAAGAATCTTAACAGGGTTTGAGCGTATTAGTGAGGAGTTTATAGAGAGGAGTGAAAGTGCGGCATGGGGTCATGTTCTGCTGCACACGTTTGCAAACACACACACACACACACACACACACACACACACACACACACACACACACACACCAAAACAGCACACCTACGGACAGCCAACAAGCGTGCCTTGTTTTACAGTAAACATTAGAATAAAGGCTCATTCAAGAGGCTGTAGTTTGTGCTGATACTCCTGCCGTGTCTCGGTTTCTTGTTGAATGCTCCAGTTGTTCGTTCTTGTGTGCAGCGTTTTCAACAGCTTTGACACTACATGAGTTGGCAGCATTTTTGCAGCTTGTAGTACTTCAGCAACTCTCTCGCTGATTTTATCTATCTATCTGTCTGTATGTCTGTCTGTCTGTCTGTATGTATCTTTCTGGATTTGTATCTTTCCTTTACAAATATTTAGTGTCATGATACGCACTACATGCACAAAAGTTTGTCACCTGATTGTAAGATTCATATATTCTTTTTGAGCATCCCATTCCACATTTAGTCCCCATTTGCTGTTATAATAACCTCCACTCTTCTGGGAAGATGTTCCACTAGATTTTTCGAGTGTGCTTGTTGAGATTTGTGTCATTCAGCCACAAGGGTGTCAGTAAAGTCAGGTAGTGATGTAGGTGAGGTGAGCAGGGCTGGGATGCAGTCAACGTTCCAGTTCATCCAAAAAGTGTTCGATAGGTTTGAGGTCCGAGCTTTATATATCAGGTCAATCAAGATGTTCCACTCCAACCCATAGAAGCCATTTCTTTATGGAGCCGATTTTGTGCACAGGGACATTTTAATGCTGGAACAGGTTTGGATCTGCTGGTTCAAGTGAAGGGAAGATTTAATCCAAAACCATTTTATTCAATTATGGTAACAAACCAAATATGGCTGGAAAAAAATGGTGTTTTAATAATTTTGTCAAGTTTGCTAGCATCTTTTGGGATAGTGTTAGTAGTCCATTTTTAATTAAACAATTAATAAATGTCCTTATTTACTGTAAGGACAAAAAAGACCCCACGTCTACCACTATCTGTTAATCTTCCAAATAGGATCTTTTCCTTTCAGTGATAATCAAAAGTTAGTCCCCTTACAGCTGTAACTAACAATGGAATGGAGCCCAATCACCTGGTTATACCACTTATGACATTTACATTTAAGGCTTTTGACAGACATCCTTATTCAGAGCGACTTACAGTTATCTTATTCAAAAAACTTTAGGGGCCCAAGAGTAGCACCTTGGGGAGGCTGGGATTTGAACAACCTTTGGATTCAAAGTCCAATGCTTTAACGATGAAGCTCCCACCTCCACCCACTTATAAGATTTGTATATAGTCAGAAATTTGTAATTTAATTATAAATAATAATAATAATAAAATTAACGTGAATTAATGCAATTCATGTATCCTGTTGCACATAGTGTCTATGGACTTCATACCCCTATTGTCCACTGTTCAGATTATATTGGTTTCTAGTGTATAATCTTCAAGATATACATTTTTATTTTGCTTCAAACTCATTAATGTTTTCCCAAAACCACTGAGCATTAGATTTTTATTAAAAAAACCTATTATTAATATCATTTTTTTTTTTTTTTAACAAAGTTAATTGATCTATGGTGCATTCAGAGAGGTTTAAAAGTCATCGAGTCGTCATGCTTTGAAGTTTCTGAGTGCAGCTCCGAGTCCCTGAGTACAGCTCTTCTCACCTCATAATGCTGATGTATTTCGTGCTGTTAGTTAAGTAGACACACATCACACATTACCAGGAACAGTGCTTATCTATAAGTATGTTTGTTCAAATTTGCATTTCGCTGCACCGTATGAGCACTCGGATTCTGTTTAAACTAAACATTTTTACATTTTAATGCACGTTTATGAGTTCCCTTTTAAGCCTCCGGGCAAGACATCGAGATCTTTTTGGTCACAGGCCATGGCATGGGTACATGACTTTCAGAAAGTTGGCTTAGTGACAAGTTTCTAAGACATTTTTAGACGAGTAGGATGACAAACATTTCAGAAATGGGTCTCTGGAGATTCAATAGGCTTTTCTCTTTACATTTTGAGCTGTTTGTTTGTTGGACTTGAAATGCATATTCTTCCCTGTTTAAGGGTTGACTTTATTATACAATACATTTTAGGCTAAAGTTTGGTGTACAGTTTGAGGGTGTGTTAGAGGGTGATGTAGATAGAAAGCAGCCCATGTAAAAAAAATTAAGCCTGACTTTTTAGTATACACATAAACACTCATGATGGAGTATTGTAATTTGCACAGTTTTAAAAAAAAAAGAAAGAATAACTTGTGCATTTGTCAAAAAGCCAATATCATGCTTGCTAGGAATCATCTGATAGCTGCATTTGTCCACAAATTTGAATTTATGATCTGCCTGGACTGGCTCAGATAGAGGGAATGCAAAAAAAAAAAAAACCTGCTGGGAAGAGAGTGGTGTTTGTCCTGAATGAAGCTCTTGCAACGAAATGGAGGGATGGAGCTCCTCCTGTTGGTCAAATAATGCCAAAAGCGTGAGACAAAACCATTTCGTTTGCATGGTGATTTAAATACAGTATGGGTTGGTCGATGTGACTGTGCGTTTGCATTTATAGGTTTGTAAAGACAGGTGTCATGTCACACTTCATTCCCATGTTACTAGTTTACTATGAGGAGTAAAACTATTTTGTAGTGTTGGAGAATTTTTCATCTTCTGAGTACTGCAATAAACTGCTACATTAAATTGCTATTGCTCCACATATCCAGTGTGTTAATTCTGCAGTACAAGTGTACATAATGATTTCTTTCAGCTCAATTTCCAGATAATGGTGCATCTTTATTTTACCTCAGTGTATAGTGCATATCCAATGTATGGATGTAAAAGGAAAAAAGGTGCTATTTAACAACCGCCAACACGAGCTGATCTTTGCAAGCGGTGCATTTAATACACAATCAATTTTATAATACTGTCGTTTTGTGATTTTTGCTTGTTAGTTTATTTGTTGCATTTTTCGAAAGGATCTAAAGGTGGACTACGAGAATGTTTCAAGATTATGTAACCCATTGTTCATCACACAGTAAGTACTAAGAATCACCATGAATTAATGCGTTAAGCCAACAATTACAGTATGCCTACTGTAAAGGGGTTAAAGGTATAATCAAGGAATTAGAGTATTAAACATTATACATTATAGTAATAGCAGGAGTCATGACAACTGAGACTAAGAGGTAGAACATAAATACTGGCTATAACAAAGACTTAGGAACTTAACCAAGAGATAAATCCTTACAGACTGGGATGCAACAAAAAGTAGGGCCTTAAGTACTAAAACTAACCAAAAGCCTAAGAAAACTAATGCCTAACCAGGCCTATAGACTGAGACTAACCCTAAAGTAGAGCCAAACATACTGATAATATCCAGGAATGAGAGCCGTAAAGACAACAACCAGGAAATATAGTATTAAAGACAGAGACTGACCAGGAATTAGATAGTTACAGACTGAGACTAATTTAGAATTAGAGCCCTATAGACTAAGACTAACCTGGATTCTAATATCTGTAGACAAAGAATAACCAGGATTCAGAGTTCTAAAGATTACAACTTAAAGAAACAAAAGTTAGAACAAAAAGCACAAAAAAGACTGGACATGTTCAAGAACTGGAAAGACTGTACATAATCTAGAACTGAAACAAAGCTACACTACATCCGTCTACAATGTCATGCATTACCTACTGTATCATTGTACAGTAGTCTGACTTCTCCGCCATGTTTTACTGCTGCTACACATTTTATTTCACCTATATATATATATATATATATATATATATATATATATATATATATATATATATATATATATATATATATATTTACATTAATATTACTGTGAGAAACCCACCAATTTCTTTAGTGGATCGATAAAGTGTTCTGGTTCTAATTCTGATGAATTCTGGTTCTAATGTTGTGATTTAAGGCAGTGACACGTGATGATCGGGTCATGTTCGCAAGCCCTGCTACAGCGTAGTAGTACTTGTTTGCCCTGTACATTCACATTCATATGACTGAAGCTTTTCCAATGTTAAGTGCCTCGCTCATAAACCTCCTAATGGCAGCTCGGTGGTGGTGGGATTTGAACTCAAAGCCTTAACCACAGGGTCATCACTGCGCTCATCACACTCATTATTCCCACTTACAGTATGTGTGTGCATTTCGCATTCCACATGTCCTGGTTTGTGCTTCGCAGGCATAACAAAGGCTAACAGGGCACCACTGCTTTGCATTTAGCCATTTTCAGTGTGAAGTTTTAAATATTCAAAACGTAACCTTTGTGTGGGTTCAGGCGGACGACTGTGCAAAGTGCGTTACATTTCCTAAGGCAGTCTTTTAGCTTTTAGGACATTCTACATGGACATTTTGTAATTTCAAATTGTGTAACAAAAAACGTGGTGCCATGAGGTGTACATTGGTTTGGTAAGCAGGTCCTAATGCTCTTCTTGCACTTGTAGTGTTTCCAGTCAGGTTTGTTCTTGTAAATGAGGCCTGTGTTTCCTCTTGCGTTCTGTGTTATAGAATACGATGTTACCTGACATTAAGCATTCTGCATCTAAAATGTAGGCGTGTGTGCAACCGCCTTGTGTGCATTATTTGTATTTGTATACCAAGCATGTGATCCTGCTAGCAATAGTTTGTGTGCACTAACCAAACAAAATGTACATTTAGAACAGCTGCCCAGGAAATTGTATTTTATTTAATTAGCTGTTTATCCATTATATTTGAACAGTTTGCTTTCCTGACTGCAATGTATCAGCGTTTTCTAACCTACAGTTCTTCACAATCAGAAATTAAAGCAGAAGGAGAAATTAGCTTCTGACATCTTGGAGGTTGTTTTTCGTTGAGAGACTACTTTTTGAGAGTTGATGCATTTGTGCTAGTTTATAGTAAATGGCTTAGTTTGACCTGCTTTGGCTCACGTCATTTGGATTTAATATTGCACAATATTGGCATAACCAATTTATCAAGCGTTTAACAGTAGGTGACCAAGAAATAGAGCTGTACAGGCTGGCCAGTTTCAAATATAAGAGCTGTAGATGCTGGTTGCTGCTAAGAACCTCTGCTCTGAAGAGTATTTATCACCAAGAGTAAAGCTGTAAAGACTGATCTAAGAACTAGAGTCATAACTTATGTGTTGCTAAGAACTAGAGCTGTAATGCTTTGGTTTAAACAAGAGCTAAAGATATAAATTCAGGACACAACCAAGAACCAGTGTAGTAAAGGCTGGGCTGAAAGGATTAGGTATAACAAAGAACCACAGTTCTAAGCCTTTTTATAACTAATAACAAAAGCTGCAAGTGCTGGAGAAAACCTAGAACTAGAGTTTTAAGGGCTTGAACTAAGCAAACACTAGAGCTGGAGGAACTGGACATGAGTAAGCCACAAAGTCCAGGAATAATGATGCATGTTGTTTTGCATTTTTTATTCATTTTAGTCTTTTCATTCATTAAAATTAGTTTTAGAATCCAATCCTTTCAAAACGGTAAAGCCGGCAATGTGAATCGATTCGAATGTATCCGTAGTCATATACTGCATGTTTTACAGAAATTAATCTCAGTATATTTGTCCGAGTCTTCTTCTTACGGCTGCTACCATTAGGGGTCGCCACAGCGGATTATCTGTCTCCGTACCCCCGTCCTCTAAGGCTCCATCCTCGGCATTCTACTACCGATATATCCTATGTTCCTCTTCTGCACATGTCCAAACCATCTCAATCTCGCCTCCCTCACCTTGTCTTGAAAACGTCCTACATGCTCTGTCCCTCTAATAAACTCATTTCTAATCCTGTCCATCCTCGTCACTCCCAACGAAAACCTCAACATCTTCAGCTCTGCTACCTCCAGCTCCAACTCCTGTCTTTTACTCAACTTATTCTATGTAAAAAAAACATCTTTGAAAGGCTTCGATTTGAGTTGAATAGATAAACTAAAGTAGGGTTCGGTTTAGTTCTTTGTCTCCTGGTGCGACATAGACTTTGTCACATGTTGACCTTTTGCAGTGGGCGAGGCTAGGAACCTTATCCCGATGGACCCCAATGGCTTGTCCGACCCGTACGTGAAGCTCAAGCTCATCCCCGACCCGAAAAACGAGACCAAGCAGAAGACCAGGACTATCCGCTCCTCGCTCAACCCCACCTGGAACGAGTCCTTCAACTTGTAAGTGAAAAACAAAACACACCAACGAGACATAAATGTAGTAAAAACGTGTCACATCGGGCATGAATATATTCATGACACTAGTAATGTCCCAAAGACCGCAGACATGGACTTTGCATCTATTCTACTGTATTAAAGACTCAATCAAAAATGTTTTGTGTGCATATTATTTAACGTAACACACGTGAATGGTGTGTGTGTATTTGTTTTTGTGTGTGTGTGTGTTTGTAGTAAACTGAAACCCACAGATAAGGACCGCAGGCTTTCAGTGGAGGTTTGGGATTGGGACAGAACCACCAGGAATGACTTCATGGGTTCTATGTCCTTTGGCGTATCTGAGCTTATAAAGTGTCCAGCATGTGGCTGGTGAGGATTTTGTGTGTGTGTGTGTGTGTGTGTGTGTGTGTGTGTGTGTGTGTGTGTGTGTGTGTGTGTGTGTTTCACTCCCTGATCCTTCCTATAATCAAGCCTAATAATTTTGCATCTCAGCCTCATTAGTTATGATTAAGTGTGTAGGTGGCTGAGAGTCTGAAACAGTTGTAATATAGAATATTTATGATGTCGCTATGTGTGTGTGTGTGTGTGTGTGTGTGTGTGTGTGTGTGTGTGTGTACTAGGTTTAAAATGTTGAATGAGGAAGAGGGCGAGTATTACAACGTGCCCATCTCAGAAGAAGATGACGGGAACGTGGAGCTCAGGGAGAAGTTTGAGGTGAGATCTGATTGCACTAGCTTGAATATATAAAATTAATAAATGTAGGTACTGATGTAGGTGAGGTGAGGAGACCTGGAGTGCAGTCAGCCTTCCAATTTATCCCAAAGGTGTTCATTTGGGTTCAAGCTCTATAGCAGGCTACTCAAGATCTTCCATTCTAACCCATGTAAAGTATTTTCATAGATCTGGCTTTTTGTGCAGTATCATTGTTGCACTGAAACAGGTTTGGTTTTCTAGTTAAAAGGAATCTTCTATCACATATGTGGAAGGACAACATACGGCTGGGAAAGTCAGGTGTCAAAATACTGTTATAATAATAGAGCATCCAGAGCATTCTTCCCTCACTTTCCATCCATTTGTATATAACTGCTCTTCTCTTTTTTTTTGTCACTCCTCACTGAACTTGAAGGGGGAAAAAGGAGTCATTTATCCGTCTGAGTTCCTTGAGGACGTTTGACGGCAGCCATGATCATCTTTCACGGTCTGTAAAGGCGACGCTAAATAAGCCCATCAGTCGCGCGAGCTCGGCGTAACACGTCGTCATTGAAAAAGCGTGGTTTTATTTCCCCGGCGATGTTGAACGATGACAATGCGTTTAATATTTCATCAACGTGGTGTAAACATTGGCGAAGAAGTTGGCGTATTAAACATGAAGATAAATGCAGGTATTATCTAGAAACGGCGAGGGCTGAGAGTTAGACGAGCGCCGTGTCAAACACAATGTGCGTCATTCCATTTCTAGGTATAATAGCTTTCTCGTCTTACAGCGTGAGCTATAAATGAGTCAATACTCCGAATACTTTTATTCAGAATACATGAAGTAAACTCCAGGTCTGTTATAGCACGTATTGATACACTATGTTGGTATGATGGAGACACCTGACTTTATCAGTTATGAGTTTCTTCCCCAAATTGTTAGCACAAACTTGAATGCCCACGGATGTGTTTGGATGTGGAAGAATTCAATTTTTTACTTGGAAAAACTAGGAGACTCGAACCTGTTCCAGCAAGATCTTGAGTGGCCTGCTACAGAGCTATGACCTTAACCCTATTGAACACCTTTGGAATGAATTGGTATGCTGACGTCACCCCAGGCCTCCTCACCCTACATTTACAGTATACACGTTACCTGACTTACACAAATCTCTTCAAGCCCACTCCAAAATCTAGTGGAACATCTTCCCATAAGAGTGAAGGTCTTTATTAGAAATTAGGGACTGAAAGAGAAATTGTATGTTCAGAAAGCACATATGAATCTTATAGCGTATATGTCAGATGACTTTACTAACACTCTACTAAAATCTAGTGGAACATCTTCCCAGAAGAGTGGAGGTCTTTATAACAGCAAATGAGAACTAAATGTGGAATGCGAAGTGCGTAAAGCACATACTGTACGAATGTTAAAGTCAGGAGTTTACAAACTTTGGATTTATACTAATCATGCAATGTCCAAATAAGACCTGATACGTCTGAATATTTAATTCACCGTTTCCCCAGGTTTGTTCTCAGGGATTTCCATTTTTTTTTTTTTTTTCTTTTTTTTTTTTTTCAACGGATCATCCGTCTTCATATCCCCCTGTCCTCTACATCTGCCTCTTTCAAACCAACTACCTGCATGTCCTCCCTCACCACATCCATAAACCTCCTCCTTGGTCTTCTTCTTTTCCTCCTTCCTGGCGGCTCCATCCTCAACATTGTCCTACCGAAATATACCCCATGTCCCTCCTCTGCACATGTCCAAACCATCTCAATCACATCTCCTTTACCCTGTCTCTTAAACGTCCTACCTGCGCTGTCCCTCTAATAAACTTATTTCTAATCCTTTCCATTGTCGTCAAATTTCAACATCTTCAGCTCTGCTACCTCCAGCTCCACCTCCTGTCTTTAAGTCAATGCCACTGTCTCTAAACCAGACAACATCGCAGGTCTCACCACACTCCTTAAACCTTTCCTTTCACTCTCGCAGATACTCTTCTATCACAACACAATTAGAGTCAGTAAGGTGGGAAAAAATCTCCAGCATGCCTCTATGGCACTTACATGTTTGAGCGGCTCTCTTGAGTGCCTTCACAGTGGAGAAGATGTGATGAAGGCTCTGGAGGTGGAAAATGCCACTTAAATGGTAGAAGAATAAAACATTTAAGTCAATACCCCTTTAGGTGCATACACACATACAAACGCACCTTATTATAGGATTACTGAAGAGCAGCAAGTGCCGTGGGAAATAATGTCAGTTTTTTGTGTTTGGAATAATGTGTTGCGTTTTTGTCGGGTTTAATTGCGCGCATGCAAACAGGCTCCGAAACGAAGCTAAGGTACTGTGTGGAGCATCTTTCTGCAGATTAGTAGACCCCATCTGCACTGAGCATCATAATGTTTATCCACATGGGAGAACTCGCAATAAAGGGCTTCACCACTATGCACTCTAATGGCCAGGTCTGATTGTGGGGGGGGATGTCATCACTATGGCTCTCTAGGTGCACACACACACACACATATCAATGATGCTTCATTACACATTGCAGTATGCTGCTTCTCAAAGAATTGCCTTGGGTTTTCAGTAATATTTGTGAGGTTTTTAAAACAACATGCCCTTACAACTAAAAAAAGATTGTAGGAACTTAACGTTTGGTTCACGTGTTACATAAAAAGATTCTACCACCCGAAGAGCCTCTTAAATGTACAGGATCTGACCACAACACTGGGAAAATGACTACTGGCTAATCGCTTTGCCGCATCGGAGCCCAGAAAGAGCAGCCAGTCTGTCTTTAACTTCGACATGTTTCAAGGTTTTAGTGTTGGCTGAATGGGCCTTAAGGGTGTGTGTTTTCTTGCCTGCCTGTTTCCATGGCAACACAGCAGTCCCTGTACTTTCTTTTCAAGCACACATTTGTACATTACCTTCTTTTGATAGATAGATAAAATTGAGAATTTTGTGGTATAACGGTACACAAAATTCACGGTTCGGTACGTTTTTAAGTCACGGCTTGGTTCAATTTCAGTACGGTCAGGGGGGGAGAAGTGCAGAAAATGATTTCTGTGCAAAAAAAAAAAAAAACAGAAACTTGCTTAATTATCTGAATTGACTGTCTGGATCTAGTAAATGAGAAATATTGAGCCAGTTTCAGTTTCAAAGCAATATGCAAATTACCAAGGACAACTCGTTCAACGCTTCCTTTCAGTTTTCCTCGCTCAGTTATGGACTGAAATTTCTAACTGAATAAAAGATATGAGCATTTCTCAGACACTAGGAACAGCCTTTGTTCCGCACCCTGGTGGTTACTTTACTCAAGTAGAACCTCTTTTAGAAATCTAGAACTAATATAAAAAAGAAATAATGTGTGGGAAAGCACATGCTTTACATCCATCCCATCGTGAACTGCCTTTTTTGAAGTAAAATGATGAGAAAGAGTTTGAGATCTACACAGAGTTTGTGGATGAAAAGATTTTGCTACCATGGTGAGAGATTATTCAATTGTCCACTAGATGTCAGCATTTGCATTGTTTGATGCTAAACAATGTGGAAAGGCTCAATTGTAAACTTGGCTTCATGTCTTGATTGCAATTGGTCAGTTTTTATATTAACAACTTCTTCACAGGGATTTGCACATAAGTTACGTTAAACAATAAGCAGGAGGTCTCATCAAAATGTATGAGAGTCTCCATTGTTAATGTTCTCCACTATAAAAGAGGACCGTACAATCATCCGGTTGCATGGTAACATCTAAAAGTGCATTTGTGAGCAGATGGTGCGAAAACATAAGGTCCATAAATGCAGGAACTTTGAATGTTACTATACAGTGATTAAAAAGCACAGCATTCTATAATAAATGTTATGCTTTAGTCCTTATTTCCTTCTAAAGCTTTTGGGTCTAAATTTTCAACATATTACACAAATGTACAACACATTAAATTCAAATAGCAAAATTTTTTAAGCTTCTTGGGAGTTCATGCATTTTATTTGTACAAATAGTACAAATTGTGAGTTTATATATTTGTGCATGTGTGTGTGGGTTTATCTGCTTATCACTGTCCTGTGATTGCAGGATAAAACAAAAGGAGATCTCAAAAAGGTGAGAGAGAAAAAGAGAGAGAGAGAGAGCTTGGTCGTGGGTTGGAAGTCAGCCTGACCTGCATCATGACAGCATTTAGAGTACAAGCTCTGCTTTAAATGCTTTACTAAACAAAAAGCTTTCAAGCTTCGTATATGTGACTGGGAATGAGCTAAAGCTAAGACAAGTCCAAAAACGGTGTGACGATTTCCAAGCTGATCGACGGTTTCATGCTGTCGTGTCATAGTGTTTTGTTTGTGGCTGTTTGCAGTTCTGCATGGTCTCTGGAGCTTTGCATTGCTCTGAAAAAGATATTTCACAGCCATCGAATCCATAAAATCGTTCTGCATGTCGACGTTAAAGAGCAGCGATTGCTCGGGCAATGTTTTCCTCAGCGCTAAAACACAGGCGGCTTCGAAGCACAACGGCACTTTGATGACCGTGTTTACCGATACGCTATTTAATGGCATTGTGTGTAAACGGCTTTCAACTGACAGGTTCGTTTCTTTGCCTGCTACCATTCACAGCGCTGAATCCACTGGTGACTGACTTATGGTGCGGCGTTAAGGTGTTCCAGTGACGACATGTAGAAATATACAGCATTACACAATTATTGGTGAATGTGTGTTAGGAGACAGTATTAGGAATATAAAAAAGTCAATACGTCAAGCAGAGGTGTAGGGTGTACAGTCTGACTTTAGGAAAGGATTGAGGAAGGTTTTCCGAACCTGCCCTCATTTGAAATCAGAGGAAAGTTCAGATTTAGGCAATGAATTATCTTAAAAGATCTGCAATAACCTAAAGGTGAAGTCATAGAAATGACAGTAAAATAACATTCAGTTGAATAGGAGGTTGCTGTGTAGAATTCTTAAGCAGGCCACAGATGTATCCACCTGAACTTTTCCAAAGGTCTGGAGTCCATCAGTGACCCATGTGTGTCCCATCCTAGGAGAGTCTCATGGTAAGGCTGGGTGGTGATGCGGAGATGTTTGTGGTCCAAGCTTTCACTTTAAAACCTCCTGGATGAAGGGTGAACCCAGAAAGCAAGTGTTTTGCCTGTCAAGCAGTGTTAAAGTACACCTCAACAAGTAGTGTTTTTGCATCCAAAACTTTGTGTTTGCTCAGATTAACCCTTAAGTTGAAGTGTTTCAAACATGCTCGTTGTGGGCTTTTCCATTTGTTAAAGCCTAAGCCAACATCCTATGGTTTTAATGTAAATGTAAACACGACCAATAAAAGTGCTTGGATTTACATGAAGTTTAGGGCATTTGGCAGATGCCCTTATTCAGAGCACCTTAACAATCATCATATTTATACAAATGTGCAGTTAAATAGATTCAGTAGTGCCACAGGGTTTTGAACTTACAATCTTTCAATGAGAAGCTCAACGTTTTAACTCTGAGGTCCCACTTCAACCTGAACACTACAATTTTGACTTCTGGAGTTTGCTTGGTCAGAGAGAGATCTGCATAAGACTTTCTTTCAAGTATGTTCAATTGCTCTTGACATGACATTATGAAAACTAGATAGATAGCTTTAAACATCTTAAAGGAATTAAATGGCAGACTGTACCATGCTAAATTTGGTAGACTCATCTAGAATGGAAAGAATTGGGATTAAAAATCATTTTAATTCAGCTTGTCTTTCGTCCTTCAACTGCTCCATCATCACTTCCCATTTAATGAATCTTCTTTTATTTTCTGCGGTGGTGGACAGTAACAAAGTAAATGTCATTCGTCGCTGCACTTAAGTACATTTTACTCAACTACATTTTGCGAAATAATTTGTAGCTTTTTATTAAGTGGATAAAAAAGTAACCGCAGCAAGCCACCAATCAGGGTCAAGAGTTTTCTTTCGATTGCCGCTTGGTGGTGTGTATTTAGCAAGAACATACAGTTCAGCATCAGTTCAACAGCAAGCAGGACATTTTGAGAGGAATAAACGATGGAAGAAACTCCTGACTCGAACTCGCCAAAAAACCCGTGGCCTCATTTGCATAACTTTTTATGGGCACATCATCATTTTAATAGACATCAATTAGTGTTTGACTCATTGATATCATTCAGTTCATTTTGTATCATAATACATCATTTTTTTATCATCATTTATTTCAACACAAATACACGGTTTGTGTTCTTCGTCCACTATTGATCATCTGCCGTACCTTTACAAATATCCCAGCTGTCTATGGATGTCTGCAAGGGCATGTTGCAAACACAGGTTAAGTCTGTGTGCCAGAATTTGCAAGTTGTCTAATCCAGTCTTTTTCTAGATCAAGCATGACTCGAGGTGACTATTTTGCATCAAGATGATTTGTAGATTCAGCTCATTCCTCTACCTTTATTTTTCTTTGTATTTTTGCATGCAGAAAGCCAAGTTTGGTCCTGGTAAGAAGGCTGCCACCCCTATTGATGACAACAGGACCAGTTTGCCCTCCACTAATTTGGACCATGTTAGGCTCACCGACTTTAACTTTCTGGCCGTGTTGGGGAAGGGGAGCTTCGGGAAGGTTGGTACAAACAACAAAAGTTTAAGCATGCTCAAAAAAAGAGCTGATTTACAGTATAATTTTACAAAAAAAACAGTTATTTTTTAAATATAAACAAGTGTATGGGGAGAGATTTTGTTTATAACAGAAAAGAATTAGTCAGCATAGTAAGGGCATGAACTAGCTATATACAGATTTGCTTCTCCGCAGCCAGCAGAAATCTTAGGTTCCTCTGGGAAAAAGAGTTTTGAAGTAATTAGCACCAGAATTTGATGCAATCATTAAATACAAGCTCGAGTTTTTCTATGATCTGTGGATATCAGATAAACCAGATTTCATTACTTTTGTCTTGTCTTTGCTTTTGGTCTTCAAATGTGACAGTCCCTATGTACTCTGAGCACCACATTGCGTTTTTTTTGCTTCAGGTGATGCTAGCAGAAATGAAGAACACAGAAGAACTGTATGCGATAAAGATTCTAAAGAAAGATGTCGTGATCCAGGACGATGATGTGGAGTGCACCATGGTGGAGAAAAGGGTGTTGGCACAACAGGACAAACCCCCGTTTCTTACCCAGCTTCACTCCTGCTTCCAGACTGTGGTAAGGTTTTAACAGAGAGCCGGTAATCTGTGGCCAAAGATCTGATTATCTGGTGTATTGCAGGTAAGGAATGCACAGGATATTTGGGTAAAAGCTTGAATAGGCATTCTGTTCGAGATCTGAGGGGTAAAAGTCCTGCCTGGGATCTATTAGTAAGACCTGACAAGTCATCAGTGGTGAAGGTCTAAGTGTAGTTTTGAAAAGAAATCATGGATAAGAACTGTCACGCCAGACCCAGAGCCCACTGCACCATACACCAGGCATAACATTATGACTGGTGAGTGTATAACACTGATTATCTCTTCATCATGGCACCTGTTAGTGAGAGGGAGATATATTAGGCAGCAAGTGAACATTTTCTCCTCAAAGTTAATGTGTTAGAAGCAGGAGAAATAGGCGGCGTAAGCATTTGAGCAAACTTTGAAGTGCCAAATTCTGATGGCTAGACGACTGGGTCAGAACATCTTCAAAACTGCAGCTCTTGGGGCATGTTTCCAGTCTGCAGTGCTCAGTATTTATCAAAAGCGCTCCAAAAAGAAACAGTGGTGAACCGGCGACAGGGTCACGGGCGGCCGAGGTTCATTGATTCACGCAGAGAGAAGGCTGTGGTCCGATCCAACAGACGAGCTCCTGTAGATCAAATTGCTGAAGTTAATGTTGTTAAATCTACGGCTCAGAAGTGTTTTGGCAGCAAAAGGGGGACCTACACAATATTAGGCAGGTGGTCATAATGTTATGCCTGATTGGTGTAAATAGTGTTTATTAACACAATCACAATTTTTAGTTTTTACACATATTTCCTATCTGGACAAAGACATTTTAAATATTTAATCTTTTTACTGAAGAGTGAGAATCTGTGGACGTCTAGATGTAGGCGTTTGTGTTGTGCCTCTCCATCTGTCACTCACTGCAGCCTTCAGCTTTGCTTCAAATTAAAGCATGATGATAAGGATGATGATGTCTGGTCTCTCCAAAACAAACCTCTTCTCTGCCAAATTGTTTTCGAAAAGCACATTTAATCGTCCTGATTATCGCCGGCAAATGAAATAAGCTCGCAGTGTAGGCATGATTTGGGTTTGCCTTCATTCAACATTAAATACGTTCCTCCAGAATGGTCTATAATGGTCTAGAATTTCATTTCATACTGATCACCATAATCACATGGGTGTGTTGAGCATGATGGAGAAGGGAAGAGTTAAAGTTTCTGAATTTGGCAGTTAAGATTATTCTTATTGTAGGGTTATGGCAGTATTAAAACAGCTAAAGCGGCTTTTAACTATACTTAATTAGTAACCACACACAGGTGCACACATTCATTCCATAACACACTCTTTCTACGCTAGTACTTCTTCCATTAACAGCTGGTCCCTGCTACGCCTGCCAAGATGACTTCCTCTTCTTTTTTTCTATTTTAGGACCGTCTGTATTTTGTGATGGAGTACGTCAATGGTGGAGATCTCATGTATCACATTCAGCAAGTGGGCAAATTTAAGGAGCCTCAGGCAGTGTAAGCTGTGTGCATTTTTGACTTCTTGATCCTGTTTTAAACATGGACTGCAATGTAATATGCGAATCGCTTGACCACCAATATTTTCTTGATCCCCGTTTTGAATAACACTATATGGACAAAATTATTGGGACATCTGAATTTTCCAGGAATATTTCATTGATTTTCAAAGTTGGAAGCACACAACTGTATATTGTCTTTGGGGCCGGTAGCATGAGATTCACTTGAACTAGGAGACCCAAACCTGTTCAAGCGTGACAATGCACCTGTGGCCAAAGTAAGCCCCAAGAAGTTATGGGCTACATGGGTTTGAGAAAAAGATCTTGAGTGACCTGCTACAGAGCTCTAAACTCAACCCTACTGAACAAGTTTCTGATAAACACACTCCAGGTGTTGTCACTCTACATGACCTTACTAACGAAATGAGCACAAATCTTCACCAGCACACTCTAAAATCTAGTGCAACATCTTCCCAGAGGAGTCGAGGTCTTTATAAGAGCAAATGAGAAATAATGTGTGTATATATATATATATATATATATATATATATATATATATATATATATATATATATATATATACGTTATATAACGTATTTATGTCATATTCATAACTCATGAAGCCTGCTGATTGGCCGTGATTACCTCAGGTCATGCTTTGCAGAAAAGCTGATTGCTGTGTGTGTGTGTGTGTGTGTGTGTGTGTGTGTGTGTGTGTGTGTGTGATTACAGGTTTTACGCAGCAGAGATCGCTGTCGGGCTGTTCTTCTTGCACAAGAAGGGAATAATATACAGGTGACAAAGCATGCACATAGTCGTGTGTTGCTACTGTGTGTTTTTATGTTTGAATTTCCACCCACTTGCATTATTGTAGCTGAGCGAAAAAAACTTATCTGTATCAGATTTTGGGCAGTAAAAACACACAGCGCTCCCTGTATATACATGATTTTAATACCTGCAACCACCAGTCCCCGCATTTACTCTCTGTCTAATTTAAATGTCATGTGCCATACTTGTGGCAGTAAAGCCTCTTTAGCTTTAATGCCTTTTTTCCCAGCTGTGATTCTCCATCATTCTGAACACTCTGTATGTATGTGTGTTATGTGTGCGATCTGTGTCTCCTGTTACAGCTGTTCTGCTCATTTCAGCTCTTTTTTAATTCCCATATGCTCAGTAGACCAAGAGAAATAGAGCACACATACACACCCTGTTACACACATACTGTACCTCAGCAAAAATATGCACGTCTGTCTTTAAATAGCCATAAAAAGAGAGAGATTTATTAAGCCTTTTAGCAGATTCACATTGGATGTCCTCTATACACTCATTCAAAAACCTTTTTCTTATTTTACTGCATGATTTCTTTACTTCTTGTTTTATTTTCTAGCAGATGCACTGAGAGACTCAGTCAAAGCCTTTATATTAATACATGTCAATAATAATTTTTGTTCATGCTAGCATTAAAGAGACAATCTGACCAGATTTCTGAGAGGAATTTAAGATTAAAATACATGTTTTATAGTAAATATATGTTTATTGGCAACTGTTGTTGTTAGCTAGTTGATTATTATGAGACAGGATGACCGGATTAATAGAAAAAATCTTTTTGCTAGTTAGCTATCATGAAACAGTTTGACCAGATTTCTGTGAGGAATTTGACACAGTTATACTGTACATTTTCATACTCTTGACTGTTATTGTTTGCTAGTTATATAAAGAGATTTTTGACCCCATTTAAATAGATTTCTGACCAAAATCTATTAAGAAATATCCAGAATTGTCACTGCTCATTGTGTCTAATTCTTTGTTATGGTCCATTCTGACAGGATTTTTCTTATTATTACTACATTCTGACAGGATTTTTTCAAATTAATTATTTATTAATATTCATACTCACTTTTTCTCATGCTAGCTATTTCACTATCAAGATAAAGTCAGAATTTCTGAGAAGATTTTGCGAGTTTCTGAAAATTTTTCTACTCATAATTTCTAACGCTCGCATGTTTACCATAATGAGACAGTTTCACAAGACTTATTGGGAATTCTGTGAAGTGTTCATACATTTTCATAATAATCACTGCGATAATGCGATATAGTTAGTCATGCTAAAAAAAAAAGTCTCAGTGGATTTTTTTTAGAGGAATTTTTCTCATATATTTCATATCTCTGCTATTGAGTTACACTGAGTTACATATATTTCAGTTAGTTAACATAAAACAGTCATACATAGTTTTTGAGAGGATGTTCAGTCACATTAGTGCATTTTCATGGTTGAATTCTGCTTTGTAATTTCGAGACAGAATTACGTTTACTGAGAAACATTTGTCATATTCATAGATTTTTTTAACATATAATGATGGCTAATTACTTACTTCAAATCACGTTTATTCATTTTCACCAACATAAACATAGCAAATAGTAAAATTTTTAAACTACGGATAAGCTGCATTGCATTACATCTTGTAACATAAATAAGCTAGTTGTGATACTGCTCTGTGTAAATGACTCTGTATGTGATTGTTCTTTCAGAGACCTGAAACTGGACAATGTGATGCTGGACGCTGAGGGACACATCAAGATTGCAGACTTTGGCATGTGTAAGGAGAGCATATATGATGGGGTATCAACACGCACATTCTGTGGAACACCCGACTACATCGCACCAGAGGTAAGGGACCTAGGAACATTCTTCAGTACTGTGGGTCTCAAATCATTGCATTGACATATTTTACATGGTTGTAAATAGAGATGTTTTCCAGGATAATCGAAACGACATCCTAATGCAGAGGATTGATTTGTGATTTAGTATACGCCAGGTTTTCTATTTATTGTCAACATTTTCAAATATTAAATGTAATTTAGACATGGAAAGATGGTATGTAGCCTTCAATGCCCCTCCTACTTTGTACTGGCCTATGGTGTATTACAAGATATACACTGCACGTGTGAGTGAATGAATGAGAGAGTGCATTAGTAAGTATGTGAGCAGATAAGTGGGTAGACGACTGATTGGGTGAGTGAGTGAGTGAGTGAGTGAGTGAGTGAGTGAGTGATTATGTGCATACACTGCGAGTGTATGAATGAGTCATGTCAGTGAACGAGTGAGTTTGAGTGAGTAGACGAGGGAATGAATGTATGGGTGATAGTTGTAAGTGAATGTATGGGTGAGTGAATGAGTAAAATAAAAGAGTGGGTGAGTGAGTGCATGTGAATGAGTGATATAAGTGAGTGGGTGATGTAAATCACTAATATGAGTGAGTCAGTGAATAAGAGCATTGCAGTGAAAATGAGTAAATGAATCTTAGGGTACTGCAATTGAATGAATGAGTGTTCAAGTAAGTCACTGATCAGAAAAAGTGAATAAATGAGTGAGGACTGAGTAAGTGAAGGATACACCCAGGTGAGTGATTATGTGAATGTACAAGTGAGGAAGCCAGTGAGTAAATGAGTGAAGAAGGAAGTGAATGAGCTTTATCTACACCGACAGACGCACAAGATAAAGACACCAACGTTCTCAAACTTTGTCTCACCACCTATTGTCTGAGCTGAACACACACATACAAACAGAAAACCAAAGCATCTGGCATTGTTTCAGGTTAATCATCATCAAGTGAACCAAAGATTATTGGATTTGCTACATGTATTTTTTCACTGTCAGTCTTAGTTCGATAGAGGTTTATTTATTCTGCACATAAGCCGGCCTGCGTTGTTAAATAGGGGGGCGTGGGGGGTTGCTTCATTGTACCCTGCTATGTGGTGTGGTTGTGTTTCATCACAATGATGTACAGAATCCTACATTAACGCCTCCCCATTCTACTGTATTCTGAGCTGTATGATCCAGAACTGTCACATGATGTAGTGTAACAGGCCACAAAGACACTTAATTTGCCACTTTGTGTTGCCTTCTAGCCATGTGAGCCATATGGAATTCTGGGTGAGGGAAGGAGAAGGAAACATGAAGTATTTTTTATGTACCTCTATACCTACACTATCTCTCTGTCTCTCTCTCTCTCTCTTACAGACACACACACACACACACACACACACACACACACACACACACACACACACACACCTTCCATGCATGTTCAGGTCCACGTCTCACACGTCTCTAACCGCATTTAAAATTTCCCTGAGGATGCATGTTTAAGTCAAAAGTTTATTCCTCACATGGTTTGATATTGATTTGAGAAGATGCAGTTTCAGCAACTTTCAGTCCTGTTTTCCAGAAGACACAGCTTTATTCCTTTCCTGGTTGGTTTTGTGTCCTGTATACAGAGTAAATCATATGTTCCATGTTTATCCAGCACCCCTGAAGTAGAAAATGTATTTCATTAAGAGAGTATACAAATTGTGAGTTGAACTGTACTTTATTGGTTCTTATATATAAAAAAAAAAAATAATAATAATACATGATTACGTTAGGTTCCTGGTCATTCTCTAAATGTATAGAATGTAATTTTTTCCAAACTGAGTATACACTCTATGCACAAATGTATTGGGACACCTGACTTTTCCAGCCATGTGCGCTTCTTTGTCAAACTGTTACACAAAGTTAGAGGCACACAATTGTATATTCTTGAATGCTGTAGCATTACATTTTACATTACAGCAAGACCTAAACCTGCTCCAGCATGGCAATGCCCCTATACATAAAGAAAGCCCCATGAAGTTATAGTTTACATGGGTTAGACTGGAAGATCTTGAGTGGCCTGCTATAGAGTGATAGAGGAACCTGACTTTACTAACATCCTTGCGACAAATCTTTATGATCACACTCCAAAATCGAGTGGAACATCTTCCCAGAAGAGTGGAGATTATTATAACATCAGATAGGGACTAAATGTCGAACGGCATGTTCAAAAAGCATATTTAAATCTTATTGTCCATATAGTGAATCTGGATTGAAGCTATGTCTGTAAATATTCAGTGCTATTTTTGTTCATACATGTAATTTATAATTATAAAATATACTTTATAATAATATACTATATATTTATTATATTATAATTTTACATATTTTTAGCTGCTCCAATTTCTTAAGATGTATTAAAAAAATCAGTTATAATGAAATTTATCCACTTCGTTCACTCATAACAATTTTTTTCAAATTTAAGACTTAAGTTTAAAACTTATAAATTGCTTATTAGCCACTGCACCTCCCATTTTACATTCTCAGCTAATTAGCATTTGTACATAGGCTTAACTTGCATTTTTGTTAGGTAATTATGTGAAAGGGCAAATGAGGATTTGTTTCTTTGCGATGCAAAATGACAAAAATAACCAAACAATGCGAAACAATGAGACAAAGAAACAATATCCAAAACCTGGAACATAGAGCATGAAGCAAGCAGAAGAGCTCAAGACAACAAGCATGGATTGACAAAGGTGATATAAAGAGTGTGGTGCAAAGTGAGTTCATATACAAGTGCTAATTAGTTATAAATAAGAAACAGATGCAGTCATGTGACATGAAACGAGGAGGTGCAGTGGTTGATGGGAAACGTTATCAATGTGACAGCGTTATTGTATTTCATGTGTGCCTTTTCAATCACTGCTGATGATGTCATTTTTTCGTCAGCAAAGACGAAAGTTTCAGTCGACATGAAATCAAATGAAGTTTAAACACTTGTTTCAACTATTCATAAAATGTCACTATAATTCTACATGATGTAAATCTACAATCCAGGCTAGAAGAAATCAGTTTAGCAGTTTTATTATAAGACATTGAAAGTTTAGGTTTGTCAAACCAAGCAGGACCAAATCTACAGCATGGTTCACACCAATGTTATTTTTCTCGAAACACTCCAAGAACATTTTCTTCAAATTTACCCACGTAGATCTGTCTTCTTTATGAACTATTTCACCTCAGATCTCTCAATTAAAACCCATCCTTTATCTGTTTCCCTTTCTGTTCTGTTTGCCGGCTTCTACACACATATTTTCTTGAAATTTTCCCACAGATGTAGATTCATGTCTTCTTCATGCAGCTCTTTCTGAAGCCAACTCGGATCTCTTGTTTAAAACCCACTCTTCATCTGTTTTTCTTTCTCTTCTGTTCGGCATCACCTACGCACACATGTCCAGCAGCGACTTGACAGGAAGGTCTTTGCGTGTCACATAGAATCATGTCTGATCAAGCGACTAGGGCACCAATTTAACACGCTCGGTAATCTACGTACCATTCGTGTACATGCTGCATGATCATGACTCCTTCAGCCGTGTTATGATTCATTACTGATCGATATCTTGTCTTCTGAAACAAAAACCAAAACGCTGATGTGGGTTCAAAGTGTAAAGCGTCTTCATAAGAAGTTTTTTATTCAACATATTGACAGATGGGGTCCTATGTGGATCTCCACGGCATGTTTATTCCTTGAGCTGTCATGTTGCTGACAGATGGACAAGACCTGAGGCTGAGCAGAGCATCGATCTTCTTTTTTTGAGTCCTTGAGATACACTCTATTAGTGTCTATTTGCTTTTTCACCCATCTTGTCCAGAGCACTGTGGCTTTTCTTTTTCAAAGACAACTCAAAACTAGAAAAATAGCCCTGAAATGACAGATGTTAGAGGAATAGTGCTTTAGAAGCTATATGAATGGTTAATAGAGCATTAGCAATGTCTGAACTTACAAAATAAATCATTAGTTAATTCATTATTGTAATAAATTATTTAAAGATGAATATATAAGCCAAACCTTTTGTTAGAACATTGTATGGTGGAGTAATAGAGGAATATGACATTTTATGAAATATACACCCCTATGACTATTCAGTACTTCAATGCTTTGTTTCACACACACACCATTACATTTAATTGCAGACAACATATAACACAGCTGTAAGTCCAGGAAAAAAAAAACAGTTAATGTTCTAATCAGAAAGGTTTAATTCCATACATGGACAGTAAGATGTCAATTGTAGCACAATGTTGCATAGAGCTTCATTTGTGATTTTATTGTATGGTTGCATACACCAGTAATAAAGAAATAAATTTAATTTGACACTGGAACCCAAAAATACCGTATTTTTCGGACTATAAGCCACTACTTTTTTCCTACCCCGCAGCTTAAACAACGAAGCCGCAAATTTATGAATTTTTCCTCGGTTTTTCCCGGTTTCACAAACTTCAAGACAAAAAACTGAACCCCATAACATTAGACCAATAAAATTTCCGAATGGAAATGAAAAAACGAACCTCACCTGTGTTCTGAGCTGCACGGCATCGGGAAAATTTAATTTTTCTTGGCAACAGCGTTACGGGTTAGTCAAAGAAACTTGAAATGAGCATCAGAAAATAATAAGGACATATTCCTCGGTCTTGCACACACGCAGTAATACCGGAAAAAATGCAGTGGCATGCTATTCCCAAAATACCGCTATGCTCCTAAAGAAAACGCAACATATTTCACCCGTTACACCGTGTGTAACGTGTCTTTTGTTAAAGCCTGTGTAAAGTACATTAGTGTAGGCTTATAGACAGGTGCGGCTTATTTATGTTAAAAATAAAAATATTTGTAAAATATTATATTATATATGGGTGCGCTTTATAGTCCGGAAATTACGGTAATCGTGAAAAATCAAGCCTATTCGAGTTCCACTGTCTGGAAGTCGCCAGGGTGCCATTATTATCTCTTTTGAATTTTACTGCATCACCAGCGTTTTTTCACATCTGACTGAAAAATGCAACTTTCTTCCAGAACAATGTGAAGCAAGTAAAGATCGTCACCTGCTACTTTTATGTCTAAAAATACAGAGTAGCTAAACAGACTTTAAGGAGAGTACTAGCTTCCTTATTTACTATACAAAAGATAATAAATGTCTTGGCAAAATTAGAAATATATTTTGTGAATTTCAGAAAAATTGTGTTTATTTTGTACATTTTAGCAGTTTCGTCACCGTTTTTCTGCTCAAACTCATTCATTTCCAGTGTTAATCTTGTTAAACCACGAGGATGTTTTAAATGCAGGTGTTTTGGTTCGGAGAAAGGAAGCAGTTTATCACGAAAACATGACATGCCTAAAAAGTGTCTAAACCGGTGTGACAGAAGAGCGTCTTCCAAGGCCGCTTGGATAATTGCCATCGTTGGCTTTAAAAAAAAAAAAGTTCACTTTTTCTGTTCTTTCAGAGGCTTACAAAGCTACTCGTTGTGCCCTGGCTGAAAGCCCAGAACATTTAAATGGCAAGCAGCAAAAGCGGACGTTAATGATAAAGCGAGTTTGTGGTGTGTTTTTACATAAAACATATGGGAGATGACAAAAAATAAAAATAAAATGTAAATATATATAAAAGATAGTGATAAAAAGAGGTCACGATGATTAGAAAGAAAAAGCACAACAGATACAGGATTGTAGCGCAGAGCCTGCGGTTTTGATCAAGGGTTTCAAAAAAGAGAGAGATTTTTTTCCTTTTCTGGGAACAAAGTCTAGGAACATATCTGATCTTTAGTGAGTTGATTCCAGCTGTGGGTAGTATAGGCAGGCAATCTAAACATGTTTTGTTTTTGTTCTGGACTATATTAGATAACCAGTTCATGTTAATCTACCGGAGTTGTGTAGTGACATTTAAGTCCAATGCCCTTTAGTGCCACATGTTGAGGTCTGCCTTGTAAAGCAAGTGGTAGTCAGAAAATGAATGTAAAATTGATCTTATAAGTGATCACATAGCCATACAAAAGGCATATGTTGATAGCTGTTTTGGTTGTAGGTCATGAAGGATATTGATATTTAAGGTATAGGTGATGATGGGTGGGGCTATTTTGAGTGCAGGTGATGTTGGGACGGGGTGTTTCTGGTGTAGATGATAGTGGGCAAGGCTATTTTAGCTGTAGATGATGTTGGGCAGGGCTATTTTGCGTGTATATGATAGTGGACAGGGTCATCTTTGGTGTAGATGATAGTGTGCAGGGCTATTTTAGCTGTAGGTGATGTTGGGCAGGGCTATTTTGGGTGTAGGTGATGATGGGCAGGGTTGTTTTGGGTGAAGGTGATGATGAACAGGAGTATATTAAGTGTAGATGATAGTGGGCAGGGCTATTTTGATTGTAGATGATGTTGAGCAGGGGTATTTTGAGTGTATATGATAGTGGACAGGGCCATCTTTGGTGTAGATGATGTTTGGGCAGGGCTATTTTGGGTGTAGGTGATGATGGGCAGGGTTATTTGGAGTGCAGGTGTTGATGGGCAGGGCTATTTTGGGTATGGGTTATGATGGGGGGTGTAGGTGATGTTGGGCAGGGCTATTTTAGGTGATTGTGGATGTGGATTTATCACATAGGTTGCTGCATAGGTAAATAATTTTTTATCTGTAGTTAATGTGGTCATGTTAAATATCCTAAAATATTTTAAAGGTACACTACATTTATGTTACCATATAGTCGACATAATTGTGCAAAATAAGTATAATTGTGGTCCATCCAAACATCCATATTCCAGGAAAAAAATAATAATTATTCATCAGAATGGAAAATGTTTTTTTTTTAACCTGTACATCCGAAATCAAATGTAACTGCCATTCTCTCCAGAAGCACTGTATCAGGTCCTTCAAGATACTTCAAAAAGCTTGTTATCTAGAGTATTGTCCTCATTATTCTGTACAAAAGCATATCCAGGAGAGTTTTCATTTCTGATGATGTAGTTTTTCCGGTTCACTCTCTGTAGTCTATTTTGATCCAGTACTTTCATGTTTGATATGTTTATGAATTCTTTAATCACTTTTAAAGGGATCTTTCCTTTACAGAATGCATTTACTTATAATTGTAAGTGTGCAAGTTCATTTGGAGCCTGCTTAAGTAATGCTCCAAATACATTACTTGAGCAGATGGTGAAGTTAATTTTGTTAAAAAAATGTTTAACCATAAGTACATAGAGATTCTGACACTTCTGTATATTTTGTGTGTGCAGATCATTGCGTACCAGCCATACGGGCGCTCTGTGGATTGGTGGGCATACGGTGTACTGCTATACGAGATGCTGGCTGGACAGGTAAGACAAAACTTCCAAAAGTACCACTCACCACATGTTCATCATTTGGAAGGAGTGTTCGGTGAACGTTTTATTTTTATAACAGCCATTTATTCATTTATGAATTGAAAGTTA
The DNA here is from genome assembly GCF_014805685.1 of Silurus meridionalis. NCBI lineage: Eukaryota > Metazoa > Chordata > Actinopteri > Siluriformes > Siluridae > Silurus > Silurus meridionalis. The sequence continues at coordinate 5,458,110 of NC_060884.1, read as the reverse complement.
TATAAAATCTTTGACCATGAACATTCTTGTACTGTATTTTTCAAATCAAACATGCAACCCTAATGTGTGATTGCTTCAAAGTACCTCACGTATCCGAATAACACCTGAACCATTTCCTCAGGAATAAATAATTATGCACAGATCAGGTATAACAGTATGACATTAAAAAATTATGAATCGTAAACACTGATTATCTCTTTATAATGGCACCTGTTAGTGAGTGGGATATATTAGGCAGCAAGTGAACATTTTGTCCTTAAAGTTATGTGTGAGAAACAGGAAAAAGGGGCAAATGTAAGGACTTGAGCAGACCAGGCTAGACTTTGCCTAGAAGACTGGTTCAGAGCATCCCAAAGACTGCAGCTCTTGTGGCCTGTACCGGGACTGCAGTGGTCAGTATCTTTCAAAAGTAGTCCAAGAAAGAACAGTGGTATACAGGGTCACGGGCAGCTGAGGCCATGGTCCGATCCAACAGACGAGCTCCTGTAGCTCAAACTGCTGAGGACGTTAATGCTGTTAATGCTCGAACTGTTTTGGTGGACCAACACAATATTACGCAGGTGGCCATAATGTTATGCTTGGTCAGTGTAAATTAACTGTCATAGGATTTTCATAATTAACACTGGTATTATCTATGATATCTATGATGAATACACAGCTTTATTTGGTTTCATTATCGTTCTTTTTTATGAAAAATTGGTCGTATATATTGTAATTGACATTGAGAAGGGCTATTTCGGGTGTAGATGAAGGTAATCTTGGCTATGGTTATTTGAAGGTGTAGGTGGTTTTGGACAGGGATATTTTGGGTGTAAATGATATTGGGTAGAACTCTTTTAAATATAGGTGATGTTGGACATGGATATTTAGGGTAAAAGTGATGTTAAGGCAGGATATTTTGGGTGTAGGTGATGCTAAACAGGGATATTTTGGGTGTAGGTGAGGTTAAACAGGGATATTTGTATTTTGGGTGGAGGCGATATACATTTACACCATGAATCTATGCCATTTTAGCAGTATACATTTAGTCACAGCAATTAGTTTACCTCACTTTTTACAAAATCTGTAGATTGAGTAGAGATCGTCTTCAGCAGTTTGTTTTTGTATGTGTCTGTTTTTACCATATTGTTTTGTCTTCTCTTTTTTATTGATACTACTAAGACTGGCTTTTCAAAAAAAAAAAATCTAATTGACTGAGGCAAATCAAAGTCAGCATCAAGATGTTATGTCTGCAAAAATTGTTATATTAAATTAACCCTGGATGTTCATGTTCCCAAACCTAAATGCTGACCTGAAACAAAGAGAACCGTATTCCCTATATTTAGAAATAGGTAACACAATCTAGTGTGTCTTTCACTTCCATTTGACTATTTTTGGTGCCCATACAATGCTGTATACTTAATCAATACTTTTTATTGATTACTTTCATACACACAGAGCTATATGTGACATGGACTGTGAGTTGGGATATTTTTAGAATGAATGCTGCTCTACCTAATAACCTCTACATCACCTTTCATTGTTAAAACATCAATGCTCTCTCTCGCTCTGTTTTTTTCTTTTACACACACGGCTAATGGCTCTTTTCAACCACAAAGAATTTTATTATAGTATCATGAAAAGGACAGGGGAATGTTTTCTAGGCTGCATGTAGGTAATCTTTTGATGGGATATTTATAAGGTGATATGAGTTATGATTTAAAATCTATTGTTTTTAAGGTAATAAAACATGAATAGGGGTGCTATTTTACAGAAAATAGATACAAATAGGGTGATGTAATGCATATAATAGTACATCCCTGAAGTTCATAGTTTTCATGCATTTACTGTACGAGGGTTTTGTTCCTTTCTTGCAACGGCAATTTGTACTTTTATTTCATTTTATCTCAAAACAAATTTGAGCTATTCTGCAAATTGCTTTGCATTGATTTGCCTTTTGTAAATAGTTTTTCATTTTGTCCTTTTTTAGCCACCTTTCGACGGTGAAGACGAGGACGAGCTCTTCCAGTCCATCATGGAGCACAACGTGTCCTACCCTAAATCCTTGTCCAAAGAAGCCGTGTCCATCTGCAAAGGGGTGAGTGCAACAACACACATGCACTTTGTTTTATTCATTCCTCAGTACGTGTTTAAACATGTTCATATGGAATTTAGACTAGAAAACTACATTTTATTCAATTTTTTTTGTGAAAACGTTGAGAACTACTTACAATTGGTCTGCATTTAGCAGTTACGGTGTATACTGTACCTACACGTTGATGCACGGTACACGGAAATCAATTTTGATAAAAAATAGCCATGGATTGTATGTACTGTATAGTGTATATAAAAAACTGGTAGCTCAGCATATATCAGATTTTCTGCATTGATCTTTTTTTTTTTTGTCTAGCCAGCAAAAACTAAACACATACAATATACGTAGATCTTTATTACCCAAATATAGCGATGAATTATTAGAACTTGGGCGTGATGGAACAGTTGGAGAAAATTTCCTGAGCCACAGACTGTAAAATTAGTAAAAAAAACTAGAAGGCGAGTTATACTTTTGATATTTTCTGATTAATGTAATACATATGCTCCTGGTTTTACCAAAGAATCATTGGGAAGAAATTCTTCTACTCTGTCAATCCTGGTTCCCTTTATGAGCATGGAGTCAAGCTTGGAGTAAAGTCAAGTAATGAGTAAGATCCTTCAGGTCCTTTGAAGAGATTCGTCTCATGATTTTACTTTTGCATACAATGTGACTATTTAAAGAAATTTCCCTGCCGTAGCTTTTGCCTCACTGTAGCAAAAGTAAATAAGCAAATGGTCGCACAGGAGAGTCTCTGGAGTGTGTTTGTTTTACACTTGCTCATTTTCTTACAAATGATTTATTGTGGAGATCATTAAAAGCTTTTTTTAGCCAGTTTGAGCTTGGCCTCTTCTCAGAATCACACCATCCCTAATTATCATACTGTGCAACTCAGTGGTATCCCTTGATAACTCTGTCTTACAAAAATAAATCTGGTTGGGTCTGAGTGGAGAAAATTTAAATGGGTGGAATGTGTAGAAAAATTATAAATGTGCCCTTTTTTTACTTTGCATAAATCTAATTATTATTTGATTTACCAACAATAAATAGACTATACGGATAAATGTATTGGGACAGCAGGCTTGACATATACTGTATGATTATTTCCCAAACTGTAACCACTAAGTTGGAGGCACACAATTGTATACAATGTCTTTGGATGCAGTAGCATTCAATTTTACTTTCACATGAACCAGGAAAACTAAACCTTTTCCATCAAGACAAAGTCCCTGGGCACAAAGTGTGAAGATATGGTTTACATGGGTTGGAATGTAAGCTCTTAAGTGGCATGCTATAAATGCTCTTACCTCAACTCTATGGGATGAATTGGAACGCTGACTGGACCCCAGGCCTCCTCACCCAACATCAGTACCTGACTTTACTAATGTTCTTGTGGCTGAATGAACACTTCACTAAATGTGAAATGAGATGTATAAAAAATCTAATATGAATCTTATGGCTAGGTGTCCACAACATTTTGTTTATATAGTGTATCTTTCACTACAAATAATTTTTATGTGAATTCTGTATTTGGTTGCTTATAATTCCAATCATTTTGATAGATTGCAGTCAATAATAAGGTTTTTTTTACTATGAAATCCTTACATGTGCTGACACGTGGCCTGCTATGCCCGCTATGCCCGCTATACTTGCTAGGATTTTTCTTCAAAAAAATGTTGGCACCTCGGCAGTTAGTGCTGAGAGCGTCAGTCCTGACTTGTCAGGTAAACATTCAGGATGTGGCTGTTTTAGTATGACAAGCTGAAAGACTTCTAGTTTAGGGGTTAGAGTGTTTGAAACACCTTAATTCTCTACGTCCTTCATCGCAACCAATCGATTTTCTCCTTTAGAAGAACTCTAAAAATAAATTAAATAAATAGTAAATGAAATTATTGTTGAATTCTCAAATCTGATTGTTCAGAAGTTGTCGAATAGATTGTAGTTCTGGAAGTAGTTCCATCTGCAAGGAATATCATACATTTACATTAACATGCTGGTTGTCACAAGGAACAATGTATGTAAGTTGTATGTACTGTAAGTTGATATGACTTTCTATAAGGACATGGTCATCCTTGGAATGCTGCCTCCAGTATCAGCACTTTGTTCTACAAAGTTAGAGGTGAAGCTGTAGGTTTTCGACCACAGTTAAGTCTTTAGGACAGAGTGCCTTTTGCGTTGCAGTTCCTAATTCTTAATTATAATCATTCATAATTATAATTCATAATTATTTTTTTATTATCAAATTTAAGTGTGAAAACATTAGTGAGGGAATAACTGTTTATATCTGCGATAGTTTATGTAATAAAAAAACATTTGTTAACCTAAATAAAGGGTAAAACATATGTACACATATGTAATGAAGGAAAAAATGTAATATACAGTGGAACCTCGGGTTACGACTTTAATTCGTTCCGGTACTTTATTCGTAACCTGAAAAGTTCGTATCCCGATACAAATTTCCCCATAATAATGAACAGAAACTTCGGTAATTCGTTCTGGACAACCAAAAATATTACTTAAATAAAAATAAAGCCAATATTCACTAATATTATTTACTTTTAACATGTTATATTAAAATCATACCACATAAAAACATACAAAAGAGGAAAAGATCTTTACCGGTACTTTCCTTTGAGAAGACTCGCTGCAGGAGACGACGTCAGAGAAGGGGAGGAGGGAGAGTTATTGTTTGAAGGAGAATCTTATTATATTATATTATATTATATTATTATATATTATTATATATTATATTATAGAATATTAAAGACAGTGTTATTAACACGAACGCTGAGACAATTGTTGCATTAGAGGAAAATGAGAGCTGTTTCTTTAAGGCTACTATCAGTTGGTATTGAAGTCCAGAGTGAAATTCATTATGGGAATTGTACTGAAAAGACTGTAACCCTGCTAATCTATCTTCATAAAACAAGTAAAGTGGTTATGCATCGGCTAATGTTGTCCATCTCATCATTCCACGAGCATCAACTAACGAGTTGTTACGCTGCCGCCGGAAAAGTTCAAGCGGATAAGTAACACGATGCTCTCGCTAGGGACACAGGACGCTAACTGATGTGACGAGCTGCGTGGATAGAGCAAAAACAACCAACTTGCCTGCGATTTTTTGGTGAGCGACGTTCGTATCCCGATATATTGTTCGTAACCAGGGGCAAAAATTTTGATGAACTGCGATTCGTAACCTGAATTATACGTATGCCGGGGCGTTCGTAACCCGAGGTTCCACTGTACTGTATTTGGTAAAAATGTATCGCGTCAGGACGTGCCATTATTAGAAAATAATACTCTATCGGGTGGTAACAGTAACTTCACCTTAATGTCAGCCCACATCACACTACCTTTTAATGTTTAGTAAATCTACAGTCAGATTTCTCTTTTTTTGATATTCCTCCTCTCTCTTCTTGTTTTTCTCTTAACTTGTGCATTCTGTCACTACCTACTTACCAAGATGTCATAAAGTTCATCTGTATTCGCTCATTTGGAGCCATTAATGCCGAGCGTGTGCTCATGCTGCACGGTTCTTCTGAGTCCAGCTGCAATAATGGATACATATTGGCTGTCAGAAGCCTGACCCAAAAAAAACACGGCCTCGTGCAAGCCGTTGGAGAAAGTGCAGGGGGAACTCAACTCATCGATTTTGCCTCAGATATGGATTAATACTGATGTTGAGTCGTGTGTATCAAAATGGTACATGCTGGTCTTTGTTCTGCAAAGAGCATTTTTCAAAACAACTACAAAAAAAAACAGATGTGTTTTTACATGGAGTTCTTGCTGTGTCCCTTCAGCACAAAAACACAGTTCATGCAGGCGTTTCACAGGGATGTGGGTCTGTCAGAGACTCGGATGGATGGGTTTGGAACACATATGAACACTAGGATTCTGCTAATAGGCATTTTTTTTCCAGACCATTGTATTTATACATACATTTTCAATTCAGTTCTATGTTAAATAATGTAGGTCCTCCAAATACTTTGAAGGGAACATTCGAAAATTCTTTGGATGTCTAAAGCTAGACTACATGGACAAAATCATATTGTATAGGATGTCTTTGTATGTGCTAGCATTACATTTTTCTTTCACTTAAAAATCATCTTGTTCCATTCTTTGGCTTTCTATTAAGCTCTGACCTCAAGCCTATTGAACATCTTTGATAAATTAGCATGCTGACTGATCCTCAGAGTTCCTTTTATTTGAGAATTAAACCTTGGGTTCTGTTCCAGCACCCATCTCTAATAAAAATAAATTGCCCATTTATAGCACTTATTTAATATGAATTTGTTTCAGAGCCATACTATGAATTTAACATGCAGATCTAACAGCACATTTGAATTTGTCCAGTTAAATTATTACCTTGAGCTCATGCCTGGTAGTCACTTCCATTATTTTTGCTTGGAGGGGTTTTAAGAGCAAGCGAGACATTTTATCAATTAATTTGGCAGGCACTTTTATTCAAATCGACTTACAAATGAGGCCGAATCCAGTCCAAGCACATATCAGAGCACAGTTTAAGTGCTTTAAAAGAACTCAACAGTCGCAGTCCTTGGAATTTGAACTTTGTAGTCATCTTTAAGTGCCGAGCCATAACTCTATAATGTCATCCGTTTCATTTATTAGCAGTGTTTTCAGTAATATACTCCCTAAAATTAAGTGGTAAACATTTAATTATTCTAGTTTTTATTTAATGGTTGGTCTGATGGAGAATATGTTGCATTTTGAAATGAGGTTGTTTTTATATGTCGATCATCCATTTGAATGTTTTTCTCAATTTTTTAAAAACTCATGTCGTCTTATTCCAATTAATACAAATTCTACAGTATGTTCGGAAAATTTTTACTAAAAACACAGACACTAGCCAATGGACTCTGTCTGGTCTGCCTGAGAGTAGATCACTTCTTTCTTTTTGGTATTACACAAGATCATAATACAAAATGAGCAGTAGTTTGAAAAAAATAAAAATGTTTTAGGTTTGCCTCATTTGTTTTGCCTCATTTGTTTTGTTTCACCCTCCTCAGTTAGTAGCTTTTGTATAATAAGGAAGTGCTGGCTGGAGTATGAAACGAGGCATGTGACCGAATTTTAAAAAGAAAAATGAAAAGAGTAAAAATTCTAGAGTAAAGAGTAAAAAAAAAGTAACACTTTTTATTGTTAATTTAGGTTTATATTAAATATTATAAATCGTGATAAATCCATGATAGCCATGAGTTAACTCGTGATTAATCGCAACTTAATCGCACCTTTTTATCTGTTCTAAATGTACCTTAAATTAATACTTTTTAATGTTTTAATCATCATGGGCACAAACAAATATGGATGCAAATGTGTGTTTAATTATCATTAACATAGAGCATAAGGACACAATATTCGTGTAAACGTTTTTAAGTAATTAGGTTGTTTTGCGTAAATCATCAGGACACCAAACGTGACTTTTGCCATATATATCATATATTATCATGCATGTGCTCATTTTATTATTATCTGTTCTCCCTTTGACTCCGCGGGGCTTTATATACATTGACTTCTACTGCATGCAGTGCTCTGAATGATGCCTGATTAAGGCATTGTGTATGTCTGTGTGCGCTCAGCTGGAGAACTCCATTTTCAGCTCTGCTTTTAAACACGAGACTCCATGCAGACTGAGAAAATAACTGTGAATTATCTCAGCTATCAGGCTGGGTTTAACAGCAGTGTCAGGAACACGGAGGAAGAAAAGAAAAGACTGCAGAAGATAGAGAGCGGTAGATGTTTTTGCCTGTTACACTGCTCTTACAGCTGGTTGGCAGTTTGTTTAATAGTAGGCCATTATGATATATATATATATATATATATATATATATATATATATATATATATATATATATATATATATAATTATGATAATCGAATACAACTATAATCTATTATAAATAAAAACAATTATTCATTATTTACTTTCTTTAAATGTTTATGTTCAAGATCTGCCTTACACACCCCTATGTTCATTGCTATTATAAAAACTGTAATATTTAAACAGTTGCATTAATGGAAACCTGTAACTACTTTATCAGACAAATCCGAATTATAGAACTTAACAACACTTATATGTCTAAAGATTTTTCCACAGCTAGGTTTGCAATACATGAATTCCATACATGATGGATGCAAAGAACCATGGATGGATGCAAGTGTTAAAGTCAGGTACTGATGTAAGAGTTCTGGCATGCAGTCAGCGTTCCAATTCATCCCAAAGGTGTTCAATATTGTTTGGAATAGAGCTCTATAGCAGACCACTCAAGATCTCCCTCTCCAGACCATGCACTTATTTAGTGCACAGGGGCATTGCCTTTACCTGGTAGTCAGTTTATAGAAAAACAACATATGGCAGGAAAGACCAGTTGTCCCAGTACTTTTGTCCATATAGTGTAGGTAAAATATCTCAGTACAGTAGTTAGGAAACCTTTACAATAGCTGTATGTAACTCTAATTGTAGGTTACTATGGTTACAGCAGCACATGAATTTAGAATATTGCTTTAACTGACCTGAGCTACCTGTGCAAGCGATGGGTTGAACACATCTTTCAGCCAATCAGAATCAGACAGACCATTGTATTAACACCAAATTATAGGTGACTTGTAAGGGTTACTCAGTATAACCTCACATACGTTTCTGTGTCTTGAATCACTGAGGTTTTGTGTAGAAATTGTACTCCGCTAATGCAAGTGCTGCTGCTTTATGATGAAAAATCGGACGTTACACGTCCTCGCTCCCTGTATGTGCTTGTTTGTTTACTCAGATGATGCAATCACTCCCCTCTAAGAGCTTTCGTCCCTTAGAAACCTTACTGCAATATTCTGAGAGGCAAAAGCACAGTAATTTATTTTTAGGCGGTAGTTTTATGGCTTCATATCGCGGTACGAGCTCTGTTTCTGTTTGTTTTGTTTTTTCCTGGGAATTCTGTACTGAAATTACACACTGAAAAGTCGGCGCGCGTGCATGCAATAGAAGCTGATCAGTCTGGCACATTGTATTACGCTACTCTGTCACAGCCACACAAATAAAGAAAAAAAAGCCGTTAAATCATAAGCCGTAAACATCTTTCTCTGAAAAGGGTGAATTTCTGGCGATATGTGTGCCATCTTTACTCCAGTCATTTCCATTTGCTTTGATCATATAAGGTACCTACTGTATACATATATGGACAAACATATTGGGACACCTGACTTTTCCAGCCATATGTGGCTCTTCCCCAATTTGTATGGGATGTCTTTCAATGTGGGAGCATAAAAAGGAGAACCAAACCTGTTCCAGCATGACAATGCACAAAACCAGCTTCGTGAAGATATGGTTTACATGGGCTGGAGTGGAATATCTTGAGTGGCCTGCTATAGAGCTCTAATTTAACCCTATTAAACTTGGAACGCTGACTGCCCCCAGGCCTTCTCACCCTACAGTAGTACTTGACTTTACCAACACCTTTGTGGCTGAATGATCACAAATTTCCACAAGCACACTCTAAGATCTTGTGGGACAACTTGGCAGAAGACTGGAGGTTATTATAACAGCAGATGTGGAAAGAAATGCTCAAAAGCACATACTGTACTAATATATTGGTCAGGTGTCCACAAACATTTGTCTATTTATGTGTGTGTATGAGAAAAAACATGTCTCTGATAAACTGTACCTTATTTCAGCTAATGACAAAGCACCCTTCCAAGCGTCTAGGCTGTGGATCAGAGGGGGATCGGGACGTGCGTGAGCATGCGTTCTTCCGCCGCATCGACTGGGAGCGACTGGAGAACAGAGAGGTTCAGCCTCCATTCAAGCCCAAAGTGGTAAGTAGAACAAACCCACACATTATTGTACATTACAGTAATTACAGCTTAAATATCATTGTAACACACACTTCTTTTTGAATTCTGCAAAGACAAAATGATTTAATAAAGGTAACATCGTGAAATTTGTCAAGTGTGTGTATGTGTATGTGCTCCTAGAAGCAGTCTGTATGGGTCTGTGGTCAGAGATTGTTGGCCCATAAGCATCTGTCTTAGTGACAAATGCAGCAATCAAAGAAAAAAAGCCAGCCATGCCAAAATGGGGTCAGGTGTAAATTATGGGTCTTAGTGACCTGATTTCCCATAAAGACACAGTACAGAGCTCGCTTTAGTCAGAACCATCAGCAAAACTATCGCCTGGAGTTCACCACACATTTTTTTTTTCCTCACTGAGTGATGACACAGATATTATCGTCATTGTTTTCAGACGTCTGCTGTATTATAGAAAGGCTTGGCGATGACCAACCTGAACCTCTGCTTTACATGCAATATACAGTGACAAATTTACATACATAACAACACACCATACAAAAAGCGGAGAATTGTTTTCATTGAATAGTCTGACATACAAAAGGAATTAGGAAAAACAGATAAAAATGAAGGGAAATACATATTTAATAAATTACAAATACAAAGCAGAGTTGCCAATCTGTTTTCTATGAAGGATTAAAAACCAAACTAGAGATATTGTATACAGAGTTTATTCAAAGGTTATACACATATGTGCAAAATTATATTGAGAATGCAAAATAAAGAGGCTATTATTTACAGTATGTGCAACAAATATAGTGCAATCTGGAGTATAACAGTATATACTGTATAATGTATATATGAATGATCATATATTATAAATTATTGTCATGGTTATCCTTATGAATTACTTTATAAGATTAAAATAAATAAATAGAAAACATGACTCTGCTTGAAAACAGTAACCTATATAACTTACAATTACCGTAATTTCTGGACTATTAGGCGCACCCAAATATAAGCCCCACCCACTGAATTTGACAAAGATTTTTATTTTGAACATAAGCCGCACCTGTCTATAAGCCGCAGGCTACATTGAAACTAATGAACTTTACACAGGCTTTAATGAAAGACAGTGTCTGTTACACGGCTTGTATCTAAACAGTAGACTACCAAGAAAGTCATTGTTCACTGTCTTCCTCCTTCCTTTCACAACTATTTCTCTCGGGAGTTTTTCTTTTGGCATCGTCGTGCGTTTAAAAATCACCATCAGTGAATCTTTTCTCCTGATGCCGTGCAGCTCAGAACACAGGTGAAGTGCGGTTTTTCATGCCCGGTTGTTTTCAGTGTGACGAATGATTAGCATTTCCTGTAGACAGTCCGAGTGAGCGGCAGGTCAAACGTCAGAGGAACCTCATCCTTATTTATGATGTGGTGCGGCCCGATTCAGTGGGAGAGCATCTGATTTAATATAAAGAGTTTCATTGGTTCACCTGAACCCGTTCTGCAATTTCATTGGTCTAATATTATGGGGTTCAGTTTTTCGGCTTGAAGTTTGTGAAACCAGGAAAAACCCGCTTCGTTGTTTAAGCCGCAAGTTTCAAAGCGTGGGGAAAAAAGTAGCGGCTTATAGTCCGGAAAATACGGTAGTATAAATATAAAATATATATAAATAGTACAATATAAATATAAAAACAATCCCATTTATTGTAATAACAGAGTTCAATGCCTAATATATTTTTTTTTTCAGCTTAAAAATGAAACAAAATATGTTATATAAATTATCAAATTACAAATGATATTTATTAGTGTTCATATTATATAAACACTATTATTTTATTTGTGAATTTTTGGAATAGAGGAATAAAATTCCTAAGAATTTATAATAAAGTAACAATGAATTTATTGAATTGAAAGAAGATACAATATGGTTACAATTTTCCTAATAAATTTATGACGGTAATTATTTTGAATCCTTTATTGTTTGCATAAAAACAAAAAGACTTCAGTTTGATTTGCTGCTCAACCAAGCAAACTGGCATAGAATCGAAATGATCTCTTGTCACTTTTTAGTGTGAATGCTGGGTAACAGATTTCTTCCTCACAGGAAAGTTTTGTGGTTCAGTCATGTGTGTGTGTTTGTGTGCGTGTGTGTGTTTCTTGAAGAAATGAGAGCTGGACCAGAACCCAAATCTATTTCAACTCAATACGACCTCATTTTATTTTTGACTCTCAGATGGAGTGGTGGTAGAGTGCATTAATAATTTATGTATATTATTGGGTTTTATAATAAATATAAATTGGTTGATTATTAAGTTGTCGAAAGATGTGAGGAAAACAACACACACACAAACACACACACACATATACAGTGCATTCAGAAAGTATTCACACCAACTTCAGTAATTTTTGTTTTATTTTGCTGCCGAAGGAGCTTTAACTAAGTACTAAGTATTAATAAGTACATACTAAGTAAATAAGTATGCATAAGTCTGAATACTTATATGCATGTGAAATTTCAGTTTTTTTATAAAAAAAAAAATACAGACCTTCCTAGAATTCTGTTTTCACTTTGTCATTATGGAGTACTGAGTGTAGATTAATGAGAAAAATAATCACCTTTAAACAATGTAGTATCAGGCTGCAACATAACAACATTGTTCCTCCCTTTGAGCATTTTTAATAGATACTGACCACTGCAGACTGGGAACAGCCCACAAGAGCTGCAGTTTAGAAAGATGCTCTGACCCAGACGTCTAGACATAACAATTTGTCAAATTCGCTCAAATCCTAATGCTTGCCCATTTTTCCTGCTTTTAACACATCAACTTTGAGAACAAAATGTTCACTTGCTGCCTGATATATCCCACCCACTAACAGATGCCATGATGAAGAGATAATTAGTGTTTTTTGATGATATGTACATTTGGAAGCACATGCATGTACCTTTTGATTATTTGATTAACCAAATATACAAATGTCCAAACTTTTATTAGATTTTCATTTGAAAGTCCTGCCTTAGCATGAGCAACAGCTTTACACACGCCTGGCATCTGGACAGTTTGTTTCTCCAAACTTTTAGCTGAAAGAGTGAACAATAAATTTGGAATCTGATGTTCAAAAATCACATACTGTATAAATCTTATGATCAGGTGTCCACATATTTTTGATGATATTGTATATTTATCTGGTCATTGTCCCCATGTAAAAGTTCAGTTCTGTTCAGCTGTTCATGGTCATGGTAACAGTATGTCTTCGTCTTATATTGGCTTTCTGATGAGTCATTTTCCATTGACATCTTTCAGTACACGTTAATGGACGCTTCTCTGTGAAGCTAAAGTGGTTGGTTTTTAATGTCCTAATAAATCTGATTCTTTTTTCTTCACTTTTGGGGAAAGCAGTTATGTATTTCTTATTTTTTTGTTTGCTTTCCCAGACTATCAAAGAAATCTCTTACAAAGAATAACTATTTAATGGAGATGAAGTCATTTATCATACAAATCAGTTTCGAGTGTCCTTGACGTGGTTAGCTGGATGCCTGTAGATGTGGATGAGAATGAGGAAGCTGGGTTGAAATTAGGTCAAAGCTTTGCTTTATGCTAGTCATCAGGCTACATACAATATATAGACAAAGAAATGGTGGACATCTGACCTTAAGAGTCATATTTGCTTTTTGAACATCCCATTCCACATTTATTCCACATTTGCAGTTAAAATAACCTCCACTCTTCTGTAGATATGTTCCACTAAATAAGTGTGATTATGGAGAATTGTGCTCGTTCACCCTCAAGAGTATCAGTAAGGTCAAGTGCTGATGTATTATAAGGAGGTCTAGAGTGCAGTCAACATTCCAATTCATCCCAGAGGTGTTCAGTAGGGCAGAGGTTAGAGCTCTATAGCAAGCCACTCAAGATCTTCCACTCCAAACCATTTCATCATATTTAGTGTTGTTTGGTGGTTTTGCTTCTTTATAATTTTCCAGAAATAATAATGTTTTTTGGGGTTTTTTTTTGTTGTTTTGTTTATTGAGGTGGGGGATAATATGTTCCCAGTGTGTAGAGAATGATAAGATATTAGTTTAATACAGTTGCACAACCTGTGAAGAAAAGAGTGCAGGCAGGGTGGAGTGGGTGGAGAAGAGTGATTAGAGTGATTTGTGATAGAAGAGTATCTGCGAGAGTGAAAGGGAAAGTTTATAGGACTGTGGTGAGACCTGCGATGTTGTATGGTTTAGAGACAGTGGCATTGAGTAAAAGACAGGAGATGGCGCTGGAGGTAACAGAGCTAAAGATTTTGAGGTTTTCGTTGGGAGTGACGAGGATGGACAGGATTAGAAATGAGTTTATTAGAGGGACAGCGCATGTAGGACATTTTGGTGACAAGGTGAGGCCGGAGGGACATGAGTTATATTGGTAGGAGAATGCTGAGGATGGAGCCACCAGGTAGAAGGAAAAGAGGAAGGCCAAGAAGAGGTTCATGGATGTGGTGAGGGAGGACATGCAGGTAGTTGGTGTGAAAGAGGCAGATGTAGAGGACAGGGTGGTATGTAGACGGATGATCTGCTGTGGCGACCCCTAATGGGAGCAGCTGAAAGAAGATACTACAACAGATTTCAATGCCCAATACAACTACTCAGGCAGTAAGCAATGCAGTCACGTGTCTGTAATAGCAGTAACCTCTAATGTAATCCATTAAGCTGCTCCTTATTTTGTAAAGGTTTTTCAGATTTGGGCTACAGCCAACCTTCTGATAAAGTCAGTATTCTATGGAGATGAGTCTTGTATATGGCATGACAGGCCCTAGTTTGTTCAGCTCTGATATTAACTAAACATATTCAAATGGGAATTTTGGTGTTGGTTTTCTTTTGTAGGTTGAATATATAAAGATTGCATTTTTTTTTTTTTATTTTACGATTGAAAAAATAATTTTCACATATAGATTAAAACCTAGCCTTTCCATTCTTTTAACACCTTAGTCCTTCTTTCATTTTTCACTTTTATTTCTGAAGAGCCTAACACAAGGCGACCGATTCAAGTCAGTTTCTTTAGCTTCCACATCTTAATAAGGTTGTTCAAACCTTATTATTTGGAATAATTTTCACATCCAGTTCTTAGAAACAACTTCAGCTCTAAGGCTTTTTTTTTTTTTTTTGCCAAGCACTTCCATTCCCATCTGTTGTCATGGATGCAGAAAGGGAGGAAGGAAGGAAAAGGAAAGCGTTGGCTATTTCTGTCTCGTCTCCAGTTTTACATCTTATAGAGTCTGGCAGCTTGACAAAGAAAACGGCATCTCGGTTATTGTCGTCTTTTTTGCGTCTTGCATTCAGTCTGTTCTTCTTTTCACCCTTCCTAACCAACTCCCATTCTAACTTTTCCTTTAGAGGACAGGAGAGAGAGAGAGAGAGAGAGAGAGATTTTCACCTGGGATTCTCTGCTGTGTTGTGATTTTGTGTTGTTTGCTTGTGTTTTTCTTCTGTAAAACTACTTATTTTTATTCAGACAATAGAAGAAATATGTTATTTCTAATATAGTATTACGATGTATATGGCCATGGGTTACAGAAAATATTTTTCTCCCAAATTATTATAATATTGTTATTAACAATTAAAAGCCTTTGCGGATTTACATTGGGGGATTTAATTAGACATAACCAATTTATTGTATAATATAAAATACAGTTCCAATGCAGCGATTCACATGAAATGGTGACCAGACATTCGTATAACTAAAGAAATCTACACAGGAAAAGAAATCATAATATTGCATTTCATATAAAAAGTGGAATGACTCAGGAGAAAAGAATTGATCATGCTAAAAAGCATGAAAACTATAGTCAATACACTCTACCTCCATGGCCTCAATGTATGATTAACCTGAAAGAGTCTGTTACTGAAGAAAAGGGTTCTTCAATATGGGTTGGGTAAAGCTGTCACTTTTAACCTGTGACCTACTGTATATTTATTAGTTGTCTTTCAAACATAGATAATTTGGACACACAGGTCTATGGAGAGATCAAAATTATCAAAAACGCCCACTGTGTCACTCAAACTGAAAGAGCAAAATTGAGGCAAAAGGCGTCTAGAAAAAAGATCCATGCACTTTCATGTTAGTCTAACTTGATTTGTGCCACGATCTTTAATGAGGTACGTGCAATTGTGAGCGGTCCCAAATCCACAGTATAAACTGTACAGTATGCAATAACGCGAATTGCATGAATATGTTGAGTCCGGTGGAATGGTGTCAGACATGAGCTTCACAAATGATTGGCACGTTGCTCACCGCACCTGAGCCTCTGCTGGCAGACGTGTAGCTCACGCTAATGTATTAGACTCCAGGTGAAAAGAGATGAAGCATGTAATATGTCATTTGCAAACTGTAGCCATCAGGGGAACGGGGCAGTGTTTGTAGCTCTGTCGCTTATTGATCTAAATTTAGAAACGAGAGATGCTAAAGATGAAGAGCTTTAAGCTGAAAACGTTATATGTTTATTTTTATATTATATGAGGAGGTTCAGAATGGCATCTGGTCTGACCTTAATTGTTTTCTACTAGTTGTACTTTTGTGTGAATGATGGTTACCATGACGCCAAGATGGCTACTGTACTTCCTCGCTCAAGTGTTTGTTAAAACAAGAGAGAGAAAGAGACAAATAATTGAGAAAATTATTAGATAATATTCTACATCTTTAATCAATTTATATACGTGTGTGCATATTATTTTTCCAATTTCTTTTTCAACTTTTTTAATTTGTGTCTAAAAGTACATATTAGTCTATTTAACTCACACCTGCTCCTCATTTCTCTCTCTCTCTCGCTCTCTCTCTTGCTCTCTCTCTCTCGCTCTCTCTCTCTCTCTCTCTCTCTCCCTCTTTCTCTTTTGCTAGCTTTCTTTTCTCCCCTTCTCTTGCTATCTCATACCAGCTCTCTCTTCCAACTCACTTTTCTACACTCTCTCTCTCTCTCTCTCTCTCTCTCTCTCTCTCTCTCTCTCCCTCTTTCTCTTTTGCTAGCTTTCTTTTCTCTTCTTATCTTGCTATCTCTTACCAGCTCTCTTTCTTTCCAACTCACTTTTCTACACTCTTTCTCTCTCTTGCTTGATAGAATTATTTATTTCTCAATCTCTTTTTCCCCTATACATTCTCTTTCTCTCTCTCCCCCTCACTCTTGTTCACTCTCTGACAATAGATTTCTCTCTCTTTCTCTGTATTTCTTTTCCCCTTACTTTTGCACTCTGTCTCTCTCATTAGATTTCATACTTTCTCTTTCTGCCCCCCGTCTCTCACATTCTCTCTCTCTCTCACTATATTTCACTAATTCTTTCTCTTCCTCTCTTAATTTTCAGTTTTAAACTACTTTACTGGCATGAATGTTTCCATTAAAAAATGCGGTATATAAAGTACACAGAAATGCAAATTGTATGATAATGTGGAAGTCGTGGATGGTGTCAGACATGATGGAGTGAAAAATGCATAATAATAATAAAATGCAAAATGTCAATTAAATAATAATAATCTAAATTTAATTAAATATGATTGATTAAGAACAGTGGTAGAATCGCATGGTAGAATTAAATGTATCTTGAGCATGTACTTTTACAGAGCTGTGATCTCTCTCTCTCTCTCTCTCTCTCTCTCTCTCTCTCGCTCTTTCTCCGCAGTGTGGGAAAGGTGCTGAAAACTTCGACAAGTTCTTCACGCGCACACAGCCTCAGCTCACTCCTCCAGATGAGCTCGTCATCGCAAACATTGACCAGTCCGAGTTTGACGGCTTCTCCTTCATCAACCCGCAGTTTATCCACCCGTCCCTCACCAACAGCGTATGAATGTGGATCGAGGCTCCCTTTAAGAGTAACTCCATCTACACAATGCCCAAATGACTTATGCTTAGTCTTTTTCCCAAAATATTGTTACTTCAAATCCAACAATTCTCTATTACTTTCTCTTTTCTAGGATTTTTTAATTATTCTGTCCATCATTTTAGTTGTAGGCCAGTCCAAGAGTTCCTACTAAAAGCACTTGGCTTGTTGCTGTCGAGTACGGATGTTTTTACTATAAACTTATCACTTTAATATCATGAAGGAATGAGATATGAGGCTGTGTTGGTTCACGCTTTTTTATTACTTGAAATGAACCCCTGTAACACTTGTGCTTTCTAGTGGTTATAGTGTTCTCCAAACCAGGTTTCCCCAAATACAAAGCATATTGTAGGGTTCTATTAGACTAATTCTTTTCACCACTGACATGTCAGTTACCAGTTTTGTTGACTAGCACTTGCGCTATTTGTTTTTTTCTTCAAGAGTTCTGATTGACCCTCGTTTCTAGAGCTAGATTATGGAATTATCCAATTTTGGATCAGGTTTTATCAGACCTAATACTTATCACCACTGGCACAAATATTATTTACTGGTCTTGCTGACTAGCATATGCTCCGAAGTGTGATTGACCCAAGAACTCTGATTGACGCTTAATCGATCTTTATTTTGGAAGTGGTGCGACCATCCAAAATTAGAACATTATATCTGATCATTAATAGAAAACATACAATAGGTTTGTTTTCAATTATTTAAGCCTATACTTATGGTACCAATAAATGAAAGCCAATTGTTGACACAGAAGCTAAACCAGGTAGTACTGCACCTGAGAAAACCTCACAGACAAGATGGAGAATTAGCTTATGAACTGAATGACAGGCAGGCAGGCTGAATGGTATTTTAGTATTCCTGTGGACAGTTTAATAGATACATTTTATCGTTTGTTTTCAGTATCACCATATCTATAAATCAGTTTATTTTTTTTCGAATTTTGGTTTCAAATGAGCAAAAGCGTTATTCTGTTTTAGTATTTCTAACATGACGCTGCTTAATATCTTTGTAGTCTTCACAAATCGTGCACAAATTGTGAAACCAGATCGAGATATTCATATTATTATCAGGAATTTGTAAGGAGATGCAAAGACGTCCTTACAAATTCCTCCTTTTTTTTTTCTCTTTCAAAAAAAGAGAACTTATTGTCAATAACACAAACTGCCAAATATGTCATTCTTATGGGTTTTGTGGATCGTACCATGCTTTTTTTTAATGAAATTTCCGATAAATGAAGACGGTTTAAAGTGTTTGCATATCCTTCTTCACAAGTGCTGTGTTGCATGCTTCTAAATTTTAATAACAACAGAGTATTATGTTTTTGCAATATATATATATATATATATATATATATATATATATATATATATATATATATATATATATATATATATATTCTTGCTGAAATCATCTTTCTACTTTGATTTTCAATTCTTTTCATTTTTCATTTTTGGCCTACTAGCAATCATTTAATCAAATCTTACAGAAGTGTATTAATAATTTTGTAAATACTTTTAGGTTATTTTAAAAAATGGAAATAAATGCGAGAGTTCGAGAGACAAAACGAGAGAGTGATGAGCGACTTGAAAATTTTTATACCAACAACTGAATGTGTTTTTATGACGTTCCCTAGAACAATCGAGTTTCTGTCCTTGCACGAGTTTCAATCAGCCGATGTTAACTTTAGGGAAACAAACTAAATGCTTTAGGAACCTTTTTAGTCCTGATTTTCATGTCCCTTATAAATGTTTACTTGCTAATTAAAGCTTTTTATATACCTGTATAGAAACTACTCTACTGCACTACTGTTCAAACGTTTGTAATTACATGACATGATATTTTAATATCACACACATCAGAAAAAAATCGATAGTAAACTTAATTCAAATATCATTTTTCTATTGATACATTGGTAGCATTAAACATGCATATTTTGTAATTATATGGAAAGCTGTGTGTATTGCTGTTTTTCCACAAGCTATTTACTGTTTAAAAGTGGTCCTTATGATCCAATTATGTAGCATGTACTTTTTAACACAAAAGCTACAAAGGACATGTGTATGAGATGCCATCAAAATAATAAGAAAAAAGTTCTTTTTTTGTTTTTTCCAAGAGTTCATTATTCTCTATATTCTTTATATATATATATATATATATATATATATATATATATATATATATATATATATATATCTTTATTCTTATTATTTTATACACAATTTAGTTAACAGATATTACATTTACCAGACACCAGAAATTTATTTCCAGAGGTTTTTATTGAGTATGTCTTCGTTTAATATTGATTACAGAATTTTGAGGGGGCATATTTATTGAATATATTATGTATAATTAAATATATATTTAATAAAATGGAATTGTTTGTTTAGAGCAGAAGTCCCAAAACACCGGGGACAATTGCCACTGTCCAAAATTACATACATTAAAATATACATAGAAATACCTCTTTAAAACATTATGTATCTGGAAAAACTAACAAACATTTCACAATAATCGTTCCAAAAAAAATTAGTTAGTTAGTTAGTTTATTGTTGGTTATTTCAGACAGATAATGTTGTTCAGTTTTCTAAAAAAAGATTTAGGATTATTTTATAGATTAAAAATTTTATTACGATCTGTTTTGGAGACTTGATTTCAGACTTTTGAACAGTAGTGTATGTATAATGTAAGAAAACAAAAAAAAACACAGTTACATATTTGTGTAATTGAAGTTTTAATGTACTAAGGTTTACATCACAACTTCTTAAAAAAAAACAAAAGGTAGCATGACAGACGCTTAATAAACAAACCCTGCGTATGTTTCCAAACATGTCTGGAAAATGCTATATGGTTTGTGAGTGGTATATGTGGTTGTAGAGTGTGAGCTGATTGGCTGCTGTGGTCCTGCGGTTACTGTGACTTTTCCAGCCTGCATGGAAATAAATATATATATATATATATATATATATATATATATATATATATATATATATATATATATATATATATATACAGTATATATATACAGTATATATACAAGGTGCATGATGATTAAAGCATTCCAGATCACACAGCATGGACTTAATGTGGCGGGATAAAAAATGATAGCTTATGTAATAGGATGTTTTTTATCTTCTGTTAAGTCTTAAAAGAAAATGTTAAATTTCTTTTGGTCTTATACCTAATTTGTATTGTGTGGATTCTTCAAACTGCCAGGCCGTAGGGAATTTGTAACATTTCTAACCGTTTTGCCTCCGTAATTTAGATCCCCTGACAGTTTGCTAATGAAATCCCATTTCACCCATACATTTTTTTGTTCTCATCATCTGATAAATAATCAAATATAGGCTTGATTTCAGCACAATCTTTGGGGAAATATGTCAACTTGATAAAAGTTTGGAAATACAGCTGCTTCATATGACAGTAAAAATATTATTTAGAATCATTACCTGGCACTTGTTTGTCAGTAATTATGATATGATGCTACACACAATGATTAGAGAATAAGAAAGATTGCGAAAAGAATGATTTTCCTCGTGTAGCTTGTAAATTGGTATGACTATGATGGGTTTTTATACTTTCACACTAACATTGTTTTGCTTTATCATTTAAAGTGCTGGGGATTTTTTAAAAATGCTTTTCGATTAATTGGATTTTAACAAAGAAGGAATTTAGCTAGGCAGCGACTACTTCACCTTCAGCATCCTCAGCTGGGTGGGCTGGAAGTGCTGCATCTATTATCATCCGTTTATGTAATAACGAGGAATTTAGGCGCAAAAGCAAATAATTTTGAATCATTTTTTTAAGTATAAAATCTCAATGAAAATGCAAGAAAGACAAAACACAGAGACAAAATAAAAAAGAACAACCTGAATCATGGAACAAGACTCTCTCAACAACCATGGGGGACTATGGATACTATGATGTAAACAATATAAAATAGCAAATCAGCAGTTAATTGAATTCAGGGGTGTATGATCAGGTGATCGAGATATGGAAGTGGTGTGGCTGCTAGGAAATGTAGTCTCTGTCCAAAATCTTAACAAGTTTTTTTTTGTCAATTAAAAACAAGATGTGCTCTGCCACCAAGCTCATGTATGAACTTAGTTTTGCTTGGTTTTATCTGTATTAGGCTAATGCCACAAATTGTACTGTTCTAATTGCCTTTACATTTTGATAATAAAAAATTACCTCAAAGTTATATAAATCTAATTTTCCAGCTAATGATGTCTCTTTAAGCCTCTTGCCCCAGTATATAGTCCTGGAAAAGTAGAATTATGGAATCGCTTGCACGTTGCCTAAACATAATACAAACCATGCTGGTCTTATTGTCCAGGTGGCACAGCAGAAAATAATTCGCCATATCTTTGGAAGAACAAATTCTGACGGTTCAAAAAGCAGCATTATCTTGGGAGGGATGGTATACTTTTTTCCGTGTCAGTCTCTTGCCAGTCATGTTCATGTATGAGCTCAAGTATGTGGAAGAGGGTAAATAGCACTTTTCTTTAAAGGTGTGTTTCACTGTCATGTTGGGAAAGAAGCAAAGTCTGGCTTAACGTCTTTTTAGGAAACATATTTCTCGATTTTAGCTTGAAAAAAGGAAATGTTAAAAAAAAAAATTGTGCTTGCAGATGACAGTAATACATTGTTAAACATTTATCATGATTTAAAATATTGGCACATGCCTGCCATTAATATGCGTATATCTTATTATCACCCTACGTGTTACACATGTACACCATATGAATTTCGTTTTCTCCATCGGTCGTCAGCCGTCGTCCCTCAGCAGTGCCAAGCCGATAACTGAGCCCGATGATAGCAATGTTGCACTAAGATTTGTAGTCTCCACCACCACATGTGTAAGTGTTTATGTACAAACTGTGTGTGGTAGACACATTCAGCCATATTCCTCTGTGTGAACAAGCCTCTGGAGTCAGAGGGGATAATTATTCCACCACAGTGCCGATAGCATTGCGGAGTGTGCAGGCTGCGTGGGCGTGAGCTTTCTGATTTCTTCAATGTTGTTGCTTTGCTTGTTCTGCTATTTTAAAGTGATGAAAAATCCCATCTTGCCTTACCTAGCGATCAGATCATCCCCCATCCTCTGATTGTGTACGTGTGTGTATGCCTGCATGTGTGTATGTATATGCATGTGTGGGGAAAAATGTTTGTCTTCTTTTTGGTTTCCTATACTGAATACTAATTCTCCTGTTCCCGCATGCACTGTTCTCCCTGCACTACGTCTCCGCCATACATTATACAAAAAGAAATTCAGCTTCTGTTCTAAATCTGATACAGCTTCTCGAAACACTTTTTAACTGGCAAACTCGAGTGCACTTCAGGATGAGTCAGACAACCTGCTCTTTTTCTTTCATTTTTTTGTGACGATGTAACTGGAGGAAGTGCGAGAAGTGGTGTTTTAATCTATTTTGCTCAAATGGTCAAATGTTAAAAGTAAGTGTCCCAATAATTTTTTTTCAAAAATAAGAATGTAAAATAGCAATGCTCAAAAGGACAAATTTAAAAATATGTAAGTTATGAAAAAAATTTTCGTTTACAACTAAACATTTCTTTTAATGAAAAAATTGATTTTAAAACTAATTCTGCCATCCACCAAAAAATGCAAAAAAGAGCAACTCATGAAATATGGTGTTATATATCTCACTTATAATGTATTACTTAATAAAAAAGTAACTTTATACTTTAGAATATATTATAAATAAGAGAAAATATTTAAATAGAGTACAATTTATATTAACTTTCTTGGAATATTGAGATAAAAAAAACTTTTGCTACAAAAATAGATTTTAAAATAAAAGCTATCCAAAAGCAGGGAATGGAAAACTATTTCTTCTGAAAGGATTTCAGCTCAAGAGAAGAACCCAGTTAAACACTAATTCTGATTTTTTTTTTTAACTTATGTTTAAAATCCTCTCACACCAGATTCTCCTTTTTATTCTTTTTTTTTTGTCTTCATCTGTTTATATATTTTTAGAAAGCAGCATGAACACGTCCATGATCAGGATGAATATAAGGCCTAAGGTTTAATCTCTGACTTTCTGATGAAGGCATGTTCAAATGCCACGTAACACTCTCACCTCTCTGTGATTGTATATACTGATGCCTGATCCACTTTATTAAAAATTTGTAATGGTGTCTGTTGGTTTGCCTCCTTTTCTTTCCCCGAGTCCATACCTTCAGATATAACCATTGATATTTGTACCTAATGTATGATACTGCAAATAAAGTATGAGAAATAAAACACCATTTTGAATCTGCTTTCTATTCATTCTGTCTATGTCCGCATGAGGTGGGATTCTTTTACTTCATTTATTAAACAGTGAAGGGCCTCTAAATTATTTACTGTAACATCAATTGGAAATTGGTGGCTTGATGGATGAGGCTCTGGGTTCCTGATCAGAAAGTAGGGGGTTCAAGACCCAAACTGGCACTGTTGGGCCTTTGAGCAAGTCCCTAAACCACTCCTTCTTTAATTGCTGTATTGTAGCAGGTTAAATATGATTGATTTGTGCATTGATTTATTCTGTTTTTCTATTGTCTGTTTTTTTTTAATTATTATTATTGCTGCTGTAGTGCAGTGTACTCCAGCACATTTGCATATTTTATATAATAATAATAATAATATATATATATATATATATATATATATATATATATATATATATATATATATATATATATATATATATATAAAATATATGTTACTAACCAAAATTTGAAGCTACATTTTTGCTAGCTTGATGATTCCCAAAATTAAAATGCTATGATACAGCAAAAAACAATTTTAGGCCACTTTTCTGAGATCAGTACTTTGGTAAAACTTACTATCTCTGATTGATATTTTTGTACAAAATATTTAAAGAAAAATTTCTAGTTTTTCCAACACTATAGTTTTTCCTGGCAGTTTGCTGAGAAAATCTATATACTGTATATTGTATTAATTGTCAAATCATAATTGGCATTTCACCCAACCCATTATGTATGTATATTTTGGCAAAATGTAGTCTGTCTGATGTGACAGATAAAATAAATTAAACCTTAAATAAATCACCTCACCTGTACATCTGCTGCTGTAAAAACATATTCTAATTTATTTTTTCTGTACACACAGTACTATCATTATTTATTTATTTAATTTTGTATATCATTATCTGTAGGTTGTCTGACTGCCCATAAATCAATGGTTTGACAAACCATATTGAACAAGATCCTGAAGATTATGAACAGTGTTAATCCTAGTGTAAATCCAATTTAGAAGCAGTAAATACTGATAAATTGAATAGGTGTGGATGTCCAAAGAGCTTTTGACATTTGAGTAACTATAATTCTAAACCATTTAAAGGAATTTTAAGAGTCTATGACTTTAATTTAACTCAAAGAATTTTTATTTAATGATGTTAACATTGACCACTTAAGGATTCTGTTGTGCTACCATGTAACACCACAACTTTCTCAAGACTTATCAGGTTTAAATTGTTCTTATCCTTAAAAAACTTTTGAAAATCGATTTTATAGGTTAAGGTGAAGCTAATGTTGGGGAAAAAATTGAATCTAATCCATCATGGTAGCTACATAAGCAGCATTTCTATTTTAAAAGCTTTTTTTACTAGCAAGCAGGTCAGATCTAGAAGATACCCTTTCAGCAAGGAAATGCTGTCTTTGTCTAATGCCCGAAAGTCTTGTAAAAAAAAAAAAAGTACAGACGCAGCATTAATGGACAATATAGAGTAGATCATACAACTGTATATTACCCACCTTTCAGCTTATTACTTATTACAAAATAACTACCACATACGCTATGTATATTCTTTTGGACATTGTGCCAGATTTTTGATCAAAATGTTCAATGCCAACTCTCAAACAATTCCAGCAGACTGATAAAATATTTAGCGACTCATTTCACAACTCTTAAAAGTTTTATATACACCTTGGTGTGCCTGTGAAAGGGAGAACAAAAAGAGTCAATCTCTGAGAATTGCAGGTTTTTATAAGCTTTATTACTGTATTTGTGTGAGAATGTGTATTTTTGATATTGAATTTTAAATCTTATAGGTTTTAAAGTGTCAAATTTTCAGTCATTTCAGGGTACAGAAAAGACGCCAAGCTCCAACTGAGACAGTTCACGGAGTCCTGCAATCTGAAGAAAGAAGCGAATTTGACGTGAGTAACTAACAAAATTAAAGCTCAATTGGGTGGTTAGTCAACTCAAGGAGCAAGTGGCCACAACCAACCACCTCTCCTGGGATGAAAAAAAAAACCCCAGAGAATTAATATTGTTGCCAGTCAGACTCACTTCTGTCGTTGTGTTGGAAAAAAATGATTACAAAATAATGTAGAAACTGCTGAAAAGTTCTTGTCGGAATGCCAACCCTGAAAAGTCAATAATTCCAAATTTTTTAGAAAAAATACTGAGTATGAGGAGACAAACCCAAAAATATTAAAGTAGATCAATCATATTTAAACCCCCTCCTTTTACTACAGCATAGTTTGTGTTATAAGAGCAAATATAAGAGAAAACCTTTTTTTTGTTATTAATATTTATTTATTTATGTGCAAAAAAACTGCTAGCACAGCATATGGTATTAAATCATGGGTAATATGTTACTGCCTCAGCAGTGACTTCTAAATATAGATATCCACTACAGCACTGGCCTCATCTTCTGACAGAAAGGCTATAATTCTGATGCTTTCTAATGGCCCAAATTGAAATCTGCATTGCCAGGGGACACAAATATCCTGCCGCCTACGATTTATACATTTATTCATGTTTAGCTGTTTGTGAATACGCTGCATCATCAGTTTGGTACGCTGTTTGTATGACTAAAATAGATAGTAGGTGTGAATCCAAAAAGACAAGCGTCAGAGAGTATGCTTAAAGGTTTTACAATCATTTAAGATTTTTTGGGGTAAATATATTTTAAATGTAATATAAATCAGTAAAGGTACTTTTAATCGGCCATTTATGGAACATCACTGAACTCCAGCTTGAACTCACAACCTTCACGCCCAAAATCCAATGCCTTCAACAGTAAGCTACTACCTCTTCAGGTGGACCAGTGGACTGCAGACAATCCAAAACATCATTCATGAAATGTGTTGGAAATTACATTTCATGTGAATTATGTAAACCGTGATTGAAATTATTGTTTGTGATACAAACTTTCATGTCAAGTATAAAAAGGTCAGCACAAAAAATTTAATAGAAATAATGTGAAACATAAACATTCACGTCTAATCTGTAATTTAAAGCAAATAATATTTAATTAAAACAAAAGGCTATTATGTACCAGGAGGAATTGTACAGTAAAAGTGTGACTATAATGGCCCCCTCACTGTTTTGGGTGAGCTGCTTTAGTACATTATTTATTGTAGGGCACTCATTAAAGGAATCCTTAACCGTTTGTTTAGATATTGTTGTTTTTAGTTTCCAGTAGGCCTTTGGTAAGTGTCAGTAATCTACTGTCCCATGAAGGTATACAGCATATGGCATTTATTTAAATATGCAAATGAGAATAAAAACAATTAGCATTTGATTGTTTCATAAAACAATTACCAACTTCCATTACTGTTTAGGTCTGCAGTCAAATTTGTCAAATAAGTCTAATATTGCTAGATTGGTCAAGTAGGAAGTTATTCAGTACTTATCTATTTATAATATTGTAAACTACCATTTTTTCTGAAGCAGCTGTAGATCAAGTTGAAAGATTTTTTTTTTGCATGTTAAATTTTATGTTGCAGACAAACCATTGTCATGATTGGACACTTTCTTTGATGATAAACTGGTAATAATGGACCAACTAGACAGGATACATGATGCCACTCTGGGGCATAAAATATGCTACTAGTTTGTTTGTTTATTCAATTGTTATCAGATATAGTGTTTTCTATTGTTTACTTCCCACCCATAACATTATTAATACTATCATCACCAATACCATGTGTGTGTGTGTGTGTGTGTGTGTGTGTGTGTGTGTGTGTGTGTATATATATATATATATATATATATATATATATATATATATATATATATATATATATATACACACACACACACACACACACACACATATCTTGTCGGTAGTCTGTTTGTATCAATCTGGTCTTAGTCTGATTTGTTTGGGCAGGTGTGAACGCAATCACACTTTCAAATTTCAAACCAAATGAAATACGTGTGCCGTAGAAAATCGAACCAAAAGTGTTATGGGTTTAATAGATCATTTCATACATCAATCTGAACCTGATTAAACTATATTAGGCTCCACATGTAAATCGAAATATGTTTTCTCAAATTTCAGTTTTGTAATCATACAATTTTCCCCCATGCTACCTGACATCATGTTGATGTAGTGAAGTTATTGTGGTTTGGCAATGCTCCACAAAACCCTGAAGGTCTCAGAACCTCACTTTGAAACTGCTTCATCCACTAAAACGTTTGGACAGGTGTGAGGGAAAACAGTTCCACCCCAAATGTGGAAAACGTATTATGTGTTGTGGTTGGGCAGTTTTTGACAGGCACAATGCAAAAAAGTGTTACAGGATAGGAAAGTTTTATTATTATTAAACAACAAAAAAAGAGCGGCATGAAAATGTCATGTTTTATTAACTCTCATAAATATCATGTATTTATAGCCATACACTAATAAGACAGAACACACAAAAAACACTAATCAGGTATTTTCAAATCAGAAAAAAACATAATTTCTGGGGTTGCTATGGTCTTAGATCCCTCAAGTTGGACTGTATTTCATGTCATTTTATAAGGTTAATATGATGCTTCTGCTAGAGATGATGTATGCTGGTGGTGTAGATGTGACTGCAGTGAAAGCAGATTTGTTGAATTGTGTTCATTGGGTTTCTTGCTTTAATAATTCATTCATTCTCACTGCATGTGATGTATGTGATGCAGTGCTCTGTTATACTGCACTTTTGTACTGGTTTATCGCAGTGGTGTCATTATGACAGAAACAGAAACGCATTATGATCAGACCATCAATATGACAGACTCTGTAATAATGATGGTATTAAAAGGTGGATTGATTCAGGCAGGACACCATTGAAGGACTAGATGTGAAATGCACTACCACTGATTATTATTATTATTATTATTATTATTATTATTATTATTATTATTATTATTATTCCAATTTCCATCTAACAACTAATTTCTTTTCCAATCAGTTTATTTACTCACACCTTCATATGTGAACTATCCTGACTGGCAGAAGTGTTAAAACCACGTGACACTGAGAGAGCAAGAAAAAAAAGTGGCAGGAAAGCCGTGTAGGCGATGCGCGTGCACTCCGCTCCCTGCCTCGTGCGTGCCACAGTGTGTAGAACTTCACGCAGTTTCACTTCGACGGTTTTTCGCGTTGAGAACTTCGACAAATATTAGCAATGATGATATGAACAAAACCCGAATTGCGCAAATTCGCCATAGTTTCCGTCCACACGCCTCGGAGAAGACGCCGCGCGCTCCCGTTTTCTATTTAGATTTCAGCACGCGAACACCGAAGTGAGAGGCGCACGCGGAGGGGACGACACGCGCATTTCAAACGCTCCGACTGTCAGTACTGAAGGTATGCGATTCTGTATGTTTATACTCATCTGCACGCAAAAGTATCGCATTAATACCTAATTGGCAGGTTTGCTGACGCGATAATTCGCCTCTAAAGGATTTTCACTTCGTTTGCATCTACTATAAACACTATTTATGATTTAATTACACATGCAATTATACATATTAAGTAGCTTGAACTAGTTGCACTTTTTTGCACAATAAAACTCAATTTAAGTATTTTTGAACAAAGATCTATCTATCTATCTAGAGAGAGAGAGAGTATAGAAACTGAGATTGTCATTGTGCTTACATTGATATTAAGATCTTGTTTGCTATGGCATTATGAGGCAGTTTAAATAGGAAATATGTTGCAGAAATGCATATATCCATATTCAGACTTCTGTGCATTTATGCTAATTGACAAATTAAATAAAATAAAATATTTCACAGAGAATATATTAGTCCATTCATGAAGATTAGTTCAGGCAGGTAGAAATAAGCTTTTGTTTATTCTGGCTGCTATTCCACTTGTTTATCTAGTTGCAGCCAGTTGCTGTTTATTTCTTTTATATATATTATTTGTTTATATATATATATATATATATATATATATATATATATATATGTGTGTGTGTGTGTGTGTGTGTGTGTTTGGCCATTGTGCTTACATTGATATGAAGGTCTTGTTGCCATGGCATCATGGTGAGGCAGATTATATTGGAAATAAGTTGCAAAATATAAATGCATAAAAAAGGTCTAAATATCCCAAGAAAAGCCTTATTCAGACTTATACGTATTTGTGCTAATTAACAGATGATATGAAAATGTACACGTCATAAAATATTACTTCATTCAAGGTTTTCAATTAAGGAAAAGTTGAACTTGAACATAAAACATAAAATGTGATCAGTGTAAATATATATTCCATTTGTGAAGATTAAGCAGTCCCAAAAAAACCTTTTGAGCAATCTTTTGGAGGATTATATTGGAGATGTAAGCCCCTCAGGCTGCCATTATCTACACGCATGCTAATGCAGCATAAAAACTATTATTGATTATGTTTTGCAAAAGGGCTTTAGTGCCAAAGGTATGCCTATGATTACATTTCAGCACCGTGGACAGTGACCTAGACTTGGTGCAGACATGGCATTGGTCCAGCAAAGTTAAGCAGAAATTATAAATATACTGAATGAGATGATAAACAAATAAAATTCAGCAACCTTCAGTTGCCAAACAAAACTGTTTAGGTTTATCCCATCTCAGGCATATATGTGCAATTAGCTGAATGCAGGATGAGAGACTAAATGCAGGGCTAATACAAGAATGGACAAATAAGGATGCTGACTTAATTCTATTTACAAATCTTTGTTAATTAAAACTGCGTTGTTCCCAGCCTTCTTATATTCATATTTTTTAAATACTCAAAGTTAAAGTCGGTTTGTACAGTGCATGGTACGTGGTATGGAAAAAGAGTAGGGAAAAAATAGGGTATAGGACGATGTTTAAATCTGCTTTCAGAAAGATAGGGTTGTGTACATTTACATGTATACTGTGCCTGTAAAGTGCTTTCTTGTGAAGAAGTGTTTCTTCTTTTTGCTACACTGTCTGTCAGCTTTGGAGATTCAAATGTCATAGACCGAGTAGAAAAAGCGTAGCACCCATGAGCTATTAGCAATGTGGTGATTTGTAACAAGGTCTGGAACAGAAGTCAGTATTAGAGAATCTGAAAGAAACAACCCTATTGTATGAAGTAAACTGGTCTGGGTAATTACATCAGTATGTGCTGTGCCACAATTATGTTGTAGGAACTCCAGTGGTCAGAATAATAACCCTCCCAGGGTCCTATGGTGGCCTTTTTCCACCGAGAGATCAAAGCATATATACTGTATGATCATCACTTGGGTGTCCATGTATTATTTGGTCGTATTGATCAAAAACAGTAGCATCAATGGCACTTGGAGTCTCTGCTCAGCTCGGTGAAAACATGCATTGGTGTTTATGAGAAATTACTAATATTAAAATTAATGGAACTTTGGGTATTTGCCACCACCCCTGCTTGCTTATCAAAGGATTTTTTGTTCCATTCTTTACTAAAGCTCTTCTAGATTCTAGTTTTCATCATCATCATCATTTACAAAAATGGTAGAGAAATACAGATGCCAGAGCTCTCCAACTTTCTAGAGCTTTCCAGGCGCTGATCTTATTCATTTCAATTTACTTTTATTTGTATTGCGCTTTTAACAATAGGCATTGTTTAAAAGCAGCTTCACTCAGATAAAAAAGGTTATACGATTCTGTTAGAGTGTAAGTTTAGTGCCTATAGGTTTGTTCCTAATAATTTGAATTAATCTCTAATAAGCAAACCAGTGGCAAAATACCTTAAGACGACATGAGGCAGAAACCTTGAGAAGAACCAGACTCAAAAGGGACCCCGACCCTCATCTGAGTGGGACCGAATATCCATTCATTACAGTTCCATCATTGCTAAGGTGTGCTGTTTAGTGATAGGTAAATGCAGAGAATGCAGAATAATGCAGGTAATGCAGAACTTAATATTAATTACATTTCAAATCTGTCCTCAAAGTTCTTGACAACTTCATGGATCTTTAGGCTGTTGATGTGGAACCATCCCCAGCTGCAGACTGGACTCCAATTGATGAGAATTCTGTCCAGAGGTAGGGCGCCGGGATGAATCCAGCAGGTCCGAAAATTAGAAGGGAACAGGAAAACTGGTCACTTGTACCACAGGAGCAGGTTTAACCCAACAGAGAAAGAGAGAGGGAAAGAGAGAGAGAGAGAAAGAAAGATTAAGTATACTTATTGTTTCATAAATGTTTAAAGACATTGTACAGTGTGATCAGGGTTACTGTTGAAACTTATACCTGAAATGTATGAGTCTTCCTCATTGCTTTATTGAACTGTGTCTATTGGTTTCAAAGTTATATCGATTTATTTATAACACTCAGTCTGATGTAGCTCTATTTCAAGTAAATGTTTCATGGACATATTTTCATATTCATAGTGGGTAAAAGACTGATGCATGTTTGTGAAGTGAAGAGCTAGACTGATGTTCATGCATAAATCTTCATGACAGTCATGTCATGGTTTGAAGCAGCCTGCCATTTTGGTATGTACTCTGTATATTTGTTCGAGTGTGTGTAAGTCAGAGGAGTCACACTGATGCACGTTAACAGTGGAACTGGCAGATGCAACAGAAAGGAGGGTGACTGTAGAAGTTCACACATAAACATATGTACAGTACCCATATGTGATTGTGTAGGTCAGTTCATGCAAACTATTGTCTTATAGATTACTTGTTTACTTTGCTGTAAAGTACATTTCCATATTAATTAATTACTACTTTATGAAAGTCGCTTTTAAAGCAATTTCGGTTCTAAGTGTTCATTAGGCTTGCCAAAGTCTTGCCAAGCTTTGTGCACCTGGATTTGGGCAGTTTCTCTTGTTGCTTCTGTCAGATTGAATGGGAAGTGTTCATGAACTGCCAATTTTTACTCTCCCTGCCAATTTTCTATGACTTTTAAGTCTGGGCTTTGGCCAAGCCACTCAAGGACATTGTCACAAAGCCAAGCCAGCATTATCTTGGTTGTATTCTTTGGGTCGTTGTCGTGCTAAAAAGTGAACCTTTGTGTAAGTTTATGTGCATTCAAAAAAAAAAGCAAGATTTCTACAAGGTCCTCGATGATTCATCATAAGAGATGGACTTATACAGCCAACTATTACTACCTTATGTTTTTCTGACATTTTGCTTGGGGTTTAAACCTAAAAAAAAATACTTTTGTCTCATCTGACCAGAGTTTTTATGTCTGAAATATGCCTTTTTTATTTACTACCATAAATGACTGATGATCTCAGTTGTAGAGCTATTTTATAAATTGGATGTCAACTGACTGTATAAGGCTGTAGGACAGGAGTTATGTAAGGACATTACTCATAATCACACACTCTGGTGCTCTTTGTAGTTCTCACTTACCTGCGTTTTGTATTGTTTTTTATGACTTATAATCACACTCTTGAGATCATCCAAATGAGGATGTTCGCCTTTTGAGTCTGGTTCCTCTCAAGGTTTCTTCCTCATAACATCTAAGGTTTTTCCCTTGCCACAGTCACCCAGGCTGCTCACCAGGAATAAATACACATAATTCCCTTTATTTCTAAAGATTTAAAAAGCTGCAATAGAAATAAACTTAACCTGATTATTTTGAATGCATTCATGGAAATATCTTCGAGGTGGTATCAAAAAGGTTTGAGACTAGTTTTGTAACATGCCAGCAGATGGCAGCACAAAGCTGCACGCACAGCCACAGGGAACACCAACCTTCATAAGACAGTGTGCCAAAAAACATCAACGTATGTACATCGGGAGCTGTGCGATTGGTGCTATTCTGACCACGTGCATTACCACATCTGCGATTTCATCATGGACAGCAAGTTAGAACACCCTGTCACCAAACCCCCCGAACACAGAGTTTCTCACCAGAAACAGTATTATCTCTCTTCCACACCCACCCGACTTGCCAGATTTGGCTCCTGCGGACTTTGCCCTCTTACCAAAAATAAAAATTCAGCTCAAAGGTTGCCAATTTTTTTTACGACCTTTTGATCAGTAGTCCAACACTTTAACCACTGGGCTACCACTTGGTGGACCTTTTTTAGAATTTTGCTAACACTCAAAGGAAATACATTAATAAGAATAAAACAAGAACTGTCTTGATATTTCCGAGCTTTTCTTTAGCCCAAGTATATAAACAGTTTCCAAGATTATGCTACCATGTGTACAACCTTTTTAAGTGTCAGCTCTGTTTCTCATCCTCTCTGATTCATGTTTTTTCCCCTAATAGGACCAACAAAACACACAAGTAAACTCGGTGTTATCACACAAAGGTGACAATCATCAACCTGCTGGTTCAATATCTCTATGGGTCCAGCAGCTCTCTGGGTGATATTGAGCTTATTTTTTTAGTTAGAAATGTTATTGTTTGCTGTAAACTGAAGTCAGCATTGGATCGATACCTATTACCTGCCGAGGTCTAAATAACCATTTCTATAACCAGTATCAATACATTTCTGTCTCCTCAGATACAATTACATACCATGCAAACGCACATCGCTGGTCATATTGAAGAACTAATAATAGTGCTGTTGGCATGGAGCTTGCCTTTACATTTAAAGGCCCAGGAAATAGGTCAAAAGCTCATCTCTGTTTGTCTCTAGGAAATGAGCAAAACAAGCTTATTATCAAAGCCTTAAACTGTTTTGCGCTTCATGGTGTTAACTAAAAATAACCAGGCACATATTTACAACGTTATGAACAGACCGAGCTGTTTGTCCAGTAAGCTTTATCCTGTTTTTGCATTATAAACCTCCAGGTTTAGCATCCATGGGGCTTTTTCCTTAACATTTTCCCATCTCCTCTAGATTTGGAATTCTTTCCATCATCTACATGGTTAAAGAGGATTGGGCAGAGCTGCTAAAGTTTTGGTGCTTTTAATTAAAGCTGGTGTAGCTGTGTGTGTGTGTGTGTGTGTGTGTGTGTGTGTGTGTGTGTGTGTGTGTGTGTGTGTGTGTGTCTTATTGACCTGAAAGTGTCCTGACCCATTTCGCAGGCCCAGAGCCAGAGAGGAAAACCCACACCCTGTGTGGAAATGAGCTGCTCTCTCTCTCTCTCTCTCTCTCTCTCTCTCTCTCTCTCTCTCTCTCTCTCTCTCTCTCTCTTCATCAGAAACACATTGAATTACAAACCCCACAAAGTGATAGTTGTGATGTCACACATATAACAATGAGCAAAATATTTTTGTTTTTCTTTTGCTACAAGTTTTCTTTGTTCTTTTGGTTTTAAGCAGTCGAGCAAATTCCTTTCATATTAGAATGATGAGGGTTCTTTGACATATAACCTCTGGAGCTACAGATACACCTATATTCATCAACCCATACCAGTCTACAAACATGAGCATATAAATTACAGCACAGTGAAATTCTTCAAGGAAGCACAAATCAGCCATGGTACAGTGCCCAAGTGTGGAAGCTTGGCAACACAGAGACTTGAACCACCAACTGTCCAATCAGTAACCCAGAGCCTGAACCACTGAGCTACCACCTCCCCAATTTCACATATCACAGTGCAAGGTCAGATGCAAGGACATACATTGTTTTTGAAGTAGAGAGGTTTAAGTGCTTTGCTCAAGGGACCAACAAGTGGCAGCTTTGCAGTGCTGTGGATTGAACCCCTGACCTTATGTTTAGTAAGCCAGAGCCTTAACCAGTAAACCATCACTGCTCTAAAAATGGTGTTTTATACTTTTCACATGTACTTTACAGCACAGTGAAATTCTTTCTTTGTACATCCCAGCAATGGTCTGCCATGATGCAGCACTCCTAGAGCACTGAGGTTAAAGGCCTCTTAGGGGCTCCAAGATTAACAGTTTGCCAAGACCAGGGTTTGAACCCAGACTTTCTGCTCAGTAACACAGAGCCTTAACCACTGAGTTACCACCTCCCTTAAAAAGTCATACAATGGATTGTTAAACTTCAGTTGAAATTTTTGTTATTCTTCATCATATAAGTAATTGAAATATCTGTCAATTGTTTAAAACATTTCAAAACCATTAATGTCCTGTCATATAGAAACATATCATCCACCCTGATTATAATTTACTGCATGCATCAAATGACTTCTTGTGTGTAGCTCATAGAGGAGACAAGCAAGGCAGAAAAGCCTCCTCATCATAATATGGCCAGTTCTTGCCCACATTTCTGTAATTAAATACCATGCAGGAATCAGACCTGCCTCTGTAGTCTACTGAGACCAGACATACTATTTCATAGAAGAAACATCACCTGCAGGCAAATGAAATATTTCACAGCTTCTGGAGTGCAAAGCTTTCGTAAACCATTATTTTAAATAAATTTTAACCAGACAGTAAAACACAAGTGAAACAGATATTCCACTTCCTCTATGTAGGATTTAAAGGACATAAATACAAACCATCTGGAACCACTTAGTGAGGATCTCATTTGTCAATAATAAGCCGCTAGCATTGATATTCAGCGAGAGAATAGCATAGGATTCTAAAGCCTCCACAAAAAAGGCCTTTGCAACATTAATGCACTGAGATACAGAGCCGGAACTGAGAGAATGGGAGATCAAACTGAGACTGTGATCCACAGTATGAGACCATAAACACAAAGAGCAGCATGCTGAATATAAATACAGCCTCCTAAGGGGCATTGAACTGGCCAGTACTAATGCCTCTGATTTGCTATTCAGAACCATGCTATGTTTTGTGATTTCGGCTGTGCAGATACACATTCAAAGCATGCAGAAAGTTCGGAAATGCGCATGTCCGTTCAGTTCTTTTTATCTTAAGATTAATTGGGTGTTTTGTTGCCATTATTTAATGCTTGAGATAAACAGACTGCCTTAAATAGAAAGCTTCACCCACTTTAGATGGCAGCAAGATGAACTACTGCAATGAACAGAAGAAACTTAACTCCCACGAAATGACGCAAAACTCAGTGGACAGCTACTGTAGCAGGAGCATGAGAAAACTAAACTTTGTTAGTCAACATTGGATTACAGCAGACACCAATAGGGAAGATATTTACTTGACACATTATCTTTAATGCAGTACATTGGTTTTGGTGTAGTTCATTCAGGATAGGCACGATTTATTAAAATGAAATTCTTTGGCAATGAGTGGTTGCATCTGCTGTGGCATTCTTCCAACTCTGAAAACTCGCACATAAACACACAGAGAAGTAGGAAGTCAATCGGCTAGCCAGATCCCATATCCACAGATAGAGAGCACTGACTAAAAAGTCACTTCGATTTAGTTTATAGCCTTTTTATAGACAGAAAAACACCTTCCAACATTTGGCAGGTAAACTAAGGAGCAGTGCTCTATAAAAACCCGTTTCCTCTCAGTGGTCTAACACCCACCTGGTCAGTGATTTATGCAGCCCCAAATGGTCACCATGGTTTCACTATAAAGATGCTCTGTTATGAGGCTTTGATTTGATTAGCATAGCCTGCGATAAAGAGTATAGGGAATAGATGACTCACAATCTCTAAAGCTCACAACCTTCTGTTGCCTACCTTGGAGCTAATGAGCAAGTCTTAATTAAGACATTACTTTCAGCAATGGTTTAAAACGGAGACCTTTGAGACGAATCTTTATTTTCGGGGAAAGGGAAAAATCCGCAGGAGCCAAATCTGGCGAGTAGCGTAGGTGCCGAATGCCAAAGAGCATTCAGTTTTGCTGTTTAACTTGCTGTCCATGATGAAATCGCAGACATGGTGATGCACGTGGTCAGATTAGCACAGCTCCCGATGCACACTGGACTATGCCTTTCAGCACACTGACTTATTAAAGTCGGTGCTTCGTGTGACTGTGCATGCAGCCTCGTGCTGCCCAAGTTATGTAGCTTATATTATTTTTTTAAGGAACTTGGCTTGTGCACGCAAAAACTGGCACGTTGTAACTGCAACCACTAAGTATCATCTAGGCATGCTGCATCGTTAGGTTTTATCATCACCGGCATTCACAAGCCTCACATGAATTATATAAAAACAGCCGCAGATCATTGTTCTTCCAACACTCTTTTCCAACACTTTGCCATCAAACACTGAGGCAGGTTGCACTCTAGTAATTTGCCAAATACAGAATGATCTGTTGGACTGGCAGACAAAGAAGTGTGATTCTGTACTCCAGAGAATAAGTTTTTCCGCTGCTGCAGAGTCCAAAAGTGAAGTTTGCACACTTGACCTATGTGTGACTTCTTGTCAGCTGTCACAGCAGTGAAATCTAACTAACAGATTTCTTCAAAATGTAACTTCTGTGAAAAGATTGTGTTGAAAGTCTTAGAGCTGTTCATTATGTCCTGTTCTGCCAAGGGTTCTTTTTTTTTAATGGTGACTGACACCTGCAGTAGAAAGTCTTTAAATAGTCCAGTTTGGTAGGGGTGTGTGGACATTTTTGTATTTCTATGGATGATTATCAGTCATTATTTTAAATAGTATCTTACATTTATCATCTAACATGGACATGTTCATGTACAACAGCCGCTCTCTTAATTACTGCACTGTTTGGTGAAGCCAAATAAGCATGTTCGATATTTTTCTGTTTTGTCTGATTGAGTTTTATGCTGTACAAATTGAGATGGACCAAAAAACT
Organism: Silurus meridionalis; assembly: GCF_014805685.1. Lineage (NCBI taxonomy): Eukaryota > Metazoa > Chordata > Actinopteri > Siluriformes > Siluridae > Silurus > Silurus meridionalis. The sequence continues at coordinate 5,419,621 of NC_060884.1, read as the reverse complement.
AAATATTTAGAGAGGGCCATGTATTATGGGCACAGATCAAAGCCTAGTAAAAGTCTTATAGAATGCTGGAAAAATGGGCAAGCGTAAGAATTTGAGCAAGTTTGACAATTTGTAATGGCTACACGACTGGGTCTAGAACTGAGAGCATCCCCAAAACTGAAGCTCTTGCAGGGTGTTCCCGGTCTGCAGTGGTCTCAAAAGTGGTCCAAGGAAGGAACAATGGTGAACCGGCGACAGGGTCATGGGCAGCCAAGGTGATGCACATCAGGAGGATGGCCTATGTGATCCGATCCAACAGACGAGCTCCTGTAGCTCAAATTGCTGAAGAAGTTAATGCTGTTAATGTCTTATAGATCAGTACTGTTTTGGCACCAAAAGTGGGACCAACACAATATTAGGCAGGTGCTCATAATCTTATGCATGATCGGTGACCATAAATGTATGCCTGATTGGTGTATATATCCAAACATATGTGCTGCTTTTGCATGATTTAAAAAAATAATATTGGACATAGCCAATATTTTCTCTTTTCCCAGTTAATGAGCTCAAATGCCCATGAAGGCCTACCGAAAATGCGTGACATGCTTGGTTCCATTGCTCGAATTGGGTCATGTCAGGTTTGATTCCTGTTATCACTACATGACTCAACCCTTGGACACAAAACAAGACAAGCTCTGGTTGTTTTAGTCCCCAGAGAAGTGTTTGTTGTTTCTCTGTGACCCACGCCAAAGGGGGTGTTAGGGCCAGAATTTAATTCAGAGAAACAAAATATTACATAATGTGATGTGACCTGTTTGACAATGCTCTTTGTAACCTTTTATGGTGACCTCTTTTACACCACTACTATCTTATACCTATTTTTACGTGCGCATTACAGGATTTATCAGTCTATAAATGGACTCGAAAAACAAAAGCTTTCTGTGTCAGGGGGTTATTGCGGCACAGCTCCCTCAGACAAGGCAAGCCATTGAACCGCACCGGCAACGAAGCATCACCCATCAGCAGCAAGTCCACATGGTTCACTTTGCATAAACAATGTTTATATTCCCACGCAGAGACAGCAGAGGATACCCTCGATTAACTGAACTGAATGGAAAACCATTAAAGCCAAACACATCAGAGTTTTATGAGCACAGATGTGTGGGAACCCCCTAACCCTTTATACAAACATAAAGGCAATATTTAGAAGTAAATGCTGGTAAAGTGCCCAGGAATGAATATATATGCTACACAGGTGATTCAATTTACTGGGTAATGTAGCACTAAATAGAGGTCTCGAAATCTTAATGCGTGTGCACAATGTACACTTTTCACTCTTTTAAATTTGTTTCTCTGAATCAAATTCGAGCAACATTTTGTGGATGAGGCAAAAAACCTCTCCATCCACACTGTACCCTTTCAATCGTGAATTAAAAGTCTTACATATTGTTGTTCATGAAAGCAATGATCGTGATATAGACGTATTTGATGATTGACTTAACCTGACTTGATGCCTTTTAAAAGTATGACTCACATGTTCTGTATGTATGCTCCGCCGCAGGTCCCTGGTCCTGTACGTGCTGCCCCCCTGCTGGAGCCGAGGTGATGAGTGTGTGTGGGAGGAAGGCTCTGATGCTGCTGAGCAGCGTGTTTGCTGTGTGCAGTCTGGGCCTGTTGGGAATCGCTGTCAGCACGGACTACTGGCTTTACCTGGAGGAGGGAATCATTATGCCCCTCAACCAGAGCACTGAGATGCGCATGTCTCTCCACTCAGGCCTCTGGAGGGTCTGTTTTCTTGCAGGTGAGATTGTTTTTGTACCTAATCTTTGTTCGGGGTCTGGCACCATTTCCATCTACAATATATCGTTTCAATGAAACTCACACAGTGCACTTCGCTGGCTTTTTTTTTGGAAGGATTTTTATTTTGTGAACAATGCAGCCTATAGGCAGTCACCTCCTAAATGTTATCAGATAACAAATCATAATGGCAAGACAAAACATCACATGATGCGCAGACTATAACAACACCTTCACATTTCATTTCTGTTTAAACTGCACACTGTACAATTTATCTTCAAAAAAAAACAGTGACATCCTTCTGAATCTTCTCCTTTTGCTTTATTTTCAATCTCTGTAACTCTGCTGTGAAACAGTATGTTCCTCTACAGTTCATTCAGTCCCTCAAGTGTCTGTTGGTACAATATTAAAAGGTTTCCAGGTTTTAAACACTACATTTAAAGACAACTTAGTAAAGCTGTGATTCCTAATCTTGGCGTGCTGTGTATCTGGCCAGCAAGTGAAGTTTCTTCTCAGTTAAAATACCACACAGCCCTACACAGAGAACTCTCAAGCACCTGTCTTGTTCTGTGCTTGTGCCCAAAGGAATGTGATAAAACCACAAGGATAATAGTATGTTTTAATGAAACAGATTTAGTGCTTCATTTTTCCCTAATTATATCATCTTTATTATGTCTTTGTGTGCAATATAAAAAAAACGAATTGTACCTCATGGTCTCCCATTAATAACTGTTAAAAGTGAATCTGAATACAAAATAATGGTTCATTTGAGAGTGAACTGTTATACTTTAAAAGACTCTGATAAGGTGAAAAAATGCTCAATTTGAATGAAGCTTAATTATCACTGTTACTCAAACTTTTGCATTTTATTCGCACCACCTTTTATTTTTAAAGTCAGTTAAACTGCGTGAAGTGTTTTTAATCAAAGACTGGTGAAGAAATATTTATGAGTGTCACGCAGTTTGTCTACTGCTTTTTTCGATTGAAAACCCTGTGTGCACAGTGGTCTAGTTTGTTGTAATAGGAAATCATTTAGACCTGTAGTAATGACTGCACTTTGTCACACACGCACATGCACTCAACCCACCTTAACCTTTAGAACATCTGGCTGTGTAAAACAAGCAACACATCATTTAGATTAAGAACTGATCACCTGCTGGTGCGGTGCAATCAAAAGCATTATGAATCTATTTTTTAGTTCATGGAATCCATTTATAAATCATTGCTGTATTTCATTTCTCCACCAGGCCCCCTACATTTTTTTTATCTTTCTATTTATTTCTTTTTTTTAATCTTCGGCAGCTATGAGCTATAATACTGAAGCATCGTTTCTGCCTTCTAATACTTCCATTTTCAGAGATTGTCCTAACCTAAGTGTTTACTAGGGACATGAAATGTCCAAATAATAGAAGTCATTGTGATTTACAGTGCAATCCGGTTTAGATATTGTTGATGTGTTGCAACTTGTTTTGATGCTGTGTTTTAGGAAAAGAGAAGGGTCGTTGCTTCACCATCGAGTATGTCATGCCTATGAATGTCCAGATGACATCCGAGTCCACAGTCAGTGTTCTGAGTAAGTGCCACTACTGGCTTTATCCTGCTGAGGTTGTTTAGTGTTCCCAGTGAGTCAGGATGAACATAACACACAAACATATCAATCAACATGCTAAACATTTACTGTACTCAGTAAATAACTGTTAATTATCTGAATAAGAAATATTGGGCTATATAATCCTTTAGCTAATTTTTCAAATCATCCTTAATATTAGCCTTTTTGTCCGAGACATGCTGTTCTACAAATGTCACGACAATAGAAACCATTAATATTATACAGAAATGCAGTATAACAGAGCATCACAGACGGGTATCTCATGCAGCGTGAATGAATGCCATAACTAAAGGCAGAAACCTAATGAACACGATTCAACAAGTCTCCTTTCACTGCAGCCACATCTGCACCACCCTCATACATCGTAATTAGTGTGTGAGTGACCAAGTATGTATCCAGACCTGAACCCTATTGAGCACCTGTGGGGCTTCCTCAAGCGGAAGGTGGAGAAACACCCGGGATCTACAATTCAGCAGCTCCGTAATGTCATTATAGAGGAGTGGAAGAGGATCCCAGCAACAACCTGTGCAGCTCTGGTGAATTCCATACCCAGGCGGGTTACGGCAGTGCTGAATAACAGTATTGACACTTTGGACACAGTTTTGACATGTTCAATTAGGGTGTACTTACTTTTGTTGTACGTTATTTCGAAAATAATGGCTGTATGTTGAATTTTTTCTAGAGGACAGTAAATCTGTACTGCTATACAAACTGCACATTGATTACTATAAAATATATCCAAGTTTCATTTCTATAGTATTGTCCATTGGGAACATAGAATAAAATGGTTGCTGAAATTTGAAGGGTGTACTCACTTTTGTGGGATAATGTATATAAAACGTAAGTCAGCGAATCTGACAATTAACTAGTAAATAGCTTTGCTCCCAGAGTTGTTGTCCTGCCCTTTCTTCTTTCCCTGATAACGCCACACAATAAAGCCTACTATAATTAAATCCAGCATAACAGCAAATGATAATTATGCCTCCAGGTTGGACCTGAAGTTATTTCAAGCAAGCTGCAGGCAGTGCTATAAGTGTGGATGCCGTTTACATGCTGTACATATGTATAGCTTTGTAACATGGCCCACAGGGGAAATGCTATTTATACCCGTGCGCTGATGCTGAAGAATAATAAATGTTAACACACTAAGCCTACGTGCACTTCCTCGCATGCACAGATAGGAATTGTAATCTACATTATCCATGAAGAACCATTTTCCACTGGGATTTCAATGTACTGCACTGTACATCATGACACCCATGAATAGCCAGATTGAACAGTGCATTTATAAATGAAGAAGTGCATATGTCTTATTTATACAGGCTCAGGTTTATCTACATTAAATATATCTTTTTGCTTATTAATTACATCGATCATGCTTTTATCCATAGTGCCTGAGTTGAGCAGTTAGGATTTAAAGCTCTAGTGCTTCATGCGTTCCCGATGGTCCCTGAATTTCAACTCCACTTCGTTGTTTTGAAAATGATTTGCATATATCAAAGGCCAACATGACCTTCTCTGAATCAGAATCACTGACACATTTTATTGCATAGCATTTTCCTCAGGTGCGCTGTACAAGGAATGTCTGTTTACGTTGGAGTTTCTGTCCAATCAGATTTCAGCCATTACATCACATGTTGCCAGTATCAAAGGCATCTGCCGCCAGCCTTCACAATCAGTACATGCAGCTTAAAGACTGTTGCTTTTACCAATCAGATTTGATGGCACTGAAGCTATCTAGCAGGTGTAAAATAACAACGGCATTTACCCTTCGATTGGCTGTTCAGAGAACGCACAAGTCAAAGCTCACAAGCCATATCTGTAGCAAACTGCGTAAGCTTAAATACATTTATGTGGATTTAATAGCCCTGTTTTCATTCCACAACGGCTAACAACGGCAAAGAAATTAACACATGCTTAAAAGAACATTTTCAAGATAGACAAGAAAATCAATTGTTAAACGTTTTTGAACCATTTATACTGTGCGTTTGCGTATCCTTTCCTGTAAAAATAGCACAAAAACACACAATTTGCCCTCGTTTCAAAACCGCAGGAAAAACATAATACACAGCAAAAATACATGAAATGCATGGAGGTTTTTTAGTCGTTAATATTAATGCTTCTGCTAGAGATTATGTATTTAGGTGGTGAAAGGAGACTTGTTGAATTGTGCATTGGGTTTCATGCTTTAGCATTCATTCATGAGATACCTGTCTGTGATGCAGCGCTCTGTTATACTGCATTTCTGTATAATATTGATGGTTTCTATAGCTGTGGCATGATAATGATGGAATTGAGAGGTGGATTGCCTCAGGCAGGACACCACTGAAGGCTTAGATGTTTTCTGCCAGTGCACAAAACTACACACTATACTGCCTCTTATAACTTAAATTTACCCAAGTAAGTATATGCACTGAAAGTATAAAAAAAATATATATTTCCACTTTAAATGTAATGAATTTAAACTATGTTAATGCTCTCCCATTCTTCCCATTTATGTGTGCCAATCACAAGAAGACTCTGTTTTTCCCTGTCAAGATTACACTAACCAATTATTCTTTCTCAGTCACCCTTTGAATCCTTTTCAAGCCAGTCAGTGTGACAAACATTAATAGTAATGTAGGTTTTCTCCTCTGTGTGTCTGCGTGTGTCCAGAGATGATCCGCTCGGCCACGCCGTTCCCACTGGTCAGTCTGTTTTTCATGTTCATCGGCTTTGTCCTGAGCAACATCGGTCATATCCGACCCCACCGCACCATCCTAGCGTTCGTCTCCGGAATCTTCTTCATTCTCTCAGGTAGCAGAACAGCCGAAACAAAACCTGTATTCATACATACACCGATCAGGCATAACATTATGACATTATAACATAACTATGAAGTGAATAACACTGATTATCTCTATCATGTCACCTGTTAGTGGGTGGGATTTATTAGGCAGCAGGTGGACATTTTGTCCTCGAAGTTGATGTGTTAGAAGCAGGCCGAGGCGTGGTTAGGAAAAGCTGGCCCGTGTTTTCCGGTCCAACAGACGAGCTCCTGTATTTCAAATTGCTGAGGAAGTTAATGCTGTGAATGTTCGATGGGTCAGAACTGTTTGGGCAGCAAAAGGGGGACCAACACAATATTAGTCAGGCAGTCATAATGTTATGCCTGATTGGTGTATATAACCTTTCTTTGTACTTTTTCAGCAGTGCCTTTTTTTTCATCCCACAATTCAACATCTTTCGATTAGTTTTTAGTGATTTAATCATCCCAAAGTTTAAATTGGTAAGTTTACATACTTCATGATGTGGGATCAACAAATCGGCTATCAATTTGTCAAATAGCCACTGTCCTATAAAATAATATACAGTGTATCAGATAATGCTAGTTTCTAGGTAACTAGGTAAGTAACTAGGTTCTCCTGGACAACATTCAGTAAAATAAAATAAAATTCCGCCACAGGATGTTAACTGTTTAACAAGTAATGACTTGCTGTGCTGTGATTGGTGGAAAAAGGCTAGTGTCACAGAGCAAACCATCATTGTGGTGTTTCTTTGATCCAGGTCTTTCTCTAGTAGTTGGTCTGGTGTTATATATCTCCAACATCAACGATGAGATGCTAAACCGAACTAAGACAAACGAAGCCTACTTCAGCTACAAATACGGATGGTCTTTCGCCTTCGCTGCCATTTCCTTCCTGCTCACTGAGGTAACCCAGCTCAGCTCTCCATTTCAATACAATTCTCCTCGTGTTTGGTAAACCTGGCTTTCCTCTGATATTTCTATGACGTTCCTGCAGGCGGCGGGCGTGATGTCAGTCTACCTGTTCATGAAACGATACACGGCGGAAGAGATGTACCGGCCCCACTCCAATTTCTACGGGCCGCGTCTCAGTAATTGCTCTGATTACTCTGCTCAGTTCCTTCACCCGGACGCCTGGACACGAGGACGCAGTCCGTCAGACATCTCCAGCGAAGCCTCGCTTCAGATGAGCTCCAACTACCCCGCTTTGCTCAAGTGTCCTGAGCATATTTCCTCCTCCCCCTGCTAAGAAAGCTCTCTCTCACACACACACACACACACACACACACACACACACACACACACACACACAAACACAGTAAAGGTTGACTTCACACAGTCAGTTGAAATGAGTATTCAATTTTTTTTAAGAAGAAGAAGAGGTATTATCTATTCCAGTGAGCCTCTTGTTTCAGTCCTACAGAATAGCTGTTAGTCATGCTAGCTTTTAGCAGATTTGTTCACAGAGCCTTTGCGTTTTTCTGAGACATTTAGTTTTTTGGAGGGCCTTATGTTTTAAAATTTCTTACTACAATTGATATCAAACTGGTACCTATACTGTTTGTTTGAATTATGGAAAAGGGAATAACGAGTGTTCTTATATTCTGAATGGCGAGAAATGCTAGGATATACAGTGTCTCACAAACATGAGTACACCCCTTACATTTTAGCAACCATTTTAGTAAATCTTCTCAGGCCACAATACTATAGAAAGGAAACATGGTTAGAGTAGTCAATGTGCAGCTTGTCTAGCAGTACAGATTTACTGTCCTCTAAAAATATCTCAACATACAGCCATTATTGTCTAAATACAGTAATTGCAACAAAAGTGAGTACACCCTAAGCGAACATGTCAAAACTGTGTCTAAACTGTCAACATTTTGTGTGAGCACCACTGTTATTCAGCACTTCCTTATTCCTCTTAGGTATGGAATTCAACAGAGCTGCACACGTTGTTGCTGGGTTCCTCTTCCACTAATCAATTAATGACATATATTACTGTTCCTTGAAAAGGTATACTAAAATTGTTGCTGAAATGTGAGGGGTGTACTTACTTTTGTGAGAGTGTTTCTCAAACTAGGACATGTAAGTCTGCCCTAAAGAGTCATTAATTAGGGGGACCCTAGACCTCTAGAACGTGACTTGCTGTAAGAACGTTATTGGTGCCATTCTAGTCAAAATAATTTGTCCTTCCAGACCACATGTTTTGGTTGCTTGGAAAAAAAATGGTTGCTACATATAACATAAAATAACTTAATGTGTGGTCTTCTAGTTCACTAATTAAATGCATTGATACACACAAAGAGTTTATGATTATCACCTTTTGATTTGTTCAAGACTTGTTGGAGCCTGGCTAGAGTTTTTCTTCTCTTTTATGTTCTGACTCAAAGGTCTTAGAAATACTGCATTAAGCTTCAACAGAGCTACATACCAAATAAATGAATTAAATGTATTTTCTTTTTAAACGATACCTGGGCAACTGTGAATAAATACTAAACATCCCAGACACAACATCTGTTATGAGTTATCTAAGCTTCTGAGTTGTCCAGCGTGGGTTTAAGAGTGCAGTTAGATCAGAACATTGATGTCTGAACATTTAAACATGTATTCGGACCAGATGAGAGCGGGTCTGTTTCGGGAAACAGAGTCTTCAGCTCTTTGTTATCTGAATGGATCACAATTTTACTATCACTCGAACAGAGAAAGTAGGGATTGTGATGTATTAGCTACAAATCTACAGCATGGCCTTGACTCGGTTACCTCTTGCTTTGTAGGTCTTATTGTAAAACTTTTCTGAATTAGTCACAGTAATGATTTGTCACATACTCCCTGAAGCTAAAACGTTTTTTTGTTTTTTTTTGCACTTTACCTGTCTGATGGATTGTTAAAGTGACTGAGCAGATTCTTTATCTGCAGATATTTATAGGACGAATGTACAGATTATTGCAGTTTCTATGGGATTATTTGAATTAAGTGCGTAATATGTTTATTTAATTCACAGAATAAGATTTTGAATATATTGGATATATTGTAGAGAGACAGAAAATATAAAAGTAAATAAAGAAATAAAGAAATCTATAGTTTCTACTAAAGTGCGAATTCAACCGGTTTTCGTACAGTGCACTTGGAAAGTATTCACAGCACTTCATCATGTTACAGCCTTATTTTAAAAAAGGATTAAATTCATTATTTTCCTCAAAATTCTACAAACAATACCCCATAATGACAACGCGCTATAGAAATAACCTTGACTTGATTAGTATTCACAACCTTTCCCATGACACTCAAAATTAAGCTTAGGTGCATCCTGTTTCTACTGATTATCCTTGAGATGTTTCTACAACTGGATTGGAGTCCACCCTTTGGTAAATTTAATGGAAAGGCACACACCTGTCTATATCGGGTCCCACAGTTAACAGTGCATGTCAAAGCACAAACCAAGCCATCAAGTCCAAAGGTGTATTGAGGCATAGATCTGGGGAATTCTGTTCCAATGAGCACAGTGACCTCCATCATCTGTAAATGGGAAAGGTTTGGAAACACTGGGACTCTTCCTAGTGTGGGCCCCCCCGGACAAAACTCAGGGGAGAAGGGCCTTAGACAGGTAGGTGACTAAGAACCCGATGGTCACTCTGAAAGAGCTCCAGCGCTTCTCTGTAGAGAGAGGAGAACCTTCTAGAAGAACAACCATCTCTGCAGCACTCCACCAATCAGGTCTGTATGGTACAGTGTCTAGTCTGGAACCACTCCTCAGTAAAAGGCACATGACGGCCCACCTGGAGTCAAAAAAAAAGAAATTCTCTTGAAACAAAGATTGAACTCTTTGGCCTGAATGCCAAGCATCATGTTTGGAGGAAACCAGGCACTGCTCATTACCTGGCCAATGCCATCCCTAGAGTGAACTACAAGGATGACTTGTCAGGATTGAGGAGAGATGAATGCAGCAATATACAGACACATCCTTGGTGAAAACCTGCTCCAGAGTGCTCTGGACCTCAGACTTGGGAAATGGTTCATCTTCCAACAGGACAACGACCCTGAGCACACAGCCAAGATAACAAAGGAGTGACTACAGGACGACTCTGTGAATGTCCTTGAGTGGCCCAGCCAGAGACTTGAACCCGATTGAACATCTCTGGAGAGATCTGAAAATGGCTCTACACTGATGCTCCCCAACCTAACTGATGGAGCTTGAGAGGTTCTGCAAAGGAGAATAGGAGAAACTGCCCAAAAATAGGTGTATAGCTTGTAGCATCAAACCCAATAAGACTTACAGCTGTAATTGGTGCCAAAGGAGCTTCAACAAAGTATTGAGCAAAAGCTGTACATAATTATAGACGTGATTTCTTTCATTTTTTTTTGTTTTTTTTAATAAATTTGCAAAGATTTCAAACAAACCTCTTTCACTCTATCATTTTGAGGTATTGTTTGGAGAATTTTGAGGAAAAATCATTAATTGAAACCATTTTGAAATAATACTGTAACATACCAAAATGTGGGAAAAGTGAAGCGCTGTGAATACTTTCTGGGTGCACTGTAAATGATTCAAAACTTGCCTGCTTATTTTGCTATTTTTCGACATTTTTTTTTTATTTTTTAGAAATTGTCACGTCTGTGCAAATCAGTTGATTTTATAAGTTGTTTATATTTGCAGATTTATGTGTTTATACACATTTTGAATATTAACTATTTTTTGATTTAAGCATGTACTTTTTTGCAGATACCTGACTGTTAATGTGGTCCAACCAAAAATCTTCATGCTTTTTATTTTCAGGAATTCATAGGTTGACTTGTGAGGATTGGTAGCTAACGAGTTACACAAGAATAGTTTTAAAGTATGGTCCCCTTCCTAAATGTTTGATAAAGGTTATTATTCCCTTACTGGAGCTACAAGGATTATGATGCTAACAAATCATTGAATCGTAAGAATTGATAAACTTGAATCTCCCTTGAATCCGCTTAAGCCCTGCTTTTTAAAATCTAAAGACAGAACTGTGAAGCTGGAACTGATATGGATGGTAATATAGTTATTACCATTATGTATAAAAATAGATTTTAAGTCATTGAAAAGCAAGTGTTTATTTCGTGGTTGCAAAATTTGGGGTATGTGTAAGATTGTGTTCTTCTTTTTCTTTTTTTTCTTTTTTCTTAATTAATTTCTTTTATTAAGCTTTGTGTTACATTTTGCATAGCAGAAACATCTGCAAGAAACTGTAGGGCCTTTAAAAACTCAAATCGGTCCAGGGAGTAGATTCTGCCTATTGATAAAAAAATACTACACTTATTTAGATGTTCAGACTCCTGACTACCAGCTTAACAAACACTTTAGGTGACTATACACACATAAACATTCATGGCCTTTTCTCCAAACGTGGTCATATTTAAGCTGTGAATGATCCATGTGGCATGTGTTAGTAAGGACATGATGCACCATTTAATTGTTTTATTCTCACATTAGTCATATTGTATTTGGGTTTTTTTCCAGTAGATTTATTTTGTATGAATTCAGTTCAATGTGTAAATAAAATGGAGCATTTTATATGGAACAATTTGTTTTTGGATGTTCAGATCTGTAGCTACTGAGTCAGTGTATAGCAAAAAAACAGACGTTTGTACATGTGATACTGTATACATTTGCCATGTACTGTAGAAAATGTGAGCTTTACACGTTTTAGCCTTGGACACTGGAGTGCAGTGAACACGATCCTGCTGTACAGCGTAGTGTGTTTGTACACGTTTCCATTCTGTGTGTTATTGTACAGTAGAGCTGAAATAAAACTACTATTCTGTCAAAATATGAGTAGTTATTACTTCAGGCATGTTTACCAAGTAACAGGGAGCTAATACTTTCTAACAAATCACTATCCATACTAAACAATACTATACTATAACATAATATACTATATTATACAGGGTTAATCAAAAAGAATGAACCGATTTTATTACGCAACATTTTATTAAGGAAAAGAAATACAAAACTCTAGCCAAGTAACAAGTATTATACTCACAATCAACTTAGATAACTCCTCTTTCAAATGGTCACTGACTCATTCCATGACTATGCTTGAGAACTGAAGCAATGTGTCATGATATCAGTTCATTCTTTTTGGCTAACCCTGTACTATATATATATATTTTTTTATTCCTTCAGCAACATGAGGCGCATTGGGAAGCAAGGGCTTAATGGCTTACTTGCAATTTTTTTAGAAGTTTTGTTACGGGACCAGGTAATATAATATACTCTATTATACTGTACTATACTATACTATACTATACTATTCTATATTATACTCTATTACACTATACTGTACAATGCTATACTATACTATACTATACTATAGTTTACTGTATTACACTGTACTATACTCTATTATATTATACTATACAATACTCTTTAGAAATGAGTTTATTAGAGGGACAGCGCATGTAGGACATTTTGGAGACAAGGTGAGGGAGGCGAGATTGAGATGGTTTGGACATGTGCAGAGGAAGGACATGGGTTATATCAGTAGGAGAATGCTGGGGATGGAGCCACTAGGAAGGAGAAAAAGAGGAAGACCAAGGAGGAGGTTTATGGATATGGTGATGGATGACATGCAGGTAGTTGTGTAAAAGAGGCAGATGTAGAGGACAGGGGGGTATGGAGACAGATGATCCGCTGTGGTGACCCCTAATGGGAGAAGCTGAAAGAAAAAGAAGATACTATACTATACTCTATTACCAAAAGTATTGTGACTGACTTTTCAAGCCAAATGAGGTTCTTTCCCAAACTATTACTATAAAGTTGCAGTAGCATTAATTGTAGTAGCATCAAAAAATGTCCTTCCAATTGAACCAGCATGACATAACTGTGCACAAAGCCAGCTACATGAGAATATGGTTTAAATGGGTTGTATTGGAAGATCATGGCTGGCATGTTTTAGAGCTCTGACCTCAACCAAACTCAACAAGTCACTACTGGCTCGACACAACCATAGTTTAGTTTTATTAAAAATGAATAGAAAATTGATTACAATTCCCCAAATGAGCAGGATCAAGTGTATTGGAGTTGAGAAACTTTCAAATTTGCAGTTCGGTGAGTCCTCCAATTTTTTTCCCTTAATATAGACAAGTAGAGCCTTTAAATGATCCTCTGCGTCCCTCTAGTGTTCTGGTACATGAACTACTGCAGGTTATATTTCATTTTGTATTGTAGAAGAAAGAAGCATGAAGAGACATTGACTTTTTTCTAAACTTGAACTGACATGAATTGCACAGGTTTTGTGTTCTTCCTGTTTCCACACCTCACATTTCCACGTGATAATTAGCTGAAACAGGAAAACAGACGTGTTTATATATTTATAACTGTTTATATATTTATTTTATAAAGTGTATACAACGCCTATGCGAAATTCTCAATTCTGATTGGTCAGATGGATCTTTAACAGCAGGTCATCATAAAACTATGATATCATTTGTACTTAAAAATATAAATTGTCATAAAATATCATTATTGATATTTTTTTATGCTTATTAAAAATGTGTAGAAGGACTCTCCAGAGCTGTCAGAGCTTTGTAACGTCAAATTTCAAGTCAATAATGATTGATCTTGGAAATTATAACAATAGAAGGTAATCTGGCAGTGCATTTGTAATCACTTAAAGCGCATAACCAAGTTAACATTAAATACACCATATGGAAAAAAGTATTAGGACACTTTACTCTTCCTACGTTCTTTTCCAAACTGTTACCACAAGGTTAGAGGCAATGCTGAAACTTAGACTGCACTCCAGACCTCCTCACCCTACTTCAGTGCCTGACTTTATTGACACCCTTTTGGCTGAATGGGCACAAATCTCCACAAACACACTCCAAAATCTAGTGGAAAATCTTACCAGAAGAGTGGAGTTTCTTAAGTCTTAAGTTCAGGTGTCCACAACAATGGACACCTGAAATGTCCGTTTAACAATGGACATTGTCTCAAAGCAGCTTTACACAGATTATGTGGTAAGAAAGAATTAATTAAATTGTTTTTTATAAGTCTAAGCTTTTCTGTAACGAGCCAACCCGGTGGCAAAAGAAACCTTCAGAGGAACCAGACTCAAGAGGGAACCCTTCCTCATCTGGGTGACACAGAATGTCCATTTATTACAGCTAAACGATGTTGAGGTGTGCAGTGATGGTGATCAAATGCAAACTGTAGTCCTGAGTCAGTGTGGCAAATCCATCCTTAAAGCTCCTGTGTTACTTCGTAATTTCATGAATCCCCAGGCCGTTGGTGTGGAACCATCGCCAGCGGCCTCCAATTGAAGAAAACATCATCCAGAGGCAGACAAAGCTTGCAGATCCGAGCAGAGGAGAGGAGCAGGAACAGTGGTCACTGGTACCTCAGGAGCATGTTTTTGTTTTAATGCTGAACAAATCATCAGTTTTGTTGAGTTTTGAACTTAAAATCTGCAAAAATGTAAGGTGTATTCGAAACAAATGCTTATAAAAGATTAAAAGGTTGTGCCCACCTTACGATGGAGATGCGTTCTGATGACCCCATTTAAACTTGAAAATACCATAAGTAATAATACTGTAATTTGTTAATAATTGAACAAATTACAGTACATCATTTAGCAAAACAGAGCAACGTACACTACCATACTGTATAAAGTATAAGTATGTAGCAGGGCGGAGCAAAAAGTTGTGGCAAATCAACAATAAATCCGTTCATATCCAAGCTGATATGAAATGTTTCAATCCAATGTTAATTACTTCTGAAATCAAACAATGAATAAGCAACAACACACCCTCATATTCATAGCTTTCCATTTCCATCTTCTCCTCCTTCCTCTCATCGTGTCTTCTGCGGAGACCTGAGACATGCCAAGCATTTCCGTCTAATGCGATGTGACTCTCTGTGGAGCGTTGACAGTAATCATTTGAGTCACCGTTCCATAAAAGATAAGTGTACATATTGAGGTGAAGCACACGTGGCCTGAAGCTTCCATTATTTTCTCAGATATTATCGCAGACGAGGCTGATGCACGTCACCGGCGTGGAAGTTTCTAAAGGAAGCGTCGCGTCTCAGCTGTGTGAGCCCGGCTGATTTGGCGGTGTGGGCGCTTTTTTCCCTCGGGGACATGGAAGAAATCTAGAGTGGCAGGAACTGGGGGGCCTCTGTGCGAGGAACACGATTCAGAATGTTAGCAGACACAGCAGTCACTGTCTCTTTCTGTCTGCTCTGATTACTTTCTCCCAGTCGAGAAAAGGGACCTGTTAGGGGTTGTGTAAACAATGAGGCTCAAAGAAAACCTCACACATTTGCACTTATACACACCAACAATATTTAAGTCTGGTCTAATTTGTAGGTTTTTATCCCTCTGTGTATTTTACAAACTAGCTTGCTCTCTGGTGCAATGCTAGGCAAAGAAGCAGGAGGGAGACGATCATTAGAATTCTGAAGACACTAAGCGCCTCATCCTCGTTTAACTCTGGAAAGGAGAAGAGGCTATGGTTCAGATTGCAATAGTAATGCCACAGAAATTCCTGTTTTCGGTTTAAGCATCGAGGTGAAGGTGAGACGATGTAAACAGTTACTTTTGACTCAAAACTTATGTGAGGAATACACATTATTTCATCTTGACCTTAGGTCCTATATATACACTGTATATATACACATGCATATCCCTGGTAGATGATTTTGGGACTGTCTAGATTCATGACATAGATTATATTAATAAAATTCGGGACACCTGTGCATGACATTGGTATGTGCTTTTTGGACATCCTATTCCACATGTTATCACCATTTGCAGTTATAATACACTAAAGAATATGTTTCACTAGATTTTGGAGTGTGCTTGTGGAGGTTTGTGGTCATTCAGCCTCAAAGGTGTAAGAAAAATCAAGTACTGGCATTGTGCTGGCTTCATAAAAGAGGTCCACGGATGTCTTTGGGTTGAAATCGATCATAAATCACTAAATTAGCTTAAACCATAGCAAAACTAGTAATTGTTCTAAAGGTATCTGTATTTCTGTGCCTTTTTAAGTGTGATAGCATCCCATGGCTTTGGCTCAAGTAGTAGAATGTGTGTTTCTTGACACTTTATATGAGACTCACCAAAGAGTCAATAAGGTGAAAAGACTTACATGAGGGAAATGTGCAAATATATAAAAGTAGAGACATAATACAAGTTTATACATCACAGTGTATAAATACAAAAGAAAAAGAAAAGTAGTTACGCTTTCAAACATATTGCAAAAAATATATATAAATTAGTGTTATTGAACAAAAACTTTGTTATTGTTATTGCCCAGTTGTGTATTTTGGTGACCTGTTACCTGGGAGCAGCTCAGATAGATAGATAGATAGATAGATAGAGAGAGAGAGAGAGAGAGAGAGAGAGAGAGAGAGAGAGAGAGATTTATACAGATTTATACAGTGGGTGAGTCGTTTCCCAACAATGATGATAGTTTAGCTACCATCCTCCTTTCTCCCACCTCCTGTACAGTGTCCAGGGGAATCCCCAGGACTGAGCTGGCCTTCCTGATCAGCCTGTCCGGTCTCTTCCTGTCTGCAGTAGAGATGCTGCTGCACCAGCAGACCACCCCATAGAAGATGGCACATACTGTAGAAGAGACCACCACAGAGTCAAAAAAGGTCTTCAGTAGCTCGCTCTGCACTCCAAAAAAGTAGTCTCCTTAGACAGAATCTGCTCTTTCCTTTTTTGTAAATTGCCTCAGTATTATCTGTCCAGTCCAGTTTGCTGTTCAGATGAACACCCAGATATTTGTAATAGTCCACTCTCACAATGTTCTTTCCCTGGTGAGAGTGAAGTTCGTTTGTGCCAATGGAAATCCACCACCTGTTCTTTTGTTTACCTCCACATTTATCTGGAGGCATCTCTGTTGGCACCAGTCCACAAAGTTCTGGATCAGTCTTCTGTACTTCCTGTCATCATCATCCATGATCTGGCCGACAGTGACAAAGTCATCAGAGAACTTCTGCAGGTGACAGGTTGCTGAGCTGAACATGAATTCTGCAGTGTAGATGGTGAAGAGGAACGAGGCCAGAACCGTTCTCTGTAGTCGGTCTGTGAGGTAATCCAGTATCCAGCTAGACAGATGATGGTCCACTCACATGTACACCAGCTTATCCCTCAGGAGCGCAGGTTGGATGGTGATAAGAGTACTAGAAAAGTCAAAAAACATGACTCTCACTGTGCTCCCAGGCTTTTCCAGGTGTGAAAGCATGAGACAGCGTCTTCCACTCCAATCCCAGGCTGGTGGCAAACTAAGAGGTCGGAGATGAGCAAGCACCAAACTCTCCAACATCTTTATCAGATGTGGGGTCAGTGCTACTGGTCTGTAGTCCCCAAAGTCATTTGGGCACGACGTCTTTGCTACAGGTATCTTGCAGGATGTCTTCCACAGCTGTGGCACTTTCCCCAGCTTCAGGCTCAGACCATTATCACCTGGGCTTCTGTAGGGGGCTGTATGTAGTGGTTGGAGTGGGGGCTGGGGGTAAACGGTATGGGGGAAAGGTTAGGTGTGTTGTGGGTAGGCTGTGAGCTGATAGCAGTGCAGAGAGGTGGGGCTGGAGCAGCTTGCTGTGGTAGCAGAGAAGGGGGTTGTTAAATGTTTTGGCCAATCTGACTCTTTTTCTGTGTTTTTTTTAAGTTTGTAATTTATTTATTGAATTCACATTGTCAGATAATGTTTGCAAGTATAGTTCCTCGAATGTACTGCTCTAGGATACAGAAATAAACTTTTATATTCAAATCCATTAAATCCTAAGTGAAAATTAATAATATTTCGAATTTTGATTTACTGGTTAAAACACAGAAGACAGTGATGTAGACTCTAAAACTAATTCAGAAAAGTAAAAAAATATATACTTTTTGAGATCTTTAATCTTGCCGGAGAGACATTTCTCTCATAATTGATCGGTATGCAATTAATCTACTCATGCAATTATCTATAATTCCACATGAACCTTCAGTGATATATTTGATTATAGACATAATCTAAAATTCTAAATGCTCAGGACACATTCAAGATAGTCAAGTGGTTCAGTCCCACGACTGACTAATTAAAAATAATTGTGTTTTTTTAGCATTAAATAAATGTTTTATGGACTGCAGTCTTGGGTAAAAGATTGGAAGCTCAAATTGTGCCACCATTGGGTTGTTTTCTTTTGCCACAGCAAGTTGTTTGATTAAAAGCTAAAAGAAAGGAAATGTACTTATACAGTCTTCTTGGGCAAAAATTTTTTAACATGACTATGATTCAAATGTTTGATGTAAAATGTCTGGGTTCGCTCCCAAACTCCAAACATCAACACTGAATAGGGGGAAAATCAAATAGAAAAACGTATCCCATAATAAGTTACTTTATCAGTTTGTTTAGTCTGATTTCACAATCATTGATTTAATTTTAAGACCATTAAAGCTGTACATTTTTGACATTTTGAGCCTATACAGGTTTTTGGTCCAGGAGTGTATAGTAATGTATTATAATATAGTATAATATAGTATACATTGTAAAGCATAAACCCATGGGACTCATATCCCAAATATTAAATGTATGATATATATGTATATATTCATATATTATATTGCATATATTATTGTTTAAAAAAATGTGTTATCATTCAGTTCTTTTCTGCTCATCATCATTGTAACAAATGATTTTCGGGTTAAGATTCCTGTCTGTTCTCTTTTGTCCTCTTTAATGAAAGAGGGGTTACTGATGCTCACATGATGTCTACTTGTTTTTTAATTCATTCATAAATTCAGTGTTGAATTGGGAAATCCCTGGGGATCCTTGAGATTACTTCTTGTATGCATTTATAAGTGTATGCATCGTCTTGTTTCAAGATCACATTGCTAAGTGCATGACTTTCCAGGTGTCCCCGGTGTTCCCAGTAAAATGGACAGTGGGAGGACCAGTCTTTTCGTGGACATACAGTAAGGTTTGAGACTGAGCAGCAGATAATAAAACTCTTGCTCGTCCTGCCTGAAGTCAAGTTGCAGGACTCACTCTGAAAGGATCGAATCAGCAAAGCGATTTGTCGGCACTCGAGCGCGCGCGCAGATCGCGAAAGCAAAAAGGGTGTTCGGAAACGGGAGCGCGAGCGCGCAGAGGAGAGCGTCGTTTGCCGTGGTGAGAAGTTTTGCTTCCGTACTTTCACGGAACGGACAGGACCGTGCACGTGCGCCGAGAGCCGTCGCGCGCGCTTCGAGAGCTTGGCAGCAGGTTGAGGACTGAGATCTCGGCACGTGCGTGCGCTCTGCGTCCGCGGCGTTCAAGGAGGAGCGGAATCAGACGCGCGCGCCAGGACTTGCTGATGCCAGCGCGTGCCGGATGAGCATGAGTCCGCTGACATGGCTCGCTGTGACCGCGGCGTTCAGACACTTCTCACGGCTCTGGGCGCGTTCGCCGCCTTCAGCCTCATGACGGTGGCCATCAGCACGGACTACTGGCTCTACTCGCGCGCCTACGTGTGCAACGCCACCAACGGCAGCGCGGACGAAGCGGACAACCTGCTGCAGTCCAAAAAGACCAAAGGAGACCTGACCCACTCTGGACTCTGGAGGATCTGCTGCATTGAAGGTAATTTTGGATTTTGCAATTCGTCGTTGACTGATTGATTCACTGATTGGTTGAAAACTCCAAAATTCCAAAAATTTCCCCTTTGAATTTAATAGTGTCTATGGGTAAAGAGCTTTTTTTCCCTATACCACATAGAAAAACTGACTGAAATTTCCATTTGCTCCATCTCAAAAACATACAAACACACCAAACACCTCCTGCAAAAGTATATAGCAAACACTTTCTTTCTGGTGAGTAGATGAGTGTAAGGTGGGAATACAACCTGAATGGGACACCAGTCACTATCACATGGCATCATTGTCTTTCTCTGTCACTCACACACACACGCACACACACACACACACACGCACGCACGCACGCACACACACTATCTTTTTTCCTGCATATTTGTGGGGACCTCAGAGGGGACCTCAGAGACTATAATTCAAGTACAAAACATGGCATCCTGGAGCTGTAAGCCATCAGCGCTGCATCCCCCCACCTTTTTTTATTAAACAAATCAAAATCTTAATAAATAACCAATAACTTTGAAGTATTTTGTGTACTTCTCCATGTTAGTAAAATAGGAAGTTGTAAGTGATTTTTTAAAACGAAAAGTTTATTTTAGCTTAAAGATTCTAAAAATATAGATTTCGTGAAATTTGTCAGGTGGAAGCTGATAAGATCCAGGGAAGATTTTTAACCTGCCTCAGATTCCTCAATTCGACATAGTTCACGGAGAATTCAATTCAATTTGATATATTTTCATATTTATTTTTGTGATATTGGACAGCATAAAACAACAGGTTTATAAGCTTACAGTACATTGATCCATAATGAAGAACAAGACCAGAAGAACAGAAACAAGAAAAAAAATTAGCTAGGACTTAGCAAGGATATTCACTTTCAAGGCATAAGCACATGTTTTTGAAGGTTTGTTGTGCCTAAACTGTCAGAAAGCTGGCAATCATTATAGATATGGCTGATATTTAGCTTCTCAAAATGGTGAACTGCATTTGTATGTAGATTTATTGCAAATTAAAAGTTATGCTTCTGGATGTTAACATAAAAAAAAAAATGCTAGCTAAAATTGTTGCCGACTGTCATGTGATAGTAAATTTCTGTGCATTTTCCAAAAGAACATTTAATATGTATCTATGAACCTACAATAAAATAAGTGTGTGATGCTGTGTAATGGACTGGCATTACACTTACACTGTCACATTAAGTGTTCCTCAGGTGACTGTGGCTTCACTGTGACCCGGAAAAACTGTTCATTGACGAGGAACGAAAAAAATGAACGTTTCTGGTTTTCTGTGCACACCATACACAACACAAACACACAAAGTCCAGCTCATAATTATACTAATGGTAGATACTGTTTTTTAATTTTTATTTATTTATTTTATTTTTTTATGAGCACTAGATTGCAGTATGAGCATGTTGGCAGTGGGTGGAGTGAAAGTCTGTAGGGAGTGGTCTATAAACTGACTAACCGGAGGGTCAAGTAAAAACAAACCTGCTTTTTCCAAACAGGAAAATTCGGTCCTGCAGTCACATTTTAAACCATTGTTTAAATTCATGTTGTACATATTTTTCCAGCTTTTTTCATTTTACTGGTTAGCAAAAGAATCAACAATTGTACTTTTAATGTATCTATTCATATGCTAATTTCTTCTTAGCAATAATAATATACATTTGAACATACTGCACACCTTTCTGACCAAGCACACGCACCTCTCAAACTCTTAAGTTTAACTCTTAAGCTTATTAAGTCTTAAAAAGTTCACTTATTAAGCACATGCCATGTATCTAACTAAAATAATTCATTAGAAGAAATTAGATATTGATTATCCAGAGTCAGAGTTAATTTTGCCTTCAAGCACTTATCAGTGAACTGATGATAACCTTAACAATGATGTTGAGGTTACAACTATAATAATGGACATTTGATGTCACCCAGATGAGGATAAGTTTACATTTGAGTCTGGTTCCTCTCACGATTTGTTCTGTGTACCATCTCAGAGAGTCACTGATGCCACTGCTTCGCTCAGTAGGGATGAACACAACGTGGCTAATTTATGGCGTAATGCGAAATCTATTTATGTAAAGCTTCATTATGTAAAGTTCATTGTTAAAAATGCACTACAAATACAATTTTATTAAATAGATCCTGAAGAACATTTTTCTAAAGTCAATTTTTATCTGTGACTTTTCTTTAAATATCACATCTGCCATGTGATAACAGTTTTTTTTTTTGTAGTTGACCAAATGTCAGACAGAAACAAAATATTAATGTCTTGTGTTTGTTTTTAAACATGGCTTTGTCTTCTCTAGTCATTGGCCAAGTCTCTTGTAAATATACATTTCGATAACTCCAGTTCATCTCTGTGCTCTGGACATTTTGATAACATTCTTAACTCCAATGAACTACTATAGGACCACCACTGACCAGATGTGTGTGTGTTGGTCTGGAAAATCCCATCAGGAGATGCAGTATGTACACATTTTTCAAATGAAAATAATTTATATAGTTATTTCTGTGTATAATATTCTTATTATAATGCCAATGTTCAGGAAACCGTACATTTATTTCACCTAAAAAAATTGTGTTGCAGAATTTTGGCCATATATTACAGTTATAGAATGGACTTATTTAGAATCATCCGCAAATTATCCAGACTTATTATGTTTCCCGCAAAGTTTCCCTCCTCTGGAGTTTTTTTGTCACCTCTTGCTTGCTTGGATATAAACCTATAGGGATAAATTGAAAAATTGTTTTCTCAATCTATTACTTCTGTAAAACTGCTTTCCAAAATGTCCATTGTTCAAAGTGCTATTTAAATAGAGGTGAATAAAATGTTATTAACTTTTTAATCTTGCCTACTATAATCCTGCAGTGGTTGTGTTGGATAAGGATAAACGTAAAATAAACATGGTTAAAACCTTGCTAGCTAAGTGTGAGTTCCTCAATGACAAGCTTTGATCAGATTATTTGATATACACATGCAATAGTACAATAAATATATAAACCTGATCAATTTACTTTAAAGTCAAACAGGCTGTCAAAATGTTCTCAGTTGGATTGGAATTAAATTGTAGTTGCTAGTTAATCGTTTCGTTTTAGTTGCTTATAGAGAAATATGTTTAAATTAAAGATATAACTGTAGAGTTATAGATTGTTAAAATAATTGTCTACAGTATACATTAGTATTATTATTTGGAGGTTTTTAGATACCTGGTATTTTTTGAAAACTGTTCTTTTCAATTGCTTATGTAGAGGGATGAACAACATGCACAAAACAACAATTCAGTGGACTACAGTCTATAAAATAAATGTTAAATATTGTTTAAACTGTGCACTTGTATGGATGATGTAATTCATAAAGGGGCTAATATTATTAATAATAATAATAAGGGCCAAGGTCAGTATACCTAATAAAATGTCCACACTAATATACTATACAAACTTCTAAAATGTTATTGTTGTAATGTTCCTTTGCTTTCTTTGATTTGTTTTTTAATTGATTTCTTTACATTTCTTTTTTTTATATATATAAATTATTGTTATTATTTGGGCAGTGTATTAATTATTACTGATTTTTTTTTCAGACATCAAAAGAGATCCTCAAGGATCCACAAAACATTCTACAGTCCCCCACTCACCCCTTGGCTTTCTGCTTTCTACTAGTTGATGCTGTTGCCCAGCAACCACAGGTTTCCAATTGCTATGGAAACTCCCCTAGAGTGCAGACAGTGGTTGCTATAAAATTGATTGTTGTATGTTGTAATTGACACAACAGTATTACGGTGCGCTCACGCTAACGACCCTCTAATGACTCACTACTTCCTAGCGGCATCCGGTCGTGCTGCTTCATTGCTTGTATTTTCAAACGTGCGTAACGCTGATAAAGAAACTTTAGCATCTCTCCTTCAGACTCCATGCATGAATTATTAGCATCTGGCAGTCGTGTGGTTCACCATGGTAAACCAGTGGAAAGATGAACCCGGTTTCACACATGCATGAGTTTTAATTAATAATTTATCTAGATGAATTTCAATTGATCCAAGCCTGCACTTATAAAATAAATTCATTTTATTAAACTATTTTACAGTACTACTTTTCCTTACAATACTACTGTTACTACACACATACACAATTAGTTTTAATTCAATTACATTTTATTTATATTTAAACAATAAGCATGGTCACAATACAGTTTTACAGATACTTTGATATTGATGCTCAATTATGTTTGTCTACAGTGCACAAGGAAAAAACATACTAATGCTCATTAAAATAGTCACTAAAATAACAGCAAACAGCTGAATTTACATTCTCTAATCCCCTCCCCTTTTTTATTACAATATATGATACAATAAACATTAAACAGAAAAGGTGTAAACAAAAATGAACTAAACTACGACATTTTTGACAACTGTACTTTTATTATACATTGTATGCTTAACGTGTGTGCTTTCAGTTTCCAAAATAATGGTAACAGTGGAACAATGTATTCAGCTTGTTTCTGTTCATAAAAAATTAAACTGCATTCCACATTTCTTTGTTCACTGACAGACCTAGAGGGAAAGTCACTCCACACTCGCTATACTATACTGTAGTGCACCATACTATATTGTACTATACTTTAATATACTATAGTGTGAAATACAATTCTTTAATTTACCAGACTATATTGTACTGTACTATACTGTATCATATTGTAGTGTATGTGTACATATGTATATATGTACTAAATAATTGACATCATTGGGTCAAAAGTTGTTCTATTAAAAAAAACAATATTTAATTGACCAAATTTATTGATAAACACAATAACAACAAGCATCGTCTCTACAAACACACTCGATCTAGTGGAACTCTCTTTAGGAGACTAAATGTGTAAAATGATGTTTAAAAAGCGCCCTTGAATCTTCAGGTGTCCATTAGATTGCCTCTTCTCTGTTAAGCAAGGGTTGAAGACCTTTCTCTCCCTGAAACACTTAAATTAGCACTTTCCAAATTTACTTTGTAAAAATCAAGAGTTATAGTCTGATTTTTATTAAGTTTGTAATCTAGCGTTCCAGTTTAGATTTATTCATTGCTAGAGACTCAAATAACATTTGAGTCGCACTGGACAAGAACGTCTGCTAAATGCCGCAAATGTAAATGTAAATGTGTCCAAAAACTTATAGCCTCTTAAGGCTTCCGTGCTAAGTGATCAAATTTTGAAAATGTAAATAAAAGTGTAAGTGGATAGAAAAATATATGATGCATCTGTTAATGGAGAATTAAATGAGTGTACGGTAAATCATACATTAGATTGGCCTGATAAACCAATCAGGACATTCAAGGCATACTGTTATTTCTATTAATATAATAATACAATAATCATTTTTGCATGGAAAAGGTATCACAACGCCTTCTTGATTGTTTTCCTATAACAGCATGCCATGTAATCACACATTTCCTATTCAAATATTGTATTGCATTCTTGCTGAAAGAGCCGGATACACAAACTGACAACAAGCTCGTGCAGGCAGTGAGCTGTTTTGTGAGCCAATATGAAATCTAGCTTTTTTATGAGGAGAAAAGTAGCCATGTGCAATTTGGATAGATGAAGAAACATTAAATTCAACATTTCCAAAATCTTACTTAATAATGAATCAGTAAATAAAATTCAAGAATTAAATAAACATACAATATTGTTAGTTTTTTTTTTCTACTTCTGCACACACAGAACACTTGTGTAATACTCTTCTACCTCACACTAATCACTTTTATTTCATTTATTAGATTATTAAATGACCGTAGACAATGAGGTTTGTTCATTGACAATTGTAATTTGTTTGTCAGCGCTTTAGCAATAGCACAGCTTTGTGATATGTGAGTAAATGGTGCATCCGCATGGCCAGTTTATCCCCTTAATATTAATATAGTGCGCCATCAGAATTCCTTAAACACTCATTATTATTGTTGCTATCTGTTTTTAAAAGATGGGAAAAGAGAGTGCGTGTGTTCTATTTAATAACAGTGGAGATTTGGACCCATGCGTCAGTCCAGGATATTATCGGGGAAACCGATCCAATCTTTACCTGAGATTTCAGGTTGAAAGTAGGATTTAATAACGCTTGATGATATGAGAGAGACAGAATTGGGCAAAGGTATAGGAGCTTTCATGTTTTAACTGCTTATAGCTTCACAAAAAAGAGAAAACTTTGTCAATGATGAGAATTACACTATATGGACACAAGTATTGGGACGACTGACTTTTCCAGCCATGTGGTTCTGCAGTTGAAAGCACACAACTGTACAAGATGTTTTTGGATGTGGTAGCATTATTTTTCCCTTCGCTTGAACTAGAAGATTCAAACCTGTTACAGCATGACAGTGCCCCTGTGCACAAAGCAAGCTCCATGAAGATGTAGTTTACATGGATTGGAGTGGAAGATCTTAAGTGTCCTGCTATAGAGCTCTGACCTCAACCCTACTGAACACCAATGGGATTAACATGAAAACCCTTGTGGCTGAATGAGCACAAATCTCCACAAGCACACTCCAAAATCTAGTGGAACATCTTCCCAGAAGAGTGGAGGTTATTATAACAGTGAATGGAGACTAAATGTAGTATGGGATGCTTGAAAAATATAATGGTCATGTGGCTACAAACACAAACCATATCATGTATTTACATGTGCTATTTGCAAGAAAACCGTGATTTAGGTGCAGAGATCATGTGACATGGCGTATGAGGGTGTACTTGCTGATAAGAAATGTAGTCCAGGACCATAATCGTCATACTGAAACTCTCTGAAAAATCTGAGTGGTAAGGGATCTCATTCAACCTCATGAATGCCTGATCTTCAGCAAAGCCTGACTTGATCCAGCTCAGGTTTTTGTTGATTGATAATTAAAGCCATTACCTTCTGGAAGCAAAACCCATGACTTTGAGTCGTTTCTACAACAATCTCTGTCGAATAACTAAAGAAATAGGCAGCACTTATTTTGGTTTTGTGTATTTCATCTCACCTGCTTTAGCAGGCTACACTTGATTAAACGTAAAGCCTAATTAGCAGAACAATGTAGGTCCACAAATTAATCTCTTTTGGGTTGATTGCTGAAACTATTAGCTGTTAGCAAAAATCCATACCGGCTTCTTGTCCACTGTCATTACAACAACAATGGCCTCTAGAGGCTTCTCACTGATGCCACTTGCTTTTTATTTTTCGCGAGAATTTACATGCTGCACGGAGAGCGGTATATTTATTATTTATAAATTAATATATTCATATTCATTTCATTTAGCACATTAAACAGTAAGAATGCTTTGTAGTCAGCACCGTGCTGACCAATTACAGTCACGCATCCAACAACGATTTCAGAGCTCAGCAGTGCCTTATATTTGTTTGTTTTTTTATTCCCTTTTTTACCATAAAAGAATTAAATAAACATGGCTCCACCCACAGAGACCAAAGGTACCTAAGGTACTCTGGAACTGTTGTGAAGGTTTGTTGTGGCTCAGAAACCTTAATAAAACACTTTTCACCCGAGTACTGCCTTTCGTTTATGGCGTACACTACCATATAGAAACAGCAAGCACCGAATAGAAAGCTAGGTGAATTGAAAATTTAAATGTACTCACATGCATTATACAGTGCACACATCAGGGCTAAAAAGGCTAAAGCAAGATTTTAAAATATTAAGCAGGTTTAGATCAGTAGAACATGACAGCTGCATTAAGGACTTCCCAGAAAACCAGTGTTCCTAGTGTAACACAGCTAGCTAGGCATTATTATAATTTTACAGGAAGGAAGCAGTGTTAGTTGAATGCAGTATGCAGTAAGGAAATGTGGCTTCTTTAATGTGATTGGTCAAAATATCAAATTTTTGAAAAAATTTATGTTAGGAATCAGATTTATATAAATGCAAATGTATCTGTTCTCCATTTCCTTATATACAGGTCACTTTTAGCCAAAAAGGTTCACTTCTGACTGCTTAGAACAGAAAAAGAGTGAATATAACCACACTTTACAACCGTGCTGAGCAGAAAAGCCTTCCAGAATGCCGTGGTCTTCTGCTGTGTTAGACTATCCATGGTTTTGGAATGTTGTGCTTTTTGAGATATTTCTACTCACCACTGTTTATAAGAGTGATTATTTGAGGTACAGTAGCCTTTATGTCAGCTCAAATCTGTCTGGCCATTCTACACTAACTTCTCACATCAAATAGGACTTGCTACTCAATGGATGCTTACTAGAATCAGCACAATTACCCCCTCGCCCATATAAAACGCTTCACATTACAAGGTGATACATGCTGGAACATTCCAGTTAATTGCAACCATGAATGTACAGAAAAAGGTAAGCGTGACAGGGCAGATAGTGTGACTATCGTACATTATCGCCAAATCACGGTTACTGCGTCTGATTGCCGCTGTATGTGACTCACAGGAATCAACAAAGGAAGCTGTTACCGGATCAATCACTTCCCTGAGGATAATGACTATGACACAGACAGCTCTGAGTACATCCTGCGTAAGTCTGCCCTTCTTCCCCTCCATTGTATATTTTCCTTTTACAGTCACATCAATGAAGGAGTGAATGAACCTCTTTTCATAACAGACATGAATGAAAAAAACAGAAAATTTGATTGACCAGGTCATGATTAAGGGAATTTATAAAAATCAGTGTTTTTCTATTTTTGAATTCAAGACACATCAGAGTTATTTTTGGTCATTCATTTTTTTGGGAAGTACTGGACACAATATAGATTTTGTGACACTGTATGAAAACCAATGGGCCATATAATTGTATAGAGTGAGAAGGTTAATGAACCTCACAATTTTTCAGTTGTCAGTGACCTTTTAGAAAGTAATTTTAATACTGTAGTCAATACTGTACAAAGTATAAAAGTTGGAACCTGGCAGAGGAATTTAAGTATAAATGTAGGATATTTTTATAGTATGTACATCATATTTAAAGATTTAGAATAAAAAATGTAAAAAAAAAAGGACAAAAAATTTCAAATCTAAATACAAACAAAAAAAAATGCAAAAGTCTGCAAAATGTGTGTGTGTATAGGAATTAGTTGTAACAGCTGTGAATTTATGAATAAAGTAAGTACATAGTAAATGGGTTTTCAGATATTATTTGTGTTTCTGAAAAAAGTCTGAAAACATTGAATAGCCACTTAAAAAAAAAATTATATTCAAATCCAATTAAATATTACAAATAAACTAATGCATTAATTCCCACTAACATAGTCAATACAGTGGGTGATTACCTTACCCAGTTATATTAATAATAAATGTGTTGCCTGATTGGCACAGTTAAGCTTGGATTCTTAAAAGGATTCTTAATAATCAAGTTATGAGATTCTATACACACTATGTACATCCAACTTCTGGGCAGTTTTACCATGGAGGTGAGCCTTGCATGTTCCAGCACATCCATGTAAATGAGAACATTTGTAAATAGATCATTATTCCGTCAAATGTTGTTTTAAGGACAATCAAAATGTCCCATATTTCTGCATAGTATAGACCTGTGTGTATATCTGAACTGGTTTCTACTTTACAATACTGTCCTATTGACCCAAACTGTTTTCTTGAATGTACAGCAATCCAATTTTATTTGTAATCTCATTGTAGTAATGAGCAATTTCAAACAAGAAAAAAAAAGATGTTTTTTTCTCCTGATGTCACTTGTCCATGGTTGGTACTAAATGTAATGAATTAGAAGGTTCATGCCCCTTACACCATAAAATACACTGCTTAGGCATAACCTTATGACCATTCATCAGGCATAACATAATGACCGCCTGCCTAATATTGTGTTGGTTCCCTTTTGCTACCAAAACAGTTCTGACCCTTAAAGCATTAACAGAATTGAATTCTTAAGCAATTTGATCTACAGGACCTCGTCTGTTGGACCACACGGACCGGCCTTCGCTCCCCAAGTGCATTAATGTGCCTATGTCACCACTGTTCCTTCCTTGGACCACTTTTGATTCTGACCACTCCAGACCATAAACAGCCTACAAGAGCTGCAGTTTTGGAGATGCTCTGACCCAGTCGTCTAGACATCATAATTTGGCCCTCGTCAGACTCACTCAAATCTTTACCCTTGCCCATTTTTCCTGTTTCTAACACAACAACTTTGAGGACAAAACGTTCACTTGCTGTCTAATATATCCCACTCACTAACAGTTGCCATAAAGCAGAGATATTCATTGTTATTCACTTCACTGGTCATAATGTTATAATGTCAAAGTTATGCCTGGTCGGTGTATCGGAAATCAAATTATCTTGGATGAGATGTTGTTGAAACATATGGTAGTGGGTTGAAATGGATCAGCTCAGCTGTGAAGAATCTGATGTGATTATTTGTATGGGTAGGGATCGTGCGAGCATCCAGTCTTTTCCCCATCCTGAGCACTATCCTGTTGCTGCTGGGAGGAGTGTGTGTGGCTGTAGGACGGGTTTACAGTGGCTGGAACAACATCCTCCTTAGCGCTGGCATCTTATTTGTGGCTGCAGGTAAAACTTTTAAGGAACTCTGTGGTGCGTTCATAAAAGTACAACCAACAGCCTGAGCGTCACTAAAGTCAGCTTTTTAACTTGTACAATTACTTTTAGTTTTGAAAGTATTCCATATATTAAATATGTAGTGTTTTTTTTTAACCAGGTCTGAGCAACATCATAGGAATCATCGTGTATATCTCGAGCAACGCCGGTGACCCCAGCGACAAGAAAGGTGAAGACAAGAAGTATCAGTACTGCTACGGTTGGTCCTTTTACTCCGGCGCATTGTCGTTCATCGTTTCCGAAGCCATCGGGGTCCTCGCTGTGAACATCTACATTGAGAGAAACAAGGAGGTCCACGTCAAACGGCGCAACTTTCTGAGAAGCGGCCCCTCGTCTTCGTCACCATACATGCGAATCCCAAGCTACCGGCAGCGCAGGCGGCGCTCTCGCTCTAGCTCGCATTCCACCGAGCCGTCTCGCGACAACTCGCCAGTCGGACGGAAGATGGTGGCATCAGCACTTCCTCTAGGTGACATCTCCATGTACACTCTAGGTCGAGAGCATCCACTGAGGTCGGGAGGCGCACCCGGGCCATACCCAGATCCACCTAACTTTCTGCAAGTTCACAACTGCTTCGCCAAAGCTGCAAAAGACGGCGTTAACCGCAGGACCACGCCTGTTTGAACAGCACATGAGTTCTGGTTAAAGATGGCTGATAATCATGGTGGCATTGGGAAGTATCACATGGGCTGAGTTTGAAGCATTGATTTGAGGGAGCAATGTTTCTTTAACACGTGATTTAGAGATAACTAATAGAACTTTGTAGCATTTTCTGAGTCAGATTTTGGCTCAGGGTTTCATACTGTATATTCATAGGCACAGTCTGGAGTCCAAGTAGCAATATTTCAATGCACTTTATATGAATATTGAAATATTGAAATTATTGTATTTTTATGTGATCCTTGTGTCGTTATGTTTGACACTCAAGGCCAATTCACACTGGACACCTCAGTGAAAGATTTTCAACCCACCCCAGCGACATTAGAGATTAGAGTGTGTGTCAGTGAAGCGTCCTTAATGCAGCCACTTGTTCTCACAATATACAAAGATGTCATGATCATCTAACCCTTGGTTCCTAAGTGTTTATATGCTATGATACTACTTTTCATGTCAACATGTGAAAACAAAAGAAATACAAACATTCGTTTTTCACTGTTTTATTAAACAGTTATGGAAATGACAGCTGGCAGATCACTATGGGTAAAAAATGAGTAGTCAAGAGCAAGCAAAACTTTATATTAGCTGTTCTTCTTTTGACTTTTGGACGTTACATCCAGACCATCACACTAAAAGTTTAGCAAAAGTACCTATGCACCTACTATTGTGGGGTTTTATATATATATATATATATATATATATATATATATATATATATATATATATATATATATATATATATATATACAGTATACATTGAGTACTCTCAATGAAGGCTTATTCCTTTAGCAATTATACATTAAACAGATCAAGCTTAACTTTTTCAAACAATCAAACAAACAAACAAACAATATGCAAGAAAATGCATATCAACATCAAATTGTCCTGTTGCACCTTCTCATACACAGCTCAGACGTGTCCAGCAATGATTGTCCAGACATGGCCATCATTTGCCCTGACTCTTACACAATACATCTTTTGTGAATTTTGGGTGAGACAGCATAAAAAAGGGAAGCTTGAAAGGTGCTTATTCAGGTCCTTGCCCTTGTTTAGGAGATTTTTTTAGCCAGTCAAAGAAGCCATTTTGTACTTTGAACCACTGCCATTTTGTTTACTTCTGATGTTTACATTTTTTGACACTTCTGCTGATGTGAAGGGATTTTGTCTTATACATTCCGTTCGATTTGAAAACAACCTTAAAAATAAAGTCACAAAGTAAATTATGTGGAGTTTTTGCTCAGGGAAGTTAAAAGTAATTGGCTGTAACCTATAAAAATAACCTGTAATCCTTTTCCTTGGACCGATCTCGAAGCACTGTTGATGAATCTACGAGTCGTAGTCTCTAAACTGCCGTTTTGTGTTGGGACATATGGTCGAACACGTGGCTAATTTGCTCCTGCTGTGTCGTTGGTCGCTTATATGTCTTGACACTCCATGCTAGAAAAAAGGTGCATTTGACTAATGAAGCAAGCCTGATTGCCTTACAACACAGAGTCCATTCAGCAGCACCCCATAATGCATTAGAGCATCCACAGGGTGGCAAATTAATGTACTTCAGTGCTGAAAAACACGACGCTGAGTCGAGTGCAGCATTTCTCAAAGATGTCTGCCCTGAAAAAAACTTACTGATGATAACTTTTTAGACCGAGGACGCTGCCGTGATGTTATAACTGCCAAGAAGTCGATCTGTTATAATGTTATTGCTGTGATCAATCAAAACATGGACAGTTGTTGTTTTCTCTGTGGATGCTGGGAAATTGTCTCATATCGTAATGGCATTACCGGAGGAAATATCTTTCTATTCCCACCAGTTATTGTCATGGCAACAGTTAATAAACACTACAGCACCTCTCAGATGATTCCAAAGTAGCCTACATTTCGCTAGAGACCCAGCAAATGACAACACCCTTCTAGTTTGTTAGCTCTTCCTGGAACTACTAAACTACCTTTTTTAACAACTGTGTAACAGCAAAAACAAAAAAAAACTAAGAAAAAGAAAGAAAGAAGACACGGTCATGGTTGTAATTTAGTGCAGCTCCTTTCTGTTAATTGATAACACATTTACAGTGCATAATATTTTTTTGTGGAAGATTTGATATGTGCATTATGGTGTAATTTTGTCTGCTTTTCCTGACTGTAGTCAACGTAAATAAAAAAGGAGAAAAAAACAAAGATATTAATGTTATAATCTCTCTGACCATCGATTCATCACCAGGTTCCCAGCAGAATGAGATAGATTTGCCTGAAAATAATGAATGTTTCAATTGAATCTGTATTATCACCTGTTACACAGCATGCAGTACCTCATCCGAACTACTTATCTGAGTCTGATGCTTGAATGAAGCCTGTTTAAGATCAATTTGAATAATGACACATGAATCATGATCAATTAAGTAAAATATTAAACTGGTAGATGTAAGATGTTTTTACTCACAGTAAAAAAAAATGCATACACCTTTAGTCACATTTGAGGGACGGAAAAATATTGACAGATTTTACCTGTTAACTGTCTGAACTGGTGCCAGCCGGAAATCACATTAGCCCCATGGAATAAAAATGTAGATACAGCAATGGACAAAATCACCTGGGCAACTGACTTTTCCAGCTATACCTGGTTCTTCACCAAACTCTTACCACAAATTTGGAGGCACACAATTGTATAGGATGTATCTGGATGCTGCAGCATTAAATATTCCCTTCACTTGAACTTGGAGACCCAAACCTCTGATACTGTAGCATGACAGTGAGCCTGTACTCAATGCCAGGTCTATGAAAATATAATTGCAATTGAAGATCTTGGGTGGCCTGCTATAGAGCCCTGACCTCAACCTTACTTAACACCTTTGGGATAAATAAGAACGCTGATTGCACCCCAGGCCTCCTCACCTCATCTACATCAGTACCTGATTTTATTCCATCATTTTATTTATGGAATTACTAAATTCATTCCTTCATTCATAAATTCAGTAAATTACTTTTTACGCTGTGTCGATCTGAATATGCAGCTATTACTCACCATAAACTTTGAGCTACATGTTTACATCAGTGTAATGTTGTTGTGAACAGAATTAGGCATCTAGCAAGGAACTAAAGAATTCGAAGATATTTTTGTATTTGTGAATCATCTTCCTGAATTCTGAGTGACATGTGGAAACAGGTTCAAATTGGGAGAACGTTGGTATTGGTATTTGATAAGGAAATGAGCATATATGCTTGAAACTAGGAAACCACCCTGGCAATCTGGATTATTGTAAAGCTGCAACTGAGTTTACTTTTGTACCAAAGCTACTTTAGAGAGATCAGCGTTGATGGTTTTGATATGTCTAGACCCACATTTTCTCCAATTTTTTTAACCCGTTTCCTCTATTAGTTTAGTCAATCACCCAAGTCATGTTTTCCAAGACACAGTCTAAGGCCGTTTAATACCCATTTATTCTGAACAGTCAGCACACTCCTTTACAGAACTCCTTGTGACATTTCAAATTAACTTTCTGGGCACGTTTTCAGTCATCTTGCCCTTTAGCAGGATTGTTTTCTGGCCTCAGTATTGCAGGCAGGATTGGTACAGTAGGATGTTTAGAAACCCTGCATGTTGGAGATTTAGAAAATTATATGGTGCAACATTACAGTTTTGAAATAATTACATTAGTCATTAGAGTTATATGGAAGACCACCAGGGCGGTGGGTGTCCTTTGGAACGGGTGACTTGTTTTCTTGGTGAGAACGAACTGCTTTGTAAAGCAAAGGTTATAAATTTGCCAGCCACCAATCAGGGTGGAGCGCACGCTCTGTTTTGAACCTATTTTGATTGCTGCTTCATGGTATCTAACTACAATTCAGCATCTGTTTAACAACAAGCATAGCATCTTGAGAGTAATAAATGATGGAAGAATCTCCTGACTCACAACACCAATTGCCTTATTGCATGATTTTTTTTAGTAGTTTAAAAGAAGGCTTTCAGCCTATGACATTTTTAATTTATATCACTAGTTTTTTTCAACTAGAGTTGATTAAGCAAGACTTTTGTGACAAAAACAATAATAGGAACATTATAGCCATAATAAATCATAACACTTTGGATACTTAAGTAAATTTGGAGGCAAATACTTTAAAGTGAAAGTTTAAAGGGAGCACTTTTATTTTTTATAAAACGATTTTCATATTATTAAAATTACTTACACTTGTCGATCTGCATATGCAGCTACAACTTACCATAAACTTTGGGCCATATGTCTGCTATACCATAGTCAGACATGGCAAGAAAACTAATGAAAAACTTGTCAGTGTAATGCATATGTAAACAGAATTAGTCACCTAGAAACAAACTACAGGATTCCAACATGATATTTTAGTATTTATATTTAAAATTCCTGAATTTAAAGTTATGAAGCAATCCATGTGGAGACAGGATCAAATGGTGACGCCACTGGTATCGGTATTTGATAAGGAAATGAGCATATACGCTTCAACAAGCTTCAAAAGAAACACCATTGCTGGTTTTAATATGTCTCGAGCCAAATTCAATCCAATTTTCCCATTTCTAGAAACTTAGTAATTTACCCAAGACATTCTTTGCCAAGATACAGTCTAAAGCCATGTTTATTAATAACTCATTGCATTTTTTATAAGGGTAACGATCTAGAGATGATTGAAGACTAATTTTCACACATTTTACACATTCACACATGTATTTGACAACATAAATAACACATCCATGGGTAGTCATGAAAGAAATATTACACACTAAACCCTGGTAACATATAAGATGATTCAGGTTTAAGCAGGGAATCCCCAACTTGTACAGGAATTGTACTGGAATTGTTCTGACTCATGAGACATCATGCAGTGAAGATGATGATTATATGGATATTAAATCTAGATACAAATATATTAATAAAGCTAAATAGCGTAATAGCGTATGGTGGATTTTCCACTTGTATTTGTGTGTTTGTTCATTTCGCATGGGCAACCACACCCCTGCCCACGCTTATGAAATGTGAGAAGCCAACTGGCTGACTCCATGTTTCACCACACATTTATAGAAGCTTGGTTCATTCCCTGTCCCCCTCCCTAAAGCTTGCACGTATGAGACAGCCGGCACGGTCATCAACTTTCCTGATGTATCTCAACAGCTGCAGGCCGCTTCACAGGCCCTGTGTAAATCAATGCCACTGCCATTTGGCTCTCGTAATCAGTCCTCACGCACAGTGCTGCATCAAGTCTGTCGAACTAAAGACCACTAGGGCCGAGCTGACTATATCCACTCGCTCATCCCCAGAGCATACACAAGGCCGATTCTGGGTCGCCCAGTTGTGCTTCTTTCGCCAGAAGAACAAGGAAAAACCTGAGGCGCCATGCAAAAGAGCACAAAGGTGAAGATCACATATGTGGTCATCCTGACAGGCATAGTGTGCATGTTTACAGCAGTGGTGACCGATCACTGGGCTGTGTTAAGCCACCAGGTAGACAAGGTCAACAGTACCTGTGAGGCAGCCCACTTCGGATTGTGGAGGCTCTGCAAGAAGGTCATTTACATCGACGATCCAGAGACTGTTAATCAAGGATGTGGACCACTCAGTCTGCCAGGAGGTAAGTCTTGCTGGTGTGAGTTAATCATGTTATATGTCTGCTATTTTTTTACATTCACCATTTATTATGGTTCCACTTAAGATTTCGAGATCTTACAATGACGATAGCGATGACAAAATTGTACAAATATTCAAGTTTGCGCGGCAAGCAACTGTAACAGCGTATGAACCGCTCTCCACTCACGATCCGGCTCTTGTCACCCGCTACCACATACATATATACTGTATAGTTTATACAGTATGCCACTGTACATTGCCCTGTTTAGCTAAATTATGTACTATAATCTGTTAACTTATTAAAAAGTTTAATTATACTACTGCATACTGATAACCATTCTTTAAGACTCTCAACTTGTTGTTTTTAAGTTACGATGGAGTCATCAGAACACATCTCCATCTCCAGGACTACCTGTACCTAAATCAATATTAACATTGCTATCGTTTGGCAATTTGCTAAATGATTTGTTAAATATAATGCATTTATTAGACCCCCTGGATCAGCTAAGACATGTTAAGAGTTTATTGTTTGCTTGGCTAACTTTGCACCAATTAACGTATCTCCTGTATATTAGCATGCCTATGTAATATCACAGAGAATGCTAGGTCCCATCTGACAAATATTTACTCTAAGGATTTTTCGATGTGATGGACTTCCATTAGTCCTAGCTACGTTAGTTTAATGTGAAGCTAGTTTGGCAGAGAAAGCTACGTGTCTACAAAGAATTGTACCCAGATGTAGCACATATTGTGAAGTATACAGTACATGTGTGAGATTAATGAACGACCTGATATAGAGAAAGTATGAAGTGAAGGACTGTATTAATGCCTTTTCTTATAACTATTTCTTTAATAATGATTTTAGTAACATAGAGGAATAGAGTCTACAATCCATTACTCAAATGAATCTAGACAAAGCGAAACAGCAGGGTAAATTGTAAATTTATAGTAAGCGATTTGCTAATATGCACATGCATCAGCAATGTGGCTTGCAATCATAAAAGTATTTCGTGCTCGTGCTAAAGTGACAAGGCTGCTCATTATAGCAGTACTGTTTCCATGTTTTGACCTGTCTACATGTTTTGGGCACGTGTTTTATAGTTATTTGCTAGCATGTTTAAACCTATTGCTCCCTTACGAGTCTGCATGTTGTTGATTCAGTGATTCATTATTAGCGTTATTCAGGTCGGAGATATCTAATCCGTGATGAAGCGGCAGACATGTTGGCAATGCTGTGGCATAACCTTTCATGTGTGCTAAAGAGCCAAATAAGCCTTTTTGGGTGGTCTAAAATCCATGCAGTCACAGACTAGCATGTCATATGTGACATTGTCAAGCTATACATGATACTGGCACACGACACATTAGCTTGACAAATACTCTCAGCATTTAGCCACATTCCGCTCGAGCTAAGTCGTTCGCTTGTGCGAAGTAAAACAGTAATTAGCAAGTGGCTTGAGTTTCCAAACCGTAGCATATCCACTAATGCACTAGCAAAGCCAGGTGACCTTACCCTTACATTTATCCCTTTCTTGAATGACCTCCATTAGCAGAAATACCTTACTATTATTTTTAACCCTCTGAATGAAGAGCTAAAAGGCTTCTGACAGGCAGCACACTCTCTTATCATACATATAACCAGAGCTTTACAATTATCCAGCTTTGTGGATTAGATAAAAGTTTATGTGATGTGATCAATCAAGATTGCTCCATTTGTTGAAAGAGATTATATCTGTAATAGCACTATACAAAATGAGAGGTTTTAAAGCAGGTGTCAATTTACAGGGTTTAATGAGTCTCTATTGAGAACCTGCTAGTAGCAATAAATAGCAATTAATTATAGACGTCTGGGAGTATCTTGGATGTTTTTCAGGTTTTAATCAATTGGATCTGGTGGATGTAAATTGCATGTAAACAATGAATCTTCATTAATAAGAAAGAAGAAAACACAAGCAAGAACACAGTTTCAACTGTGTGAAAATACTGTTTTACATTGTGTCTTATAGGTTACAGGTTCACCAACAAATGTTCTTTAACTGAGAAAACATCAAGGGTTCATGGTGGCTTCTGGCATAGAAGTTAAATGATGTAGACGCTCCCTTGCCTGTTTGCATTCTCACCCTGTATTACCTCAGGCACAAATCCAGACATGCAAGTGAAACAGCCACATAAAGAGCAAATAGAGGGAAAAAAAAGATAAGCTAGAAGACAATAGAGACAGACAGGATGTAAAAGAGAGGAAAGGTGAGCCAAGAAAAAAGATACCATGTCTGAAAAAAACTGTCAAGAGTAATTTTGGTATAGTAAGAAGTGGAACTGGGTGTTCAGTCATGCTAACAATGATAAAAAAAAATAACACCATTTTGAATTTGTGTCTTTTATAGAGTTTGAAGTTATTAAAGTTTATTTTATATCACAACAGGTCTAAACACTACTGTCAACTTACTTAGCATCTTACTATTAGCTATAGATTACAAAGTTGTTGTTTTTTTTTGCTAAGATTTCATTAAAGTTTTATTTCTGTTTCTTCTGGCTTGAACTGGGTTTGTTAGAGGTGACAACAGGTCTACCAAGGCACCTGTTGTAAGTAACTCAATCTCTCTTTTCAGTTTCGACCTTAAAAGCAAAAAAGTATTCTTTACAACAAACATTACTTTAAAGATATAAGCAAATGAAAGAAAACCATATACAGATTAAAATTTCTCTATATATACAGTAAATT
Organism: Silurus meridionalis; assembly: GCF_014805685.1. Lineage (NCBI taxonomy): Eukaryota > Metazoa > Chordata > Actinopteri > Siluriformes > Siluridae > Silurus > Silurus meridionalis. The sequence continues at coordinate 5,380,341 of NC_060884.1, read as the reverse complement.
TGTATCCATTTTTACATAATACCAGAGTTCAGCTGAGTATTCTGTTTAAATTATCCAAATTATCCAAATCTAACTTTTCAACCCAGTGTCCCTTATGACTAGGCATGTAAATTCCTTTACCAACATGCACACTTTTCTACTTAAAAAAGACGATGTCAAGACTTGTTTGGAAAGTTTAGCCACCCGGTCATCTCAGCAATTCAACTTAAAATACTCTAGGGTTTGTTTCACAGTGGGTGCATCATTACACATAATTGGAACATGGGTGGCCCTGTAGATGGGCTTATAGGGCTTAAACACCATATGTTCACTGGCTAGAACAATCCCTTGTGCCCTAACATGCCACTGTCACACATGTATTGCTGTAATAATGTGATAATCATAAACCATGTGAAACATGTCTTGGAAATCATCCCAATATTTCGAACACCCCTGCAGCACTTCTCATGTAATACGTGTCAAAATTTGTTTCATGAAACAAACGTATGTTATTTTAGTGATGAGAATCTGGAACTGTTAATGGATCCTAATTGTCTGAAGTTTTCGTCACATTGTGCAACCTGTCAATATATTCAGATTCTCAGAAAGAAAAAGAAATAGCACCCAGAAATCTCCCATTTATGAGAACATCCAGCCAATCAGGACACAAATGTGTCTTTCATTAAGCCTGTAAATTAAGTTAAACCCCCCTCCATCCTACAATACAATATGTGTATGTTGGTGCTTTGAAGGGATTGTTGGCACCTTAAAGGTCCTGACTTGATGGGCTCAGTTCACACTGTATGTTCTTCTTGTGTTTCTGTACTATAGGTTTTCTAGGCTTGTGGTTTTCTCCCAAAATCATCAATGAGACTGGATTGTCTACACCTAAATGCCTCTAAGTGTAAATAATTGTGTGTATGAGTGTTTTAACTTTGTGTATCTACAGTGTCCTGTATACACATCCAAAGTGACACTTTATTTTCCTAAAAAAGCTTCCACCCTTAAAGCTCCACCTTGACCCTGAATGAAGTTTTGTCCCTCATATTAAAAAACTAAATCAGCCAGGTTAGACCCACAGCACACCTTAATCACACTTTCATCTGGGTGATCAGAACAGATAAAGAAAAGATGATAGTGCCATCTGAAAGCCACATCAGCATTTTCAATATAGACAAAATGAATAATAATAAAAAATATTATGATATTGTTTATATCATCTCTAGTGAACAAAATTTAATCATAACTGTATGCGTGACGTATATGCCAAAAGTCTAGAGGGTGTGGCTTAGTGTTTTTTTGTAAACATTTCTGGATTCATTCCATGCAGTGCCATATAAGAAAGTACTGTTTCCTGGAACTACATTTTTGCTAGAATATTGTTAAGGAATTATAGGAATGAGATTAAATCATACAATTTATAAATTCATAAATTAGATTAATAGAATAAATCATAAAAATTCATAAAACTTATTTACTTTGTTACTAAAATATGCCATACATACATGGCTTGTTCAAAATTCATTCATTGTTTAAAAAAGGCTTTGGACGTTAGATCCTGGGTTTGTGGTTCAATTCCTGGCCACACCAGGTTGCCAATCTTGGGCCCTTGAGCAAGGCCCTTGGTGCCCCCCAGGGTGTTTAGTTGTGAGAATGGCGATAAAGTACTTAAGCATAGACAGTGAATTGGAAAATTAGCTTTTTTTAAACAAATATTTCCAACAAGTTTCCAAACCAATGATAGCTAATAATCTTTTCAAGATTCTTGTTTCTTAAACCAGTAGAATTGTGAGACACTGTTTAATTGACTTGTTATATGATGTAGTGTATGATGTGGTAAAATACGTCAACAAAGCAGTGAACCCCAACACTTAAACAAGCTGATGAACAAATTGATAAATTAATGACCTTTTAATGGAACATGACAAAAATTATTGGCCTGCAATCAGTCAGAATAACTTGGATTGCAAAAGTGTTTCAAATAAATGATTACCTATCTGAAGTGTGACAGGATATGTTCTGATTCTAACCTTCCTGGTAGGTTGTGCTAAGCAATTTTTGAATGCATACAGCAAGGGTATGAGAGCAGTACAATTCCAAAGCCCAAATTTAGACTGTGTAAATAGTCAGCTGTCTGCAGGGGTACAAGGAATGCATGCATCAAGACTCTTCTCTGTTTTGGCACCTGGGTGATGAAATAAACTTCCTCTAAATGTCTGAACAGCTGAAGCATTGGAGGTCTTCAAACAATGACTAAATACCTACCTGATTTTAAAATACTTCAATTAGCACTTTAAATGAAACAAAAAAGTGTAGTTTGTTGCTTTACTTTCTATATCACAGTATCTCCCCAACAGACTGGTATTCTTAGCATAAGACCTAGTGAAATAGTGTCAGTATGTACTTATTGATGGAGACTTCAAAGCATTTCTACAAGACACACTGGATAAGGGTGTCTGCCAAAGTCATAAAAATTAATGTAAAGGTCTAGCAAGAGGTGCAGCAGAAGTTTGAGCTTTAGTTTTATATGACATATGCTGACTGACATCCACAACTGAACATACCAGCAGTAACGTATAAACGCCTGAAGTGTGGGTGCTTAGAGTTTTATAAAGGGCAAACCAAAAATCATTCTATTCTAGTTTACTACAGGGGTAATTTCAAATTAGACAGTTTTAATGTAGAATATAACATGGTAAGATAAAGTAAAATTTAACAGAACAAAATGTACGATCAGACAATAATTGTCAGATAATTAAATATCAGATAGAGTAAGTAACACAGAAGAGGTAGCAGGAAAGATACCAATGACCAAACAAAAAAAATAAGCGGAACACTGACCAGGCACCACAGACACCGGTTCCATGATACTGGGTAGCTGACCAAGGAAATTACAGTGAGTCAGCAAAAGTACCTGGAAGTTTGGAAAAACTAGTCAGCAAAGGCATTTAGAAATGCATAGATGTAGAGAAACAGAAACCTGTATAACATTGGATCGATGAAAATGGCGATGAAAGTGTTAAGAGGATCAGAGAACCAACATACCAGTGGTTAAATGAAGTCATGTGCAAGGATCAGAAAACACCTTTATACCTAGTTCAGATGGGAAGAAAAACCTAGTTTGATGCACCGAAATCAGACAACATAAGAAACTCCTCTCCCGCAGGTGGGTGGTACCTGTTTTCTTTTGGCATACATGGGCTTTCTTGTTTCCTTGTTAAGGTGGAACTAGCAAAACAGAAGAATCCTTGGTTCAGGCCTCAAGTAGCAAGATAGCAAGAGACCCTAGGCCTTGGCATGAAACTCAGGTGGATCTCTTCTCTCTCTTTAGTAATAAATGAAAATACACTGCAAAATAAGCAGATGATGTGAAAAACAAAAAAAAATTATAAAAATACAGAATTCAATGGCGATGTTGAGAAATGACAAGGCTTACTGGACTTCAGTCTGGGAGTTAAAGTTCTTCTCATATATACTTTCTGGTGTTAAGACGGTTAAGGACCTAGGTTTATTGCTTCAACTGAACTGCAGAAAGGTTCATTGCACTCGTCAGTGCCTCATTTACCTAGTTTTAAAGGAACACAAATTAGGAACTTAGAGCTTTCTCCTTTTTTCAACCATTCGGTATTGAGCCAGTAAAGGATCAGTGCTGGCTCAAAGGAGGCTTAGTGTTGATCCAATGTGTAGTCAGTATAAAACCAATGTGATATCAGTGTTGGTGCAAACGCTTTTAGCATATCTTGGCTTAAGATTTAGCCTGATCTGAGATCAAAATAAGCCCACTGAAACCTCAGAATATAGACCCAACTTTGGGTCAGACTCTATTATTTATTTTTAGCCTTGGTGAGTGTATAAAAAAATTGTTTGCTGCCTTGAAGATGGCCACTAAAACCAACACCACATAAAACATTAACGCATTAACTGGGCTATGGTTTATTTAGCCATTTCTTTGTATAGCCAGACGTGCTCCTAAAATTTTACCACCCACATGTGCTACAAATAACCAGCAGTACCCGGTGGCTAATAAATAACCTGCTAAAATACATGCTGCAGTGACACTTTGGTCAATTAATTTGACTACATAATTACAAAAGAGTTCTGTCTTGCCTGGTACAATAAACAGGGCATTATTTGTTTTGTCCATTTTATTACCTTAGTGCTCTGTGTGGAAGGAAAACAAGACTTTCTGTCATGCAGCTTATTCACTTCTGCACTTAGTTTGACCTTGTTGGGTTTATCGGTTTGTTGCCTGTAGGTCTATTCCCCAGATGGTAACAGTACTGTGTTTGAGGAAGGAAAACAATCTATTGCAGGAATGGTAAACAAGTAAAAACAGAATGTTTTATGATAAATACTACAAAACAGTGGAAAATCCAAAAGACTGTATGGAATAGGATTTTCTCACAACATAAAAATTTATTTGCAAGAATGGCTTGAGCCATAAAAAGAGGGACATGAAAACCCAGATGTTCCTTTAAATAGAAATACAAGCTTGAAATATGAATGTAATTTGTGTGCTAGACAACATGGGAAGAACATTAATTAAATCACAACACAGGATTTACAATGTTTGGTTCAAAATAGCATTGGCAGCTGCTGCCACACCCAGCATGCTGCATTGAAAATCTGTGGGACTCAGATCGATTACACAGCAAACTGCAACTGGTTTAACCATCCATGAAAGAACGCAGTTCACAGACAATTTGACTGCAGGTTTGTAAAAAAAAATTCAAAATGTAATTAAGTCAGTAATGATTATTGCTATGGATTAATTTGTCTGGAATAAAATAATTACCTGGTACAATCCTTCAGCTCTTAAATCAGTTTGGGTTTGAAAAAAAAAATGACTTGATATTCAACAGAAGTACACTAATGTATTTGAGTTGTGTATTTAGCTTCATACTTGTGTTAACTGACACAAGGTTAGCAGAGTTGGAAATGTTGGTTTGCACCACATACTAAAAATTGGCTTAATATACACATTAGGGACAAAAGTATTGGGACACCCAGATTTTCCTGCAATATCCTTAACCACAAAATTGGAGGCACACAATTGTAAAGGATGTTTTTGGACACGGTGGCAATAAATATTTTCTCCTACCTTAAACTAAGAGACTGTAAAATGTTCCAGCATGACAATGTCCCTGTGCACAAAGCCAGCATCATGAAGATCTGGTTTACATGGGAGAGGAAGTTCTTGAATAGCCTGCTATAGAGCTCTGACATCAACCTTATTGAACACATTTGGCATAAACTTGAATGCTGAGTGCACTCCAGGCCTCCTCACCCTACATCAATACCTGACTTTACTAACACACTTTGGCTAAATGAGTACAAATCTTCACATCCACACTAAGTCTAGTGGAACATCTTCTCAGAACAGCGGAGGCTAATATAACACACCAAATCTAATATTTCTCATTCTGAGATTATTAAATACATGCTAAAAGTAGATAAAGAAGCATACTGTAAACCTGTTTTTATGTTTTTTAAACAACCTTTAAAGTGTCTTGTTTTTGTCTAAATGCATAGAATTAGGCAGAATTATTTGCTATTAAAAATAAACTTAAAGTTAAAATCTATTAAAATAAGATGAGTAGTCTAGAATTTGTTTTAAAAATCAATAATATGACTTTTGCATTTATTTATTTTATAATTTTAATAATTATTACTTATCAGTTGTTGTGTACTTGGCGCAGCTCTCACCTACTTCCACTAAAGGACCTACTTTGCTAATATTTTCTGCTAATATTGCCAGGCTTACTTTGCCACTCACATCTATTGTAATCACATTTTCAGATGGTAAATATTTAGCCGCAGTGGGTTTAACACTTGTCAGCAGCCTTGAGTACTGTCTGTATGGGTAGGGCTCTAAAAGGCATTGACAAGTACAAATTGCTATGTGTTCAATGTTCCCCAAGCGTCATGGTGCTGGTGGTGTTCATAGAGCCTCAGTGTCTTGCACTGGATCATATTTCCTTTCTTGAAGAGTTAAGAGATAAAATGTTCATGATTTTACAGCTGAGAGGAGTGCGGAGTCCTAAAATAGAGCTATGAAATAGAAGACTTAGTCATAGGTGTTGGTTTGATCGGTGTGATCCTATCCATTCAAATATAAATAGCATCAAACATCATTAGTTGATATTATTTCTACCACAGCATAATTATTTCCTGAATTTGATTAGTCAGTAGATGTTGATTAATATTCTAGAACAGGTGCTCAGACAGCAGTGCATTCAGTGTGAGTACTGTGCCATTGTTGATATGAGTATGCATTTTTCATGTTGAGGCATTATCACATTTTTAGAAGGAGTCTTCAGTTAAGGGAGGTAAAGCTCTAAATGTGTTTTATAGCTATAATAGTGTAATTGATAATAGGTACTTGTTTTGTGGATGTTTCCCAATATTAAATGTAACTTTAAATGGATGTTATGTTCTTTTTTTAACAAATACAAATTGTGTAAGCGCACAGTGTAATGCAATAGGAATGAAACGCTTCAGGAAATGGTGTTATTGGATGTTTTGTTGCTTATTTAATTTAGACAATTCATAACGCTTAGACTGAAAGCAAACATGGCAAACTGAAATGGTTGTCTTAGTGATATTGTGATATGGGTCAGGTGGCAGAGAAAGTTCTGGGTGCACTTTACTATACATACTTTTAACAACATTTTATATATATATATATATATATATATATATATATATATATATATATATATATATATATATATATATATATAAAATTTAAATGTAATTATTACATCATATTACATCATATCTATCATACAGTATGTCTATGCATTTTCATTTCGTAATAATTCTCCAGTAACAGCGTACTTCTGTCCTTTTGTATTTTTTTTCTCACAGAGGTCAACTGTTCCTACTTCAGACACTTCACTCCTGGACAAGACTCAGAGATATTCGAGGTTAAAACACAAAGAGGTAAGAATATCTGTATGAGAGAGGAGATTCGAATCCACTCGAATGTCCATTGAACTGGAAGGCTTACTATATAATATAAGGTTTGGGAGTGTGTTCTCAATCTACAGTGGCCCATCTATGAGTCATTATAGCTAATTGTCTAGCTAACATATTTTGTTATGTCAAAACCAGAGACATACATACATATATATATATATATATATATATATATATATGTATGTATGTATGTATGTATGTATGTATGTATGTATATATATATATATATATATATATATATATATATATATATATATATATATATAAATATATATATATATATATATATATATATATATATATATATATATATATATATATATATATATATATATATATATGTATATTTAGCTGTCAAAATTAAAATTATTGTAAACGGCACAAAATTTTATTAACACTATCAATTCAGCGCACATTTCTGTTTCACCATTTTTATAGAAAATGTAAATACATAAATAAATAAATAAAAAAGAGGCGCAATTAAAACCTTCAGCAAAAAATACGTTTATCCACGACGTCCTTTCTTAGATATAAAATAAATAAATAAACTCCAGATAAAAATATTTTTTATCAGTAAACTTTTGTTTTATTTCTGCGCCAAGTCTCAAATCAAAAACCAAATCCGCCATGTTTTACACCATTAACCCTCTGGGTGGCGTTTTGTGGGTTTTTCCCTCATAATGGCGACACAAACTTAAATTACTGTCTTTATTGATCGTACAGATAAAAACAATACATCATTCAAATCTGTAAAATGTCTATAATTTTCTATATATAAGCTTCCTGACTTGACTTGAAGAGGTGCAGTCTCTCCGGTATCACCTCATTAACTGTCCGTGTGGAAACATAGCAAAGGCTCTAAATGATGTCCACACATCTTTGCACTGATATAGCCTTTATATTTAATCACTGTACATATGCTTACATATATATCACATGCTGTAAATATGATACATGTTTAACACCTCCAAGCTGCCAGTTTTGGGCACCTGAGCAAGCACTTAACTCACTACTGCTCATTTAGTAAATGAGATCATTCGCTCAGGATAAACACTTCCAACAGGAAGTGGCTATATCTCGCTATCTTTGTCTCTCTATTTTCTCTATCTAATTGTCTCTGTGTCTCTTTTAGTAAATGTCTCTGTCTCACTGTATATGTCTCTCTCTTGCTGTCTCTCCATTTGTTTCTCACTCTTTGTAAAGCTGTGTCTGTGTCTCTTTGTCTTTGTCTTTTCCTGCTTATTTACATGTCTAACTAAGTTTTGAGTTTTGAAGTAATGCCATTAGCGATCTATGATTAAAGACTTCCCTGGTTCGATTCTTACCTCTAGTTTCATATTTAACATTATAAGAAGTTTTTAAAAGCAGAACAATAAAAGGTCATTAAAATTGGTTGCTGGTAAATCATGGTATATCAGTGGTGAGGTGTTGGAGATGTGGTTCCTGTACCTGAGTCACTTCTCATAGACTTCGAGTAACTGAGAGAATAAACAGGAAGGAAAAGTTTTGACCCTCTACCATCATGATCTAAGAGAAAACAGTGGTCTCTTAACTATAGAAAAACCAAGAGTCCAATAAGCAAAGCCTTGTTTGTCATTCTACTGGTAGTGTAGTGGTTAGTAATGAGGCCTCTGCTATCTGACTCACCCGGTTCAATTCCTACCCCTTAGCTGTCCTTTAAATTGTTTAAAAAGTTTTTAAAAAAGAACCAAAAAAGGTCCTAAAAATCAGGTTCTTGCAGGAGATCCTGTGGCTCAATTGGAAGAGCTTTACCTCTGTGTTGAGAGGTTGCCGGTTCAAACCCCGGCCAGGGCTCAAAGTTAACAGTGTGGAAGGTTTCGGTGACTGTAGTGAGGAAGGTGTCAGAAATGGCTGCGTGGAAGGTTGGATGTGGTTTCGGAGGGTGTATCCTAAAGCAGGGGGGCAATATCCGGGCATCTGCCCCCCCCAGTGTCTGAGAAGCTGAAAACAGGGGGTTATGAAGAAAAAACGTCGAAAAAAGTATCGACTTAGTTTTGCATATATAGGGAAAAATTCTGCCAAAAACCTATCACCCTTACTTTTTCTGAGGCTGTGAAGCAGCAGGTCTTCACAACCTTTGCTCACAGTCAACCACTCCATTGCTCACCACACACTACTTTCCACACAGCTTACCCAGTGTGGGGACAAGCCAGATTTGAACCAGCAACCTCTGAGCTCAGAGGCAAGGCTTTTATCACAAAGCCATCAAGTCCCACAACAAACCTTCTTTTTTTTGGGGGGTTTATCCTTCGTTTCATGCTTCAAAGCAAGAAATTCAGACCAGACAGAAACACAGAAAGCAGGATTCGAACCCTGAACCCCACCATCAGCGAAAAACCAGTCTTAACCCACTGAACCATCGGGAAGGACAGGCTGCGATCATTGTTTAGAGCAGGTCTATCTTTTCTTTCAAACCATCAACACAAGAATATAATGCTAAAGACAGACATAGGAAGCAAACCCGTATCATGACTAGCAGGGACAAAGCTGGATTCGAACCCTGCTTCACACCATTAGCGAGACACCAGCATTAACCCACTGAACCATCAGGAAGGACAAGTTAGAAAGCTTGTTTAGAGCAGGTCTATCTTTCATTTTGACCCATCAAAACAAGAATATGAAGATGTAGGAATCAGGAATTTAACCTACCTCATGACTAGCAGACAGAAAGCCAGGTTTGAACCCTGACCACAAACATTAGCAAAGTACCAGCCTTAACCCACTAAGCCATCAGAAAAAAACAGGATGGGAAGCTTGATTAGAGCAGGTCTATCATTCTTTTCAAACCATCAACACAAGAACTTAACGCTAAAGAAAGATGTAGGAAGCGAAAACAGATGTGAGTAGCACAAGTTGAACCTACATTGTAACTAGCGGGAAGAAAGCAGGATTTGAACCATGATTCCCACCACCAGCAAGATACCAACGTTGACCCATTGAACCATCGGTGAGGGGAGGCTAGGAAGCTTGTTTAGAGCAGGTCTATCTTTCTTTTCAACCCATTAAAAACAAAAATATATCGCTAAAGAAAGATGTAGGAAGTGAATCCTGATCGTGACTGGCAGGCAGAAACCAGGATTCGAACCCTGAACCCCACCAAAAGCAAGACACCTGATTTAACCCACTGAACCATCAGGGAAGACAGGCCAGGAAATTTGTTTAGATCAGGTCTATCTACCTTTAAACCATCAACACAAGAATATAAAGCTAAAGAAAGATTTAGGAAACAGGAACATAACCTACATCGCAACTAGCAGGCAGAAAGCAGGCTTCAAACCCTGATCCTCAATATCAAGTCAAGTCAAGTCAAGAGGCTTTTATTGTCATTTCTACTGTACACAGTGGTACACAGTACACAGTAAAAACGAGACAAGGTTCCTCCGGAACCCTGGAGCTACACTAAACAACAACAAGCTACATAAAGTGCATCGAGTGCAACCTAGTGCAAACAGTGCAGACAAAAAACATTACAGACAGACAGTGCAGACAGAAAACACAAGAGAACACAAGACAAGACACAAAACCTGAGATAGCACCAACTAGTAAACCTACTGTATACTCTGAATATACAGTACTGTATGAGGAGAACTGTAAAAACTATACCCGGGACTGAATATAAACAGACACAATGTAGTGCAAAAAACAGCAGCAGTCAAGAGGTGCAAAAGACAGCATGTAAACAGTATAATAGAGCCAAAGGTGCAAAAAACAGCATGTAAACACAGTAGTACGGTAGAGTATAAATAATAATAAATAAATTATGGTGGAATGGGCTGAGATGAGTAATGAGTGTGTGTCGAGGACTGAAATGTAATGAGTGTGTGCCTCGCTGAAGTCTAGGACTTCAGCGAGGCACCAGCCTTAACCCACTGAACCATGGAAGAGATCAGACTGGGAAGCATGTTTAGATGAGGCACAAGCCTTAAACCACTGAGCGACCACTGCTGAAAAGCATGTGTGCTTTTTTGGAGGGTTCATTCTTTGTTTCATGCCAGCGCAGTAAGAAAGAAAGCATGTAGGACTGGCTTTGAAACCTTATCACCAGCGTGGACTATATTAAGGACCATGTTCAGGCACAAGCCTTAACCCACTGACCTACCACAGAAGTGCGTGCTTTTTTTTTTTTTTTTTTTTTTTTTTTTGTGGAGTTATCTTTCATTAAAGACCAGGAAATCAAGAAATTAATCCAACACAGAAAGGACAGAATTGAAATGTTTTCAGAGTGGACAAGGTCTAGAAATTTTATTTACAAACACAGCAACCAGCTCGACCAGGAATCAAACTCTCAAACTCATCCTCGTGGGGACCCTGACATTAACCCACTAGGCTATCAGATCTATCTAGCTATCTATCTTATATGATGTGAGGTCCAGTTAACAGATAAAACAGGTAGAAGTAATAACTACTTTTTACTTAAGTACATGTCGGAGCCAAGACTTCTTTACTTTCACTTGAGTAAAAAAGTATAATCAGTACTTCAACTTTTACCCGAGTATTTAAAAACATGAGGATCTGTACTTCTACTTAAGTAAAGGATGTGTGTACTTTTGTCACCTCTGGTCAAAACAATACAGATAAGATAAGATCCAAAGAATATGATTCTATAAAGTCAAACATTTCCAAACAAAGCAATCATCCTCATACCTGAAGTGTAGATTCAGTTGCTAGTGTTAAATTGCGACTGACAACAGACTCAAGTAGACTCTTGAAACAAGTGGCTCACTTCGGAGTGATAACTCAGTTCTTTGACATGCCGGTTTTTCAGACTGCTCCTTTCTCACTGGCGGAAATCTCAGATCCTCGGGTCCAGCAAGGATCATTCTTATTGCACTTGGTTTTCGAAGCATTTCAGCTTGGACCACATTCAGAGGTGTCAACCTATGTAAAAATCTCACATCGGTATTAAAGCAGGGAAGGCTGTAGTATTCAGGGAGAGATTTTGCACATGTTTAAGTCAATTATATGGGCTCCTATTTTTTTAATTATCTGACAAGCATCTAGACCACTCTTAAACATAAATAAAAAAGAAAAGGAAAACATAAAATGTAGCCTATTATGTTTAAAAAAGTAGACTAAATGTAAGAAAAATAGACAAATACTATAATATTTGATTGAATATATGGCAAGCATTGGAATAACTGTAATGCTGCATGAATACTCCTAGTTGTAATCAACTTTTTGGTTGAAATTAATAAAATCTTCCACACATTATTTAGGAGCTTACAATATAGCACGTGATCCAGCATGTCCTATCATTTTGTATTTTAGTATTTTATTTTATTTTTTATTACAAGACATTAAATTATTATGTGCACTAAATAACTGCAATACTAACCATGTACTTGAGTTCAAGTAGAGATACAGTGGTTAAAATCTATTATCATTTTTGTCACAAGACTCTTTGCTTAATCAACCTAATTTATGTAAAAAAAAGACTCAAATGTTACTCTTAGCACACCAATCTATTAATAAAATGCTATTAATAAGCCAAACACTGATTGATATGTATTAAAATGGTCATTAGCCCAAAACCTTTTTTTTTTAACTACTTTAATAAAATCGTGCAAATGGGGCCACAGGTGTTGTGGCAAGTTCGAGTCGGGAGTTTCTTCCATCATTTATTCTTCTCAAAATATTCTGCTTGCTGTTAAACTGATGCTGAACGTTATGTTCGTGCTAATTAGAAACCACCAAGTGCCAATCAAATCAAGTTCAAAACACAACACATGCTCTATTTTGATTGGTGACTTGCTGTGTGTTTGACCAGTTTTAATCCACTCATACTGTAAATAAAAATGTCGTTGAGTAAAAAAGTGAGATTTTTGACTTATGACTAATGTAGTGAAGTTAAACTAAAAGTCTTCCCAAATGGAAATACTTCATTAAATTACAGATACGTGGAAAAAGCTACTTAAGTACAGTAACGAATTACATTTACTTCATTACTGGAATCACATGACTCTGACAGAGCGCTGGATTTCTTACATAGCATCTGAATACTGCTTAAAGTCTGGAATGAAGTCTGAGGTCAGAAAACCTCTGAACATTTCTGTATTTAAATCCTTACTTTATGCATTCAATTCAACTCTGTTATTAAATTATACAACTCTAAATGTATAGATTCATGCAGAGAAAGTTTTGTTCATGTAAAAGACACGTGAACATTGCAATGCAGGATGTAATTTGTAATCTCGAACACTGTCCCTAAGGGGATCGTGGCAGGGGGTGTAATGAACAATTCTCATGCCTCAGCGAATGGCGTCAGTGGGTTTTCTGGGTGATGGGGCTGAGCCTGGTAGTTAGCATAGCATTCTGTCTTCTTGATTATTTTATTATTCTCTCAGCGCCTGTGCATGTTATATTCCGTCTGTGCATGTAATATAGCCGGAAATACACCCTAAAACCTACACTGCACTGCACTGCTCAGAGGACCTTCACTGCTGAAAAATGAACACTTACACTATAAAGACAGCACGTTATTATTTTGGTGAACTAAAAGCAATCTCAGTAAAGTGTGTGAACTTCAGTCGGTATTTCATTAGCAACAGCAAAGCTTGTCGTCTGGAGAAATGATTTGTCTAAGTATCCATAAGTGGCAGATGCTGCTGTAATAATTAGCACAAAAAAAACCCCATTCTGTAATAATTCCGTAGATCGTGCCTTAAGCGCATACAATCTGCTGAAGATCTGCCTCAGTGGTCTGAAGAGGAAAAATTGCTCTAAAGCAAGCGATGTGTCTGTCATGCTCAATCTGAATTCTTGATTTTACAGATCCATAAGCATCTGACAGAGTTTGTGCTTCCAGCATTTTTAGTGCACATGAGCCACAAAGTCATCCTACTGTATGATTTGACTTAATCTGCAATATTCGAATAAATATTGCTTTATCTGATCATGTATTAAGGTTCCTGTTTGGCTAATGTGTACTGAATTATACTATATGGCAAAAGGTTTGTGGACACCTGACTATAAGATTCATAACTGCTTTTTAAACAGACTCATATTATAATTCATTTATTAGCAGTCATTAGTAACACTGTATATATGCCCTTTATAAAAGTTGTTTTTGTGTTTTGTGTGTTTTTAAATAAAGGTAACATAAAAGATACAAGAAAACAAAGGAGTTCAGACGTTCCATGTGGCGTTCCAGACACGTCGCACTCGTGCATTGTTTATTACAGTCAAAAACTGATATCAATTCTGCAATGATGAATTTTTTATATTTAAAAATTATTTCAGTAACTTTAGCACAATTTAATTCCCGTCATATTTGGTCTCAGATTCACAGTGAGTTGTGTTGCAGCCCCACAGATCCTGAGCTCAGTTTACAGTCTGTGTGGACTTTAGCACGTTCTCCACATTTCAAAGCAGGTTTCTCTAGTTTCCTACCACCACACGAAAATAAGCAGGAGGTGGATTAACCCTATACGTGTGAATGAGTGTGTGAATAGATGTTTATGATGCTCTGATATTGCCTGCCATTCCAAGTTGGGTGTAATCTTGCATTGTTTTCAATGTTTTCGGGATCCAAGAATTCAGGATCTACTGACCAGGATATGAAGATTTCTATTCATTATAATGGCATATGGTGTATCTTCATAGCAATCAATTACCTGTATATGAATTATATTATAAATCATTTAACATATTTTAATTTAATTACTTGATTTTAGAGTACAACATCTCAGCAGCAGCGATTGCTGTTTTCAGTCTGGCCTTCATTATTCTGGGATCTCTGTGCATTCTGGCATCTCTGAGGAAAGGCAAGGACTATCTCCACAAACCTGCTGGAATGTTCTTTGCATTTGCTGGTAAGACAACAAGTGTCTGGACATCTTTTCATAATGAATTTTCTTAAAATGTTTAAATAATATTGAAATTATTAACACATATGGTGTAAGTTTTGTGCAGATTTGGCACTTAGCTTCATGGGAGAACTTTACTCACAAGGCTTTTCCCAAATAGGGGAGACAATTGAATTATTAATTTTATTAACTTTTAAATTATATAATAAACGTCTTTTTGGGCAACTACAACATTTACACAATGTACACAAAATGCCTTGAGTATTATAATATTACCTGATGGTACCAAGTCCATTTCAACACTCAACACAGTTTCTAATTTTGAAAAAAAGAAATGCACCATTTTTATTTTTTATTTATTGCATAAGTTCAGTCAGAGATTGCCCATTATTTCACTTCCTACCTCTTTCTCCTTTATCACTATCCCCCTCTTTTGCACACAGGCGTATGTGCTATCATTTCGGTGGAAGTGATGAGGCAGTCCGTAAAGAGGATGATTGAGAGTGAGGACACCATCTGGATTGAGTACCACTACTCCTGGTCTTTTGCCTGCGCCTGCACGGCCTTCGTCTTCCTCTTTCTCAGTGGGATCGTTCTCCTTGTCCTCTCCATGCCCCAAATGCCTAAGAACCCATGGGAGACCTGCATGGATGCAGAACCAGAGCACATTGGATAAAGCCAGGCTATGAGAAATCTGCATTGTTTTGCCACCGCTGCATGGAATCATGGGGCTCATAGAAACACAGCTAATTTGGATTTTCATAATACTGGTGTATTCTTTTTGATATTGTGTTCAATGGGCTTTGGGATTTAAACCTCCCTGAATTATTTTAGGACAGTTCCATTGTATGATGCTTAATAATGAATGGTTATTATAATAGAATGGATGTAAGATGAAATGTAACATGTAAACATGCTACAATGATTGTATTTAATGTCAAAGGAACATGTCCTTTAGTTTAATCGCATTTGATTGGCTACGAGCTGCTAAGCAATTTTCCAGTTTGTGTTCACTGTAGGAGACAAAAATTTATAGATTTAATTTAACTATAGACAGGCATATGTATTTAAAAACATTTATAGATTAAACAACTTCTTTAGCATAGTAATAGCATGTTGGTTTCATTCTTGTCTGTCACAAAATGATATACTCTGTTTAATGCCTTTTTTTACTCTGGCAACATTGCTTCAAATCAAATTCGGAATATAAACATTGCTCCAATCAACCCAAAATGCATTAGCATGTCAAAGTTCTTATTACATTTTGGAATGCTAAATCATTTCACATATTTATTTACCCCAGACTTTGCTGAAATTGTTACCTGGTCGTCCCAACAGGTCAGTAAGAGTTGGACGCAATTTGTGAGCTGTGGTTGGTAAAAATCCTTGACGTGCAGCGATTCTACCTAAGGAAATTTTGTAAAACGAAGGAAAAACTGTACCATCATGGTCTAAATCTATATATTACTGCCAAGCAATTGACTTGATGGAATAGATTTATGCTTTTCATATGTGTTGTGTTTTTTCTGTACATACACAAACCGTCTGTAGCTTTAAAGCTGTCAGGAACATTTCATCTCATAGACCTTTTTTTTTTATTTTAAAAGCAATAAGATTCTTAATGCTGAACATAACATTAACTGAACTGACCTTATCTATAAAGTGATTGTGCATTCTATTTCTATTTTTTTTCCACCTCGATATAGCAAGCTGCAGATTTGTGGACATGTTTGTACAAGTCCTCTATGCTAGCCTTGTTTTGAGACACACTAGATCTGTGTCTCTGCTTTGGGCACTGAACAGAATGCTAATATGCAGTTCGCCATGGCCTCTGAATGTCTGGCCAGAAATTTTGGAGTGCTTTCAGTTCTGGCAGGTGTGAACACAAATGCTATCTTTTTTCTCTCTCTTCTGGAGTTTGGAGTATTAAAAAGAATGGCTAGTTCTCTATAGCTGCAGTGCCAATCCAGCCTCACCTGCCCAGCAAGTCTTCCAATCACATTTAATGCTAATCTTAAATGCTTCCAGTTCAGAAGGTCACTATTTTTAGTATTCTTCACACATAGGTACTTTGGAACGTTCTTAACTCCTTTGGATTTGAAATCCGTGCCTTAAAATGAAATATCATTCGAAATGAACTCATATATTTACAGTGATATTCTCATCTATGCATGCGTTATACTATTAGATAGTGAGCGATAGAAAACATAATAGCAATGAACTATATATTTTTTCTACACTCCTGTATGTATGAAGCTATTTGCTGATTTTCTTGATAAAATCTATCAAATTAAACTCAACATTTAACCAGGCTTGGTGCAGTTTATTATCTGGTAGCATGCATGAAGCTTGTCGATATTTCTCACGATTAGTTTACTGCTGTCACTTCTATTTATCTCCCTCCTCCTCCTCTGAAAAATAGACTGAACTGGTCTGATCCTTTCTGAGAGCTGTGTGATGACCTCTGCAGACTGAAATTAATATATAATCCATGTATTACTTACTGAAGACTCTTTTAGATGTCTTTTCTCATTAGTTTAATATAGTAAAGTAGAGAAAATCAAAAGTGTAGACTTCTTTTTTTCATTCATTTAATTAGGTGCATGCTTAAACTGAAAGTTTTCAGATATATTGTAGTTATGCACCAACCAATATGTATTTGCCATTGTGAACATTTTTGATGTATGCATCCTATGTTATGAATTTCTATCGGAAAATAAATGCAGCCCATTGGAATCAGACTTTTTCTGTTTCATGGGGCATTTTTCTTTCAAATAATTCTGTTTTCTTTCTTTCATCATTTCTTATAACTCATATAATTCTTTCTATATAAAACCAGTAAACCCTTGGTTACTCTGTGCCTGCATAATCCATATCATTTTCAATATATGCTAGTAATGGGCTTCTGAAAAGGTAATACTTGCCTTTTGGTCATTTTATAACACACAATTACCATTTCTATGTAATGATATGATGGAATAAATCAGGTTCTGGATAGTTTTCATAGGCACCACCCTATGCTTTGCATGTTCAAGTAGAAATACTTGGTGCTTCATATTTTGTTAAGACAAGCATAAAAGGAATAGCTTATACTTTTAAGCTCATGTGCATGATGCAGATTTCTGTAGCTCCTTTTGGAAAAATCATCTGCCAATTTTTTGGCAGGTATTCACAAGTTTATATGTCTGTATTTACCCCTCCATGCTGTCTGATGATGAAAATGCTTTCTGATGATGTCAAAGCAGGTAAATATTTTCATGATCTCATTTTAACAGTCTGACAGTCGTACAGTCTGATAGAACTTCTCATGGAATAGGTACAAAAGCCTGGCTAGTATATTTTTACGTAAGGCGGCCCTGGCATTTATTTTTTCAATTCAATCTCATGCAAAATGCATATTAAATATTAGCCATATACAATTCATAGACCCATTCAATTTACATCAGAATATGCTTGCTTGAGCATGCGCTTGCTTGCAATTTAATGTACCCTTCTGAAAAAGTGTGGATGCCAAAAAGATTTGCTCAGTTAAAGCTCACAATTCACACCTCTAGTATTACTGAGATTGACAAGCATGTGAAAGAAGTTGGGCGTGTGCAAGTAACACAAATTTTCCTTGGGAAATTTGAATTGATTGACATTTTAATTGAAACTGGCATGTCCATCTCAAAGAAACGAAACGTCCAGGGGTCTGAAAGCAGATTAAGTACTGGAGAGAAGCATAGACAAGATGATTGTTATAATTGTCATTTATCATCGTGGTGATAAAAAGAGGTCATGCATTGTTGAGAAAGGCGAGACGTCGCTTATATACATTTGTGCATGGAATCTCAGATATAAGTTAGACAAATCAATGTATAAAATGCAAACATCTCTAAAAATCAGGTGCTGCTTATAATGTCATACATGGCACAGGTCAATTACACAAAATCATGACTTTTTGAGAAAACTACAAAAGGGGAATACTTATGTGTTTTTTTTTTCTTCAGAGGCATTTCACAAATTCCAACCCACAGAAAAAAAAGTCATGTGGGTCTTCTTTAGGTTTTGCACTTTTCCAATCACACCTATTCACAATAGGCCTAGTGACATTTGCAGTCATGCGATTCTTCTTTAGGTTTCACCCGTTTCCAATCACGCTCATTCACAATGGGCCTAGTGACACACAGAGAACGCAATCACGACAATAATAAAGGCCAATGAATCAAACATCAGCGCAATCGGCAGTACCGGGGCCTGACTATATGGAATTACAATGAACAAGAATCAGGTCATTCACACTCCCCGAGGGAGAGACCGCCAACTTTCAAAGCCTGTGTGTCTCTGCAGGAGACCTCTGGCCTCTGATGGCTTTCTATCATGTAAAATTCATCCAAATAAAGATCATGAAAAACTTATATTAGATAATTTAATTTTTTATTTTATTTTACATTTGTTTGACCAGAAGTTCCTCTCTTTGAAAACACACACCTATATTAAACTCTTACTAAAAACAATCACATGTCTCTTTTACCACATATCTTATAATAACCTTGAATGCATCAGTTGATATAAATACGTAAAAAAATAGTTTGAAAATAATTTCTTAAACCATGTGCATGATAGAAAATTGAGCTTTTTTCCAGATCTGTCAAAACCTGAGGTATTTAAAAAGTAAGCAGTAAGCAAAAAAATTATAATCGGAAATCATCTGTTGGATGGGAGTGTAAATGATAAACATACACATTTTAGAGATTAGCAACTGTTAAAATGGAAATAGGATAAAATTATTTTTCATGAATCATGGAAAAAATGCTAAGAAGGTATGGTATAATATCATAATATATAAAAGGAAATTATTAAAACGTTTCTGAATTATTTTTCAATTGGAAGTACTGTAAGCAGCCAACCATTCACTCAAGTGGGTTATTTTTTTCTTTGCTTCTTGAAATGCTATTTCATACATGTAACTGACATAATTAAGTGTATAATGTGTATCATTTTTAATGTTTTTATGTAAAAAGTAATTTGTCTTTTTTATCTAAATCTCAGCCCAAAATACAGCATTTTGCCTGAAAACATCATTCGGTATATAAAAAGTCGGAAGAAAATACTATAAATACATAATATTTACTAATAGCAAGAATTTTACTTGTAATGCCGGATACATTGATATTAATTCACTCCAATTGCTTGACTTTGCTGTGAAGATGGCCCAGGTTTAGTGGATGTTATGATTTACCAAAAAAAGAACTGTATAAAAAATAGAGAGCGATATAGAGATAAAACTGTATTTCAGATGTGAGTCATATTGTCGGTAATTGTCTATTTTTTTTTTTGTTCTTTTTCTCTTGAGTAGCTCTTTGTTATCCCCATCTTTTGGCTCACCTCTTACCATCTTAGCTCCTTCTCCAAAAAACTTTCAAGGGATGTTTGTTTGACACCCATATTAACAATTTGCTGCAAGTGTGGATATGAAGTTTTCTGAAATTGTGTCTAAATTGAAATAATACAGTGTCATATCTAGATACATTTAGACATTTTCTCCAGAATGTTCTTGCTACCAGTTTTTCCATGGCCCAGTACTGGGTCATAAGCAGGTGGTTGGGGTCCTCTGGCATACACTGTGTGACAAACACTAAATAATGTCCTAATGAACTAATCAGAATTAAATATCATGTAATTACACAATTTATGTTAGCTATTGTATTTGATTTAGAAACGAAAATGTAGTTAATTATAGAAAAATGAATGTGGTTGAAATAGTGAAACTTACTGTTAGATTTTAATCAGGCCCAAACAAAACTCGATTCTTGGAGAGGTTACCCATGCTATCTACGATGCCCGTGGTGCCTTTTTTTTAATCAGGGAAGAATCGCACAGCACACAGAATGGTGCAAATGTTCTTCTTCAGTTTATTGCAGATTACAGACAAGATTATATACACACTGGAAAAAACCTGACCTAAAACTGTCCCTGATTGGTTAAGAAGACATAGTAACCAGAGATGTGTAAGACATTTCCTGTGCCTTACATACTCATAAAGATCCTATAGACACTGTACAGACAACATAGGAATGTGTTTAGGGAACCAGTGTGAGGCCAATCTTAACACTAACACTTACCTTGTCATGTTTTTGTTCAAAAATTATATAGAGTTCAAATTCTCTAGGGCAACAAATAAATCAACTCATTGATTACTTTATTTCATGTTGTAATATTGTTACTGAGGTAGGGCCTGTATGCTCATCAAGTCATTCGCAATGCTACAGTTTTTTCAGGATAATCCATGTTCCAGTGCACATATTGCTGGTGCATAAACTAAAATATTAGTAGAAGTATTTTATGATTTATAATGAACTAACAGGATTCATGATTTTTTTTTATATTTCATTGTAAAACTTGATTGGGTGCTAATCTATACCAATTTAATTGTTGTATAGCACAGAGTAATTGACTAGATTGACTAAAGAAGTAATATATGTATCTAATAAGTAATATAGTGGCATGTTGGTTGAACAGCAGTTATCTGAGATGCCTCCTCCCCTTCCTCAACATACACCATACACTATATATGCCAGTTGTGTCCAAAAAAAACCGTGTCCATCATTCAATTTTCTTGCATTTCGATGGTGTTAATATGGATATGGTTTTTCAGGTTGCCCATGCTACTTGCGTGTCAAAACACAGCTCTAAAGTGCACTAGGTTCCAGCTGCTGTTTTCATCTGAAAGCCAAATCATATCACTTCCTGGTGAGCCTTTTAAGCAGTCTGAACCAGGAACATGTCGGAATGATGAACACACACCTGTGCAGAATTGTTTTAGCTGTGTGTTAGAAAAACCCCTGTTGTGAAATTAGTGTGATGCTAATCTAAAATGGTTTCTCAGCAGAAGTATTTTGACTAGATTCAATCGTACTGTCCCAGTTATGTTCAGTAACAGACAGCATAGGTTTTTATCTTTGAAAAATAACTGGCTCTAAAAGGCTAAAAGAAATGACCATTGTTTTAATGAGGGGAATTATGTTGATACATTTTTATTTAATAAGTGTTCACCATTTACACGGCCTCTGAATCTCTGAATATTTATTTGCTAAGGATTGTATATTGGAGACAGCAGAGTGTATTTTTTCCTAACTAGCGTAGGAAGATTGGATCGTTTTTCTCTCTTGGATCTTTGAAACTCGTTAAGCAGAATGGAGAAATCTATTCTCAAATGTTTCTAGCAGAATAAAATACAAGTTTAATTTTCAGTAATCAAATTCCCTCTGTCGCCTTATACAAATTTTCCGAATACATTCCAAAGAAAAAAAAAATTATAATGTAGCCAAGGCTGAGCTCTGTACAGGAAACAGAAATTATTCGCCTCTTAATTCTTTTCCCTAATCCAGGTTGTTCATTACTGTTCCCCAGAGGTGACGAAAGTATACACATCCTTTACTTAAGTAGAAGTACAGATACTCATGTTTTAAAATACTCAGGTAAAAGTTGAAGTACTGATTATACTTTTTTACTCAAGTGAAAGTAAAGAAGTCTTGGCTCTAAAATGTACTTAAGTAAAAAGTAGTGATTACTGTTAACTGGACCTCACATCATATAAGATAGATAGATTGCTCGCTAGATAGCTGTGATAGCCTAGTGGGTTAATGTCAGGGTCCCCATGCGGATGAGTTTGAGAGTTTGATTCCTGGTCGAGCTGGTTGCTGTGTTGGTAAATAAAACTTCTGGACCTTGTCCACTCTTAAAACATTTAAATTCTGTGTTGGATTAATTTCTTGCTTTCCTGGTCTTTAATGAAAGATAACTCCACCAAAAAAAAAAAAAAAAAACGCACTTCTGTGGTAGCTCAGTGGGTTAAGGCTTGTGCCTGAACATGGTCCTTAATATAGTCCACGCTGGTGATAAGGTTTCAAAGCCAGTCCTACATGCCTTCTTTCTTACTGCGCTGGCATGAAACAAAGTATGAACCCTCCAAAAAAGCACACATGTTTTTCAGCAGTGGTCGCTCAGTGGTTTAAGGTTGTGCCTCATCTAAACATGCTTCCCAATCTGATCTCTTCCATGGTTCAGTGGATTAAGGCTGGTGCCTCACTGAAGTCCTAGACTTAACACTCGACACACACTCATTACTCATCTCAGCCCATTCAACCATCATTTATTTATTATTATTTATACTCTACCGTACTACACTGTTTACATGCTGTTTTTTGCACCTTTGGCTCTATTATACTGTTTAGATGCTGTTTTTTGCACTACATTGTGTCTGTTTATATTCAGTCCCGGGTATAGTTTTTGCAGTTCTCCTCATACAGTACTGTATATTCAGAGTATACAGTAGGTTTACTAGTTGGTGCTCAGGTTTTTTGTCTTGTCTTGTGTTGTCTTGTGTTTTCTGTCTGCAATGTCTGTCTGTAATGTTTTTTGTCTGCACTGTTCTCACTAGGTTGCACTCGATGCACTTTATGTAGCTTGTTGTTGTTTAGTGTAGCTCCAGGGTTCCGGAGGAACATTGTCTCGTTTTTACTGTGTACTGTGTACCACTGTGTATAGTGGAAATGACAATAAAAGCCTCTTGACTTGACTTGACTTGATATTGAGGATCAGGGTTTGAATCCTGCTTCCTAAGTCTTTCTTTAGCTTTATATTCTTGTGTTGATGGTTTAAAGGTAGATAGACCTGATCTAAACAAATTTCCTGGCCTGTCTTCCCTGATGGTTCAGTGGGTTAAATCAGGTGTCTTGCTTTTGGTGGGGTTCAGGGTTCGAATCCTGTTTTCTGCCTGCCGATCAGGATTCACTTCCTACATCTTTCTTTAGCGATATATTTTTGTTTTTAATGGGTTAAAAAGAAAGATAGACCTGCTCTAAACAAGCTTCCTAGCCTGCCCTCACCAATGGTTCAATGGGTTAACGTTGGTATCTGGCTGGTGGTGGGAATCATGGTTCGAATCCTGCTTTCTTCCTGCCAGTTACAATGTAGGTTTAACTAGTCCTACTTACATCTGTATTTGCTACATCTTTCTTTAGCGTTAAATTCTTGTGTTGATGGTTTGAAAAGAATGATAGACCTGCTCCAATCAAGCTTCCCATCCTGTTTTTTCTGATGGCTTAGTGGGTTAAGGCTTGTACTTTGCTAATGTTGGCAGTCAGGGTTCAAACCTGGCTTTCTGTCTGCAGGTAGGTTAAATTCCTGATTCCTACATCTTCATATTCTTGTTTTGATGGGTCACAAAGAAAGATAGACCTGCTCGAAACAAGCTTTCTAGCTTGTCCTTCCTGATGGTTCAGTGGGTTAATGCTGGTCCCTCGCTAATGGTGTGAATCAGGGTTCAAATCCTGCTTTGTCCCCGCTAGTCACGATATGGGCTTCCTTCATATGTCTGTCTTTAGCATTATATTCTTGTTGTGATGGTTTGAAAGAAAAGATAGACCTGCTCTAAACAATTGCCGCAGCCAGTCCTTCCCGATGGTTCAGTGGATTAAGACTGGTATTTCGCTGTTGGTGGGGTTCAGGGTTCGAATCCTGCTTTCTGTGTTTCTGTCTGGTCTGAATTTCTTGCTTTGAAGCCTGAAACGAAGGATAAACCCCCAAAAAAAAGAAGGTTTGTTGTGGGACTTGATGGCTTTGTGATAAAAGCCTTGCCTCTGAGCTCAGAGGTTGCTGGTTCAAATCTAGGTTAACAAAGTTAACAAAGTTAAAAACTTGTTATACGTCTTGTTTCTTTTATTAGTCCAAAATGAAGGAAAAGCAGCAGACATTTGTGGAATTAAAGGTCAAGACGGCTCCATGGGAGCAATTATTGTATCAGAACGTGTTTCAAAAGTTTTTACTAGTATTGATATTGTATCAAGGATGCTCAGGTAAAAAGGTCAGTACAAGAGAACCAGAGTCCAGCGGCAGCTAATCAACAAACTATGGCTATGTTTACACTAATCCGGATACATTTGAAAACTGTGTTCTCATCAGGAAACGTTCCACGTTCACACTATAATTTTCCATCATTTCTCAAAAGTTGCTCATCTACACTGAAAACATCTGAAAATGCTTATGTCCCTGTACTGCGCATGAGTAAAACGTAAAACGATGGGACCGGCATCATTTCTAATTTCTAGCTCTTTGAAACTTTGTGGCAATGTTGAGGAAAGGCACCGTCACATGGCATGACTCAAATCCGCCATGTGTTTTCAAAAGCCTCCATTTCCTTTCACTAAAAATGACCTGTCAGTGTGAAAGGCTAAAACTGAGAGAAAAATGTTTTCAAATTAAAAATGAATGAGTGTGAGCATGGCCTTAAAGTAATCACAAAACTGATTTGGACTCTGACCAACCAGGACTGAAATGAATTGAATATGTAGCAGGCGGCTTGATGGTGGTGTCTGTATTTACTGCCCAGGCAGGTACTAAAGATGAATATATAAACACTATAGGTTGATATTAATGAACATGTTCTTACACCACACATGTGTTGTGTACTGTAGCTGAGAGCTCAGAGAAACAAAGTCAGGTTCCATTAGCACAAGGAGTATTTACAAAAGGAAAAGTCAAACCAGGCAGGGTCCTGACCAGGACAATTAGTCGTATCAATTAACACATCCATAGACACACTCTAAAATCAGAAAGGTGATAAAAAAATAAATAAAAACCACAAAAAAATACCAGGAAAATGTCAGTGATTAACATTTACTGAGGAAAAAAAGCTGGATAGAGACAAAAACTAGGCCAAGCAAAAGGTCATAAAACATTGCAGACAATCCAGACATAGAGAAGCCTCACATGGACAAATCAGCTTTAATGTAACTCAGAAGAACGAGTCGTCTCAAAGAGTGATTTAATCACTTTTTCGATTAAAGAATCAAAGTAACGAAATGAAGATTTTGATGAACGGGATTCAAAGAACTAATTCCCTAAAACGATATTTCCACCATTGGTATACATCAAGACTCGTTTCTGTTCTTGCACTGAGGTGGTGAACTTCCCTATAGATACCCAAACAGCTGAGTCACTGCCTCAGTATCTTTAAACAACGAGTGAAGACCTACCTCTTCCCGAAACACTTTTACTAGCATTTATTTTCTCTGATATGTTGTTTTTTCTTAAGTGCTATAATTCCTCCAAAAAAAGATTAGGCTGTTGGTGTCCTAAGTTTGCAACCTAGTGAACCAGTTGATTTATTTATTGATGAAGTCTTTAAAGCACTTTTGTACGTCCTCAAGATGTGCTAAATGTAATACTTCTTTGTCCTTAACTATAGGAGGTGCTTGATTACAATACAAACAGGAAATGAAAGCAGTAGAAAAAGGGGTTCAAAGCTCAGAAGAGGGTGCCCTCTGTCTGTCTGGAGGTGTCATAACATAAACTTCAAACTGACACATCCTTTTAAAGTATTCTCATGTTCCAGAGAACAAAACACCAACAATTATGCTCTCTTTCTCTATATGTATTGGTCTAGACCTGATTATCTGCCCAATCCCAGTAATGTATTTCCATAGCATTTTTTCAGATATGTTATATAAGATGACATGGTTCCTTTTTTGTGTTCCGCCCATTTCATCTTCTGTATTTGAGTGCAAATCAGTACACAATGTATATTTTGTCCAGTATTATTACTGTTTGGCAGCAGTAATTTACGCATGCACATAGTGTATGAAATAATGCATTATTTATACAATGTTTGCTTTCATGCCATTTTAAAGGCAGTATGTAATTTATGGCGAGCGCATTTGCTGAAGGAAAACATGCAATAATGAAATGAAGTCCACAGGAGAGAGCGGAGAGAGTAGGGAGGGGAGAGAATTGCAGTGCTCTGTGAAGGAATAATGAGGGCACATCGCTGCGGCCACAGGAAACGGGGACGGCTACAAAATGGCTTTCCCACAGAGAGAAAGGTGACTGGCATCAAAAACGAGTGAGGCATGAGCGAAGTCCAGACGCAGCTGAGTGTGTTTTGAAATTGGGTCCGGAAAAGACGGATCAAAAGCAATGGCTGTTAAAACCAGATATGCTTGACCGCTAATGATTTTTTTTTCCCACAAGCTACCACCTGAAGTTTAAACCAAAGTAGACTCTATGTGTTTCTTGAGCTTCCTGAATAAAATTACATTGTGACATGTGCATCATAATGACATACACTGACGTATATAAAGACGGCGTTTACGGCTTCCTTTGCTCACAATGTAAAGTGAATCAATATAGGGTGCCAGGTTTCTGTGAACATTATGTTAAATTTCCCTAGGTGAGAAAACAAATAAAGAGTTGCTGAAACAAACAATATTTTTAAACATTTTTTTCAAATGAATTGTTTCAGCAGTCTGCCCTTCAGTGGATTTTCTTTAACACTTATACACCATATAGCATATACTGCACTGAATGAATTGCAGGAAAGACATTTTTTCCTCCTTTAAATACAAAACAATTGATGAGGTCATTTCTGGAACTGGCATGGGACAGAAAACAAGATGTACAGACGCTCAGGTAACGTATAGACTAAATAATAGTGATAAATCGGTCATGTAACAAATGTAACATTTCCCTATTAAGTTGTGAGATTCCTCTTGTTAAAGTTGCTTAGAAAGAATGTTATAGATGGAATTTCTAGAAACATTTAAGAAAAAAGAAAGAAAGAAATTAAAGGTATTGTTAAAATGGACACCTTATTGAAAGCTTTGTTGAAGCAAATCTGAACAGAAGGGTGTAAATTTAAATTTCAGATATGACACCGAACCAGTTTGGGCCCTTGAAGAAAACTGTTGACCTGCACCATCAAGAGGACACTTCCCAGGGTGGTACATCATCTCATCTGCATTTAATTCACTCGAAGTATAAAAAAACAAATAACCGCATTATCCAGCGGAATATTGAGATTATTCAAATGAATAAAAACGTTCAAACAAGAGCTCTCGATTTAATCCACCATTAATTTCTCTGTGAAGCCTTGATTAAAAAGGTACTTCATAATGGTGGAAAAATTCTTTACGGTCAGTTATTTGCAAACCGAACCCAGTGCAGCTGCCAAGCAACTGCATGTTTTGTGTGAGGGACACTCACTGACCTTTACTTAGGAGAATATTTCAACATTGTGTTGTGTGTGTGTGTGTGTGTGTGTGTGTGTGTGTGTGTGTATTGGAAGTGGTAGTACTCTGAAAGCCCATCTCATTAAATCCAGTCTGAGCTGTGTGCATGCAGGGGGTTGGCAATGATGCTGATTTCGTTAACCTTTTCCCCGGGAGGAAGAGGAGGAGTAGGAGGAGGAAGAGGAGGAGGAAGAGGAGAAGAAGGAGGAAAACAACACCTCTCAATTAATGAGAGGAACTGCACTCTCTTTCAAATCACATCCCGCACGTGCTCATGCCGCTGTTTTGCAAAATACTTGTATGAGTCATGGACTTGTATGAGTCAAAATGTTAACGAAACCGTCCTTTATAATATCTTCGTCTAATTATAATTTTGTATCAGGACAAATTATTAACTGAACTTGTAAAAAAATATATTTTGAATGAACAGATACAAAAGCAGATATAAATAGGAATATACTGTAGATACTAGGAGAATATATGGTACAAGAAAGAAGTATAAGCAAACAAGGCTGTGACTTTTACAGTGTGTAGTACACTGAACAATTTTATTAGCTTTTTTTTTCCCTTAATTTTTAATGTTTACTATCAGGAGGTTAAGACTAGAGGAGGCATATGCCAATTCAGTGTGACAACTAAAAGTTAACACAAATTAAAGGTTTCTTTTACTTTAAGCAAAGTTGGCAAAAATAAAGTTTGTAGTATTCATATAAAATATGAGATTACTGAATGAATTCTAAATATATTTAATGAAGATTCTGAATATATTGAATAAACATGCTAATTATATCGAATGGATGCAGAATATATTGAATGAAAACTATTGAATAACACATGAGAATATTTAATGAAATTTTCATATATTGAATGGTTTCTGAATATATTAAATGAAACTTAAAAATATTTAATGAATAAGTGCACAGTTGTAGAGGCACACAATTTGAATGAGACAGCAAAAAATGTTCTGTTTACTTGAACTAGGAGACCCAAACCTGGTCCAGCATGAAAATGCCCCTGTGCACAAAACCAGCTCCATGAAGATAAGCTTTGCATGGGTTGAAGTGTAAGATCTTGAGTGGCCTGCCACTGAGCTCTGTTTTCAACCTTATTAAACACTTTTAGGATGAACTGGAAAGCTGACTGCACTCCAGGTCTCCTTTAACTACACAAATTGCTGACTTTACTAACACTCTTGAAGCTGAATGAAAAATCTTCACATTTCATACATCAATTATTCAGATAAAAACACATCAAGATTTGTTTGATGAATTTATTACCAAAGATTGCATGTCATAAACAATGTCTTTTTTTCGGCATCTCCCATTAGGGGTCGCCATAGCGAATCATCCGTGTTATACCCCCCTGTCCTCTACATCTGCCTCTTTCACACCAACTACATGCATATGCATGTCTTCCCTCACCACATACATAAATCGCCTCCTTGGTCTTCCTCTTTTCCTCCTTCCTGGTGGCTCCATCCTCAGCATTCTCCTACCAATATACCCCATGTCCCTCCTCTGCACATGTCCAAACCATCTCAATCTCGTCTAACTCGCCTTGCCTCCAAAACATCCTACATGCTCTGTCCCTCTAATAAACTCATTTCTAATCCTGCCGATCGTCGTCACTTCCAATGAAAATCTCAGCATCTTCAGCTCTGCTACCTCCAGTTCCACCTCCTGTCTTTTATTCAATGCCACTGTCTTTAAACCGTACAACATCTCAGGGCTCACCCCAGTCCTCAAACTTTCTCTTTCACTCTTGCAGATACTCTTCTATTACAAATCACTCCTGCTACTCTTCTCCTCCCACTCCACCCTGCCTGCACTCTTTTCTTCACTTCTCTAACACACTCTCCATTACTTTGCACTGTTGACCCCAGGTACCTGAACTCCTCCACCTTCTCCACCTTTTCTTCCAGCAACCGCACCACTCCACTGCCCTCCCTCTTATTCACACATGTACTCTGTCTTACTCCTACTGACTTTCATTCCCCTTCTCTCCAGCATGTACCTCCACCTCTTTAGGCTCTTCTCAAGCTGCTGCCTACTCTCACCACAAATCACAATATCATCTGCAAACCACGGAGACTCCTGTCTGACCTTGTCCGTCAACCTGTCCATCACCACTGCAAACAGGAACGGGCTCAGAGCCGATCCTTTATGCAGTCCAACCTCCACCTTGAACCAGTCTCTTGTTCCTACTGCACACTTTACTGATGTCACACTGTCCTCGTACATGTCCTGCACCACCCTCACATACTTCTCTGACACACCTGACTTCCTCATACAATACCACAACTCCTCTCTCGGCACACTGTCGTACTCTTTCTTTAAATCCACAAACAATGCAACTACTTCTGACCTTCTCTATACTTCTCCATCAACATTCTCAAAGCAAATAATGCATCTGTGGTGCTCTTCCTCGGCATAAAACCATACTGTTGCTCACAGATGGTCACCTCTTCTCTTAGTCTGGCTTCCACTACTCTTTCCCATAACTTCATGTTGTGTCTGATTAATCTAATTCCCCTGTAGTTACTGCAGGTCTGCACATCTCCCTTATTCTTAAATATTTGTACCAGCACACACCTTCTCCATTCCTCAAGCATCTTCTCACCTTCCAAAATCT
Organism: Silurus meridionalis; assembly: GCF_014805685.1. NCBI lineage: Eukaryota > Metazoa > Chordata > Actinopteri > Siluriformes > Siluridae > Silurus > Silurus meridionalis. The sequence continues at coordinate 5,349,875 of NC_060884.1, read as the reverse complement.
TGTTAAACAATCTGGTTCAAAACTCCACTGCCATCTCTCCTAAACATCTCTATGCTTCTACCAGTATGTCATCTAGTCCAACCGACTTTCCACTCTTCATCCTCTTAATTGCTGCTCTCACTTCCTCACCAATCCTATCCACTTCCTGTTTCACCATCTTCACACCAGCCAACCTTCTCTCTCTCTCTCATTTTCCTCAATCATCAGCTGCTCGAAATACTACCTCCACCTTCTCAACACACTCTCCTTACTAGTCAACACATTTCTATCTCCATCCGTTGTTGCTCTAACTTGCAGCACATTCTTCCTATCTCGATCCCTCTGCCTGGCCAACCGGTACAAATCCATTCCTCTCCTTAAAGCCATACCTACCCATTACCTCCTCATCCCCTCTGTTCCCTTCACCTACATGCCCATTGAAATCTGCCCCAATCAATAGTTTAGAACAAGGGTATTCTCTGGACCAAGACAGAAACAACACAAATGGCATAATATAAACAAAAGCAAAGGAAATTAACAGTTATTTTTCATATTTATTCTTATTATAATTCTTATTATAATTTTTATTACTATTATTATTATTCATACATCAGTGATGATTTCTCCATTCAAAATATCATGCGGTACATTTGCTAGATAATTCAAGCTGAGGGTATTGTTTGCTTATAAGTTCTGTGATTCTTAACAAGGAAAACACACACACACAAATTGCGATGTTGGTGTTAAAGGCCCTGAACCCAGGGCAAAAGCTATGGAGCTTAAAGGGGACATTGCTATGACTCCAGTGACATTTAAAGTCTTCATTTACAGCCTGGTTTGTGTGTTTTTTCGTGTGCATACACGAGAGATAATTGATTTGCAGTGACATGGAAAAGGCTATTTATAAGTCCCCTCGCACCCCTGTTTCAGCACAATCACCCTTCAACATGGCTGCATTCGAGAACATTTCGAGGACATCCCACAATCCGACTATCTTGCACTATTTCTGAGTGTCCCTGGTAGAGGCTCTCCTAAAATAATCGGCCTTACTTCCAAACAACCTCCTCTTATGTCCTTGACGTCGTCCCGGTGCAGAAGTAACACTAAAAGAAATGCATTTCATGTAATCATAATGGGTACTGTTCCTTGTCATTAGTGAGTCAGACGTTTACTATAAAACGCCCCCCATGGTGGGGAGTGAGAAGATGTGGAGGATGGGAACGACACACTGGATCAGGCTGGAGTTTATACAGTACTTATACAGTAAGGCCAAGAAGCTGTTAACTAAGTTTCAAATCAGAATATTTTTAAGAATCTGTAGGAGGCAACTTGTATATTAGGTTATGAATGGTTAAGGGTTTGAGTAGCTTCTGAAGCTAGTGAGAAATGTTACTTTTGGTCTCTAATGTCTCTAATGAGCAATGGCTGAGAAACAGGGTGTGGGGAAGTGGACCAAAACTGACCTGAATCTTGAGTAGCTGAATGATCATATTAATAGTTTAATAGTTAAAGCTTTGAGCTAGAGATTGTTATTTTGGACGTTCAATTCCTACCATTGCTAGATCTCCAGCTGAGAAGATGCTTAGAACTATTAATTTCATTGTGTTATGAGATCCACCTAAATAGATTATGATTTTTATTTCACTTTCTTATGTTTCATAGTCAGTGTATGCTAATTTTCCTCATTCTGGACCAGGAGTGCCCTATACGTCGATAGCGATCTTCCGGTCAACCGCAAAGGTAATGTGGGTAGATCGCATGACATATATATATATTAAAAAAAAGATATTTATATATGCATTTTTATAGTAGGTAGATCATTTTGACTTGGTCTTTTTAGCAATAGCTCGCATGCTGGAAAAGTGTATGTTCAAAGTGACGTCAATATTTATGAAAGTAAAGTTAGGTGTATTCAGATCTGGTTTACACACAAGTTTTTATGTGCATAATTTCAGATTATGCAGTCTGTTATTTAAGGTCATGTGAGGTTGCCAAATGTTTCCTGAGTAGAAGAATAGGTAGGGTCCCGACTGTATACCACCACATTTTTCATAAACGCGCTTGCATTTAAGGCCGGCAAAAAAAATCCGAAAACAACATGTAAACTGAATTAAGAGAAACTTGATATTGTCAGGGATCCACCACCCACACCTTCATCGGACCCACCTATCACTTCAAGTAGCTCTCCATCATACTAACCACCTGCACCTGGCACTCATCAGCCTACAGCCTATTTAAGTTCCGTTCTCCCCCTAAGTCACCGTCCGTTCTACAGTTTATCCTGGAGAACATAGTCGGACTACTCAAGCTACGGATTACCTGCCTCATGTAGGATTGCTACCTTTTGATAGACTTTGCATGTTCTACAAACTTTGCCTTTCATAGAGTTTACCAGGTTTAGTTGAACCTGTATGTACTGTTTTGTTTGCCGTTTCTTCCCTTTTGCATTACCATTCATTAAAACCTTTGTTCTGCTGAACTCCGGCTTCCGGCACGTTCTTCCGCCTGACAGATATACAGTAAGCAAGTACTGAAATATTAATATAATTAATATTAGTGCATGCAACTTAATAAAAAGCTTTGATACTACATGAAGGTAATACATGTGTAATATTTATTAAAAACATGGCCCAAAGTTAAACCCAAAGCATTTTCTTTACTTTTCCCTAAAACACACATCTGATTAAATCTCCTAAAGTCTTAAGGCAAAACATTTTTTTAATAATAATGACTTAATACTTGCTTTTTTTAACAGGTTTGTATAGGGATGGGATTATTTTTGCTCTTAGAAATTTTTTTGAACTTACATATAAAAGGGGGAGGAGACTTTTATTTGTCACATGTACAATACATATACCTTGCTGAAGGGCCCAAGAGTGGCAAGTTGGCACTACAGGGGTTTGAATTCCCAACCTTCCATCATTAACCCAATACCTTAACTACTTCGCAAACACTTCATCCCATGGAATTTCTGAGGCATGTTACAGTTCAATTTCCATTGATGTCCCTATTGTGCAGCACTGTTAAGATCGTCTTGATTTCCGGGAAAGTTTTGCTTATTCTGTCCAAATATGCATAAACATGAAACTGTGAATCACATTATGCAGTGAAAGGGGCACCGATTCTAGCTTGTTCTCAGGGATTCACACGTGATCTTTTTGCCCTGAGATCTCATAAGTAGCTCGGTTGGAGTCTATTTGCGATGACTGCACCAAACTGCGAGCTCCATAGACTAATCCAAAGGCTGTAAAAAGGCTGAGGCAAGCCGTGGTCGCTATGGCGACCACCAAGTTGCAGCTGGGATCAGTGTGTGTGTGTGTGTGTGTGTGTGTGTGTGTGTGTGTGTGTGTGTGTGTGTGTGGCCTATGAAATCTTCATGATGCTCAACTCTGGCTAAGCTGCACATTCTATGCTAAATCACTCATACACCATCTCAAAAGCCCAGAAATGTTCAGCATTTGCTCAACTTCACTTCCTCTCTCATCATGCTTTTCTTTGTCTGTCAATCCCTGTGAAAGGGTGCAACCTTAGTGGATCCTTATGCTTTATTTTAGACCAACAACTAAACCAACAACTGTCGACCTGTCAATCATACAGGGTTCTTTTTTTGCTGTAGTTTGTATAGTATTGTTTTACATAATCCACAGGAGAAAAGAAATGCTGTACATGCAAATTAAAAAAGAAAACAGAAAGTTCCAGTGCTTGTGGACATTTTAAAGTACAAACATTTTTATATGGGTATTACAAGATAACAAGCAGCACGTGAAAGAGTAATATTTGAGATTTTATTCGATTTTATACACAATATTGAATCTCAAATTATTATAGTAAAAAATACTGTAGTAAAAAAAATGAGTATTGTGGTTGCTTTAGAATTGTTCTTCATAGATTAAATCATTTATCACTTATTGAGATGATAATTATAATGCTTTGGAAGATGCACCTGCACTACGAATGTGCCAAAATAAAAGGATAATATATAAAAACAAAATAGGGTTTATTAGATCAACCTAATTTGCATTAGTATCTTTGTTTGAGACTCTTAAAACAACAGCAATATCTTTAGTACAACCCGCCATGGATGTAATTGCATCCCTCTATTAATATGCTTAAAAACAAAAGAAGACAAAAATGGAATTGGAATTAAAGGATAAATGATTCAAGATGAAAATGAATAAAGAAAAACTAGAGTGTACAAAAGAGAGATGCCTATAGCTGAGAGAATATGTATATTGGGGTTGGAGAGATAAGAGCTTTCAGTCAGACAGTCATGTGTGTGTGTGTGTGTGTGTGTGTGTGTGTGTGTGTGTGTGTGTGTGTGTGTGTGTGTGAGTGTGTGTTTGGTAGAGTGTTAGAAAAGCCCTGGCAGGGATGTTCACCCCCACCGGGCCACTTCCTCTGTAATGTTGGCACCCTGACTGAGCGTTCTCCATCACACACACACACACACACACACACACACACACACACACACACACACACACAGAAATAAGTGCGATGAAAACCTGATTTGACATCACACGCATGCCATCAAAACTAATGAGCTTCAATACAATAATGAAAAAAAATTCATAATTAAGAAAATGATAATAATAATAATTATTTTTATTATTATTTAAGCTATTTAAGTTTAAGCTACTTATTTTGTTGCATGAAATAGACATAAAATATGTTTATCTGCTAAGCATTGCTTGCTTATTAGCTTACTAAAATAATTTCAAAATTTTAAGATCCCAAACTAGCAAGAAAAACTTGTCTTTTGTTTGCTAGCCAGTTAGCTGAAATGGCAGTCGTTCCATTATGTCATACATTACGCCTCAAACAGCTAGCTTATCATAACTGAAACAACAGAAAAAAAACTGTAAGCTGGCTGTCAAATTACAATGAAAGGTATTGTATCCTAGTAATTTGACATACAGTACACTATATGGATAATAGTTTGTCCTGACCATAAAATTCATATGAACATTTTAAACATCTCCACATTAAGTCCCCATTTTCTGTTATAATAACCTCCACTCTTCAGGGTAGATGTTCCACTAGATTTTGAAGTGTTCTTGTGGAGATTTGTGAGATTTCAGCCACGAGGGTGTTGGTAAAATCAGGTACTGATGTAGGGTGAGGACACCTGGGGTGCAGTCAGTGTTCCAATCACAATTGATCACAGTTTTTTAATAATAAATTACGCAACAAACCTTTTCAAAGGTGGATCCTCAGTCAAAATGTAGAAAAGCAAGGCACCTGAGCTAATTTTCAAGTGTTGTTGCAAAGGGTTTGAATAATCAAGTGCATGTGATATTTTTGAGTTTTTTTCATTAAAAAGATTACCAGATATTTCTAGAATTCTGTTTGCACTTGGTCATTATGGGGTGCCTTAATCCTGTTTTATCCAAGAAGCATTAACAAGTAACAATTATCAGCGATGATTCATTGATTTCATGTTATGGTTGTGTTGCATGCATGCTTGTTGCAACCTTACTTAATATAAGAGAGAAACTTTTCAAAGCTTTGTAAGATCTGAAACCTGCGTGAGAGGGGTTTGGAATAAACCAATGAATCACAAAAATAAATTTTTGTATTAAATATAACAAGAAGACTTTCGACCTTAATTTTAAAATATTAAGGTGAACTATGTTCAGACAAAATAACCAACAATGAATGCTTTGTATTAGGTTTTATTTGCTGGGAAATAAATGAATCACATTCCAAATGTAAACTGTAGCTACATTTCCCTTGGGGAAAAAAAAGTCTGGAATGGTCAAGTCACTCCTAATGAGCAGATCACAAACAATAATTTAAAAAGCAACAAGAAAGTGCCTGGACATCACTGTTTTTTCATTTTAATGTCATCAATCAAGCTTACCGGGACTCGGTAAATCGAACTAATAAGATTTTCCAAATTCATAAATATTTAATGTGAAAAATCTTTCAACCTGGCAACCCTGTTTCCAAAGCGTCACCAATTATTCTGGTTTAATAGGAACCTTTAAATAGATTTTAATAACTAGAGTTTGATCATAGATCATCATGGACTGCTAATATCCAAAAAAATAAAATAAAAATAAACGTTTATTTGACCGCTAAAATCTTGGATTGCACTCTAAACCAGGATTTATTAGTTTAGAGTCATGAAAGGTCTGTTGCCAGCACAGCTCATTTAAACACAAGAGTTCCAGGTAATAGCCAAGTCAGAGCAGGGAATTTACCAAACTGTGCTGGATTCCAGACCTCCAGGCCTGGAAGTGATGGCCAAGTGTCATATCATCAAGAACATTTGTTTTCTTAATAATTTATTTCCAGTCTTTTAACTGGCAAGCAAAATAAGAAAATATGTTAAACATGTGAAGGGCTCATATGTCTAGAGCCCTGATGTTCTCTTTTCTCAACGACCTCTAATAAAAGATGCAGAAACATTTGACGTGTATAAAGTTTACTTTTGTATGTCGCTCTGGATAAGGGCGTCTGCCACGCTTGTTGTTTGCTTCATAAACTAGTCTACTATCTGTGGTGTGATAACCAGGAAATGATACACCAATGCATTGGAAAACCAGAGCAGTGACAGGAAATCGGTTGATTGGCTGAAACTGCACGCAATGAGAAGAACAAATATTGACATTTCACCAGAAATATGAAAACTAAAGTAGCAAGTCTGCTTTGAAAATGTAAGAAGTAGACAGTACAGATTTTTCTATAAAAAGTTTTTTAGTAAAAAGTTGTCCAGAAAATAAATAGTGAAGTAAAGTTCTGATACCAGAAACATCTACTCAAGTACAGTAAAATATTTCTCAAGCAATGAATGGGATAAGCATTACACTCTGTTGAATAATTACATTAGTATAATTACATTGAGTATAATGCTCATCCCTTGATCATCCCTTGATCTTCATTGCTTGAGAAATGTTCGGTTAATTGGTTCAGAAAGGAAGAAAAATCCTATCCTATCTTTTTAAAGATTTTCTAATAAGGATTTTTCAGCAAATTTCATAATCAACACTTCTCCCAGTCGCTGAAAATGCTCTGCTTTGTATTTGACTTAAAAAGCTCAAATGCTGCACTGAACATTGGAAGGATGAAAGGGCATGAGCAATGTGCGCCCGCTGGAAGCCGAGGTGCAAAAAAAATTATAATAGAAAAAAGGAACAGAAAATGAAAAAAGTCTCCACATTGTGAGTTCTGCAATAATATAAGAAAAAAAAATACTTTAAAAAACTAATAAAATTCGCATAAAATCTGATGCTCCTTCAATATTTGGGGGGGAAAAAGTTATTCATGGTAAGTATGTGGTTTTTTCAGCAATGGGGACATATACAGTACGAGGCTTCATAGGGTTATGGTTGCTAAAAGCCTTACAGAAAATGATATTCAAGTGTACGACCACTTCACAAACCACCAAACTGCATTAATTTGCTAGGATGATGAAAGGGGGTGGGGTGAGGGAGCTTGAGACATCATGTGATTCAGTTGCTCTGTGCACTGATCAATAATTCATTTTAAACCGTGTTCCTCACTCTGCTTGTCCACAATATCTAAAACTCACAAAATCAGTTTCCTTTCATTTGTTCTTGATTAATTATCAATTATCAGCTTCTCGACCTCAGTTGCTCACTGTAGCAATGTTGACTGTTTTTTTCCTTTCTTTCAATTCAATTCATTTTTATTTGTATAGCGCTTTTAACAATGAACATTGTCTCAAAGCAGCTTTACACAGATAATGTGGTGATTAAAAGTGAATATGTTCTTTATAAGTAAGTTTGTCACTGATGAGTGAGCCGGTGGCAACTGTGGAAATGAAAAACTCCCCGAGATGGCATAAGGAAGAAACCTTGAGAGGAACCAGACTTGAGGGAACCCATCCTCATCTGGGTTGCACCGAATGTCCATTTGTAGCAGATATACAATGTGGCAGGGTACAGTGATGATGATCAGTAGCAACAAGTAGTCCTGGGTCAGTGTAGCAGACTGTTGACATTAACTACAGTCCAATTCATCCTCAAAGCGCCCGTTCTTACTCAGGAATTTCATGGAACCACCCAAGGCATTGATGAGAAACCATCCCAAGCTTTCATTCTCTAACACTTATTATTTTTACCTGGACCTGCCAATTATATTTTCCAACAAATTTTTTGTTCGCGAATTATTGTCCTGCAAACCATTAACACCCTGACCAAGCAGTAACTTTAAGAATGAAAGAACTAAATAGTACATTAATGATAAAGATTCACACATCTACACTCAACCAGATGTGTTCCCTTCTGATAGGCTTTTTTAAATAAAAAAAAATAAAAAAATTATTTGCCATAAAACAGAATCCACCTTCCATAGACTTATAGAGCTTCTGTCTACGCACAACATGAAGCTCACATACTCCAGCACTGTTTCTAGTCATAGGCAAATTAGATGACTGCACCCAGGGGGAGCGGGGGTTTTGGGGGGTGGGTGGTTTACCAGTGAGTGCACCCTGTTCTGCCACCACCCTCATTCACTTAAATTATTTACCTGTTTTTCTGTTAAAGTTTAATATACAGTATATGCTTACACACTTGCATGCTTACATAATAAATATTAAATGTGTTTAACCCTTTTATAGAAGGTTGCAAATGATTTGAATGGTCTGGGGGTGGAGTATTGTGGTGGGTGGGTGGAGCCAAGGTGGGGTGACAATAAAAAACTTGCCTAGGGTGCCAAAAAGTCTAAAAATGGCCCCGACATAAACAATGCTATATTGCAAAGTCTTGCCAATTATGCTTATTCATGCTTTGCATTGGTTTTTAAATATTGAATAACCTTTATAAAAATCTTGCGCATGGATCCTCATCTTCCTAGACAGAAACTGCCCCAATGAGAGCGCTGTCCCATCAGGGATCTATACTAGGAACACTTGAGAATGATAATCCAAATGTATCCGGTTCCATAGTCATTTGTTCGGAATGCTTGGAATCACAAATGCTGTTTACTACAAATCAAAAGCAAAACTATCACGTATGACAAAAAACGGAAAAAAAACCAGCAGTCAAACAAGATTGTAAAAAACCCATTGTTAAACAATATGGCTCTTTTTTTTACCTATAGCCTTGTTTAAACCTGCAAAAGTGAGACGATAAAAGAAGTCCTAGTGATGTAAAGTGTGTTCAGGAAACAGATGGTGTTCCTAAGCAACAGACGAACATCTCAGTCGACACATTAAAGCCAGTTATTAACGCACGCTGACAAATTGTTTTGTTTTTGCTGTCTTTTTATTTGGCTGAAATGAGCTCTTCCCCGATGGGGTGTCCTCCTCTCCTGCTACGAGAAGTGTGCGGGAAAGTTTTAGCTTGATCAAAGGATGATTAGGCTCACAACTGTTAGCAAATAAACCGGAGGAAAAGTACCACATCTCTTTCACGCTGCTTGATTTGAAGGTGCATTGCCTTTAACACAATCCGAGTGCTTTCGAGAATTACACTGTGATCGAACGACTGCTGATTCAGTTATTCAATATGAAGGTAAGTCTAATGATGTTAGCTCATCTGTCACATGGGAAATTTTCACTGCAGAAAACAGAGTTGTAGTGGTTGCAAATAAGCAGTGGCAAGCCATCAGGGGCTTCTCTGCTGACCCAAACTCAATCAGAATTACTGACTTATGTTTTAATATATTTTTGTACATGAACATGTATTAAATTATATCTAATAGTCTATTCTCGTTATTTGATAGCTATTTTTCGGGTCATAGAGCAGAGCAACCAAGTGAAAGTTTAAGTCTGAATTTCCAATTGAACAGGACGTCTTTGGATACTCTATAATATCATTTTGCATTCACTTGAACTTGAAAAACCCAAATATGTTCCAGCATGGCAAGGCCCCATGCACAAAGTGAGCTCCTTGAAGATCTGCTATAGAGCTCTGATCTCATCCCTACTGAACACCTTTGGGATGAATTGGAATACTGACTGCACCCCAGGACTCCTCTGGGAGTGGAATGACCCAATACTTTTGTAAATATAGTGTATATTCGTGTGGATTTAATAGCTGTTTTTTTTATTCAACAATAGCTGACAGAGGAGATTAAATTTATGAACTTACAAGGACGTTCACAAGATGGACTTTTCAAAAAATTCAGGACATCATGAGGAAAGGTCAGCTACAACAAGCTGTTAAACTTTTTCATACACCATTTATACATTTTTGTATATAAAATCTGTACAAAAAAACACAATTTGCCTTTTTTTCAAATCCCCATCAGAACCGTAATGCCCAAAAAAGCATGTAAAGCATGTTTCATAATGTTGTTTATTATTCTGTTTTTTTCTCTTTGTTGCTTTGGGTTGTATATCTGCTCCACAATTTACCTCATCTACACTTGCATCAGATTCTTGTCTGGTTACATTACAGGGCAAACAGTTACATGAATATATCTTTGTTGGTGAAAACTGATTGAAAGTCTTGGCTGAATGATAAAAAATAATTTGAGAAAATGAGATTTTCTTGGACAAATAAATTTGTAATGGTTTTAATTACTTGCTTATTATTACCTACCTTACCTTTAATAAGCAAAAAATACACCCACAACTTGTAAAATTCACATTCACTGAGCTACTGATTGAGTGCACTTTAATCTAAACTGCTCCAACACAAACATACACCTTGTAGGAGACTCTGATTCCATTCATAGTATTTGCTCAGTGTTAGTATTCTTATGCCTGACATACCAAAACTTGTATCTTTGATTGCTTTTCAATATTAACTTGTTTTGACTCATGCTTTTTTATTCGTCTAGCCCAGTCTGGCCTTTTTGTAAATCTCCCAACTATTGCTGTTTTTTGACTCTGTGTGTTAGGTAGAAAATTCTCACAGAGCAGCTCAAGACTGCAGTTTTCTTAGTCTGCAGTATGTATAAATGCGAAGCTCATGTCACAATGTCTTTTTTTAATAAGGATACAATCTTGCTTAGAGCGTTCAGCCCCTGGGAGTGTTCCAATGTCCTTCTACACAAGTACCATTTCGGGATTTTGAAAACTACAGCCCCCTTTTGCTCCATTCACATCGACATGGGAATTTCAGCACATGAAATTTGCTTACGTCCAATAGAATTAGCAAAAGTGTCATGCCGCTAAGTTGCGTTCACACATGCATCAAAAGAGAGCCTTCGGGGTTTTTCAACACTGAATAAACCCCAAATGGACCATGGGGTTTGAATTAACAAGGTAATGACAAAACCTATTTCCAGAACTGAAGAGCAAAAACAGCTTATCCACAGTGTTTAATTGTTCCATTTCAGGGGTCATTTGCATCCACCTGTAAACATATGAACAATATCAGGTTTTATTTCAGCGCTGGGATTTTTTCCATTATGATTATGCACATTTTTATTTTCTCTTTTTTCTTTCCATATCTGTGTATGCAGAGAAACCAATAAAATCATATTTTTTTTTAAGCAAAGAAAAATTCCATAGTAAATGTGTGTAGAGAAAGCAATAAAATAAAGTAATAAAAAAAGCTAATGAGTATTTTAATAGAAAATGTATATAAAAAATGCTAACAATCACTTAAAATAATTGATTGTCAAAGAAAACCCGACAAATTTAGCTAATGCACAAAATACAGGGCACCCTGTACAATGGATATTAATGAATTAAATTAAATAATTATTTCTTTAAATATCATTGTTACTTCAAATCGCATACAATCGATCCTTGTTGTTTAAACTTTTATAATAGAATATAACCTCTATTCATTTTGCTCATTCAAACAGCTGCAGTTTATTCCAATGGCGATTTAATTGGCAGATTTAAAATATTTTCTCATAATCGCACCACTTTCAAACGTTCTTTGTTACAAACAATATTTGACTCACAAAGGTGTTTTATAGCTGTAAGAGTGAGCAAATTTTAGTTCTGAAACAAACAAATTTGACCAATGTGCCGTAGATCGATTGGATTATTACAAAATGTGATTTTTAGTTTAGACGTTCTTATAATATGTAAAAGACTTTATTCTAAAAGATGGTTCGAAATGTCTAGCGTTATTGACTAGAATTTCTAAATATTCTGGAAAACTTTTGGCAGCTGTCAGTTGAAGCACTTTCCTAGAAAGTTTAAACGGCAGAGTATTTCTCTAATGTTCAGTTAAACTGGTGAATCCCCATGGATCAGTGGTGAAATTGTCTCCCAGGGGATAATGAAACATTCCAGTCAATTTGGTATCTGCAAGGTTTTTTGGCAGCATGAAACATTTCTAAATTGGAAGAAAACCTGCATATGGCATCAGTTGTCGTTAACAAAATGCACATAACACGTAAAAGTAGAATCAATTATTGCTATTGATGATTATTATTTTTAAGTCCTTTAGCGGTCCTTTTCAGGAAGTTTAAGGGCTAAGGTTGATTTATTAACTTAATTGTACAATATGATAAACAGTTGATTTTTACACCACAACACTATTCTCAGTTTGGTCAGAAAGCATTTGGATGTTTTATAACAGCAGCTTGGATAGTGGTGTGAACAACTCGGTGATTGTAAGTATTGCAAACTATCCAAATGAACAGATTTAGAGGAAAAATTCCGTTTTTGATACGAAAAGTTTTTTTGTAAGGAGATTATTGTTGTTTCGTGAGGTAAAGTTTATTAAAAGTCTTTAGGATAGAAATTCTTTACCAGGACAAAGTACAAGAAATGAAAATTTAACTAGAGACTGGGGTGAGATGTGATCCAAAAGTGTAAATAATATTGACAAGCCACAAGCCATCCCTTACACTTTACTTTACTTTCCTTAGTGAATGATAATACTATATATGGGGGACACCTGACTGTTCCAGCCACAGTTGGTTCTTCCCCAAACTTTTACCACAATGTTGGAGACATTGGAAACAAACTTTCCCTTCATTTGAACTTAAAGACACAAACCTGTTCCAGCATGAAAATGCCCCTGTGCACAAAGCCAGCTCAATGAAGTTATGCTTTACATTGGGTGGAAAGAAAGATCTTGAGTGGATAAATAGGCCTGCTATAGGCAGACGGACAGACTTCAAGACTTTTAGTTTAGGTCAACTTTTGTGGGATTTTAACCATTATTAATTTAGTGCACCGTGTGTGTGTGTTCTCCCTGAGGTACCCATCTGGCAGCTCCCACTGGCTCAGTAAACATTTTTCCCCCAGGGGATATCTACAATATACCCCAACTGTTTACTTTGAACCATGAAATATTAGTGGAACAATTTGTTAAAATCACTTTGAAAGGCTAGAAAACATGATGAGTACAAATGAGAATCTAACATGGAGAACGCAACAGCAATATACGAGGTGCTATCAAAAAGTTTCGAGATTAATGTTTCTAACTGGTGCTATTCTGAACACTTGTGTTACCACGTCTGCGATTTCATCATGGACAGGAAGTTAGAACAAAGAGCAAACATGAAATTCTGCATGAAACTCCACCTTTCACTTGAGGATGCCACACAGGTGCTCAATAGGCTTCAGATCTGGAGACATACTTGGCCACTCCATCACCTTCACCTTCAGGTTCAGCGCTTCTATTGGTTTTTATTTTGGGAGAAGTCACACTGCAAGAAAGAGTCTCAAATCTTCTGGCACTGCCAGAATATCATCAGAGGAAAAGCGCCTTTAATCGTCTGTCAATTAACATGTCAAACCAGTGATCACAGACTACAGATTTTACAAATTTGTCCACCTAGCCTAAGAGCACCCTTTAACATAAATCTACATTTAAAATGTTGTTTAAATAGCTCAGAGGATTATATAGTGGAAGCCCATAACTCGTGCTGAATGCCACTGTGTGCGATTTAAAACAAGGAATCTTCCTAAGCAAGTAACAGAAACTAATAGTAATACCCACTCCTGCAAATAGATTATCAGTCATTTGAATTTGAGGAATATTAGCATTTATCACCCTGCATTTAGTAAGCGAGCTGTCAAGAATTTCAATATGCTTCAATATGAATTTTTTTTTGTGTCTGATTTCCTCCTGTGATCAGATTTGCTTTTTGAGCTATTGCTGTGTAATGCAATATGCAAAGTGGCTAAAAACATCACCCATTAGCACAGAACAATGATAGCTGTGCCCTCTGAGAAAAAAAACATCAATCTATCACAGTTTCAGACTATAAGGTCACAAGGACTTTTGTAACTTTATATCAGAGGTGGCAAAAGTACACACATCCGTTCATTAAGTAGAAGCAGAGATACTCATTTTTTTGCTCAATAGGACAATTTTTCACTCAAGTTAAAGGAAAGAAGTCTGGGCTCTAGCATTTACTTAAGAAAAATGTAGCCATTACTACTACCTGTTTTAGTGTCACACTGGTAACTGGACCTCACATCATATCAATAGGTTTATACAAAAATAATTTTAAATGTTGTTACCTATTGTCCACCATATAGAACACAAGCAAAGCAAAGAGTTTCGATGATCAGGTGATCAGGAATGTCTTTGTTCTCAGTCATGTTAAAATCGCCGACTCCCTCTGTCTCATCCACATTAACCCCATACTTCTTGTTGCCTTCTGCCTTGCTTGTTAGTTTCGTGAACTAGCCTACGTCTGTGGTACGTGATAGTCAGGACATGATATACCAGTGGTAGATTGAGAAATTGATGTCACCAAATAGATTAAAACCATAGTAAAGAGTCTGGATTGAAAATGTAATGAGTGAAAGACAAAAGTTGTCCGAAAAGCAGAAAAATCTACTTAAGTCCAGTGATGAAGTATGTGTACTTTGTTGCTTTCAATCTCTGCTTTATATACATAAAAAAGTATAATTAATATACATAAAAAATTCTAATTGCTTCATCTTATATAAAATAGTGTATTGTGGCATTATTCAAATCTTAAGACTGCAAAAAGTCTTTATTTTCCCTGACACTGTATCTCAATATTGACTCAAATTCTCATATTATAATGGCCAAACAATAATGTAAATGAATCGTGTTGAAAGAAAATTCATGGTTTGAAAGCAGAAGTCGTATTTGAGTCATACACAGTATTGGGACATCTGTCTTTTAAATACCTTATGTGGTTCGTTCACAAACTGTTACTCTATGCTTCTCTGCATGTTTCTCTAAAACCTGTATATACCTTTTAACAATGATTCAGAATTTTAACAAAAAGAATTTAAAATTTCAATTTATTTGTTAACAAGCTTTCTGGCTCATGTTCGCATGTGGCTTCTCCTTTGCATGATAGAGCTTTAAAGTGCATTTGTGAATAACATGGCAAACTGTATTCACAGACAATGATTTTTGGAGAGGTTTCTGAGCCCATGCAGTGGTTTCCATTGTAGAGTGGGGAGTGGTAGATCAGTTGTTAAGGTGCTGGGTTGCTGATTGGAAGGTCAGGGGCTTAAGCCTTGGTACTGGCCTTTGTGCTCCAGAGGTGCTGTATCAGGGCTGGCTCTTATGCAAGCTGGGATATGTCAAAAAAATTATTTCACTGTGCTGGAATGTTTATGTGACAAATATTTCTGAGAGACTCTGCCTCTTTTTATACCTAATCATTTTATTGACCTGCTTTTAATAAACCAAATTAGTTGCAAAATATTTATCCAACTGTTTCTTTTTTGTAACACTTAACTTTCCCACCCTCTATTCGATCCATTACAACATTACAAATTTTACCCATTTGATATGTTTCTATGTTTTACTGTGAATAAAATTACTTTTTACAAAGTTTTACAACTTTGAAATTGGACTTGTATTTGGCCCCTTGCAATGTGTTATGATTTGTATATAATTTACCCCATAGGGAGCAACGACTTCATAAAGCATCAGTAAATTATGCCATTCGTTTCTCATCTGTCAGCTCGTGCTCTTTTTTGGGCTGACAGTCTAGCACCGAAGTAAATGTCTGTTTGTGAGGGATTCAAATCTCAGCAGAGAAGAGAACGATACAATTCCAGCCAAAGCCAGTGCCAGATTTTATGATTTATCATGCAATAACAAACAATATCTGCAAAATACTTCAAACAATATCTAAAGCCACAGGTGGCTGCAGTCGTCTGAAACTGCTTTATCGTGATGCTGGAATCCAGAGTGGTTACAAGGTTTGGTTCTCAATTTCTTTGAGATGATTAAGACGGCTGAGCGGAAAGAGCAGGATTAACCTTTCGGTGCTTGTCTATAAAGATTAGGGCCTTGCAAGGTGACAACCATCCAGATGAGGTCACAAGTCACAAATCGCATTCAAAATTGCATTCAAAGCAGGATGAGGGAATAAGCAGAAGGATTTTCAAGTGCTTTACTTCTCCTGCTGCCGCTTTCATAACGTTAGCAAGTGAAAAAACTTTCATATGTTATTTCACATTGAAATATAACATGAGTGTGTGCTTCCATGTAAGCAATATTGCACGAGGAACAGATTGCCTTGCTAAATATCTCCATCTGAATGTCTTCGTTATTTACTTGTAACCTAACATCAGACAGAGAAGAGCACAAAATGAAACAAAGGGACGAAACCGTATTATTAATGGGGGTTTATTGCAGAATTTTAGCCCCATGGCTCAGTCAGCGACTTGAGGAAGTGAGACGGAGCGATACCCGAGAGTATAGAGAGAAATAGATAAAGGGTGGCATGTTTGTGAAGCAGCAGGTGTTGGTATAGATCACAAACAAATTTCAATTTTCAAACACATTTCCATTCCAGGCGTTCCTGCCTCCCCTCTCCCCGAGGTCAGCTCCACGCTATGCATTATTAAACAGCGATAAGCTTATCCTCTCTTCTTGCTTTTCCTTCTGCCTTTATCTCAACCTGGCACTCGCACAAACTTGCACAAACCAAAAGTGAGCCAAAAAAGAAATACCAATGACCTAATAATATAACGACACACTATAGTGATGCCAAATGCACGATTCTGATTGGTCAAAAAGTGTTTCATTTCATCACTCTTAAAATATTATCATTTTTATAGAATCAAATGTACACATGCAGCATAAACACAATATGGACACTTAAGCATAAGATTCATATGTACAACCTATTTAACATTAAGTCCCCATCTGCTCTAATAATAACCTCCACTCTAGATGTTCCACTAGATATTGAAGTGTGCTTGTGGAGATTTGTGCTCTTCTAGTTGGTTAGCGTTCTAATTTATCCGAAAGGTGTTTAGGACAGAGCCCTATAGCAGGCCTTTCAAGATCTTCTACTCATGTAAACCATATCTTCGTGGTGCTCACTTTGTGCACATTGTCATTGTTCAAGTGAAGGAAAGATTTTATGCTACCACATCTAAAGACGTCCTATACAATTGTGTGGCTCAAACTAAATGGTAACAATTTCAGGAAGAACCACAAATGGCTGTTAAAAGTCCCAATTATTTTTATCTATATATTGTAGCAAATGATTGCATCCGCTTCACTATATGGAAAAGTATTTTGATACTTTTGGGATGAGTTTCCAAATGTGTTCCCAGGCCTACTCACCCTACATCAATACCTGACTTTACGAACATCCTTGTGACTAAATAAGCACAAATATCCATAAGTTAAGCAAATATAAACTAAATGTGAAATGGCATGTTTAAAAAACACATGAATCTTATGGTTATGGTCCACAAACTTTTTCCATAGAGTATATATATTGCATGTATAAGCTATATGAGATAAGATGGATTCTTCCAAACACTGAGAAATTGGCGAAAGCTAATCCTAGCATACAAAAAAACATTTTCAGATTGCTTCTAAGGGTTTGTTTGCATGCGTCACCCTTCTGCAATATCAGTAAAATATTGCTACAGCGATTACCAAACCAAATATTACATGCTTATCTGTAGCAAAAACCTCATTGTTTCTAGACAGTACCTTCTGTTTGTTTTTTTTTTGCTAAACAGCGCAGATGCTAGGTTTTCTGTTTTATTAAAGGTCAAAAAGTTTGACTAGGAAAGTGCAATAAAAGCTGCTCAGAGCTCGAAAGATTTTCTGCAGCACCTTAGGGCTCGGACATGGTGTTATTCTTCAGAAAGACAAATCGACTAAATTACACATGTACAGGGTTTTTTTTTTTTTTTATTGCCTATTGCTAATACAGAATTGTGTAAACGTTCGAATCTGAATCTGCAGCTTTGAAAGAGAAAACAATGATGAAGATGGTTCATAAAAAGTTTGCGTGATTAATCAAGGGGGGAAAAAATCTAGTAAGTGTGAATTATGTAGTAAATAAAGAACATGACTTTTAAAATAGGGTGGTTTTGATAGACGGTGTTGCCAAAAATATACGGACAATCTGTCCATCACACCCTTGTGTAGTCATTAAAAGCAGAAGTTTGTATAAAATATCTTTGTATGCTGTTGCATTACAGTTTCCCTTCACTGGAACTAAAAGGCCCAAACATGCACAAAGCCAGCTCCATAACGACATGGTGGATGAATTTCAGTGAAGCACCCTGCACAGAGCCCTGACATTCACCATGACACCACGGAACACCTTTAACATGAACTGGAACACCAGGTTTCCTCACCAAACATGAATACCAATCTCCACAACCACAGTCTAAAATACTGAAGTCTTCCCAAAAGAGTGGAGGGTATTATAAAAGGAAAAAGGGGACTAAAGAATCGAGGCATATGGCATGCACACATGGGTGTGATAATCAGGTGTCCACATACTTTTGATAATCAAAATTAAACCTTGTTGAAACATCTGAACAACATGACACTTGCAATGACAGAAACCTTTAGGGTCTTGCTAGTTAGTGGGAGCAAAAAAACCTAGACGTTTAGTTATAGAACAGAATAGTTATATTTTAGCGCCCTCTAGTGGGCTTTCAACAATAGCACATACATTACTATACAAACATTTCTGAAATACACTGATCGTGAATAACATTATGACCACCTGCTTAATATTGTGTTGGTCCTCCTTTTGCTCCCAAAACAGTCCTGACACGTCGAGCATTACCAGCATTAACTTCTTTAGCAATTTGAGCTACAGGAGCTCGTCTGTTGGATCGGATCACATGGGCCGAGCTTTGCCCACCACGTGCATCGATGACCCTGCATAAAATTCTGGCACTGTCGGACCCTTAGGAAAGGCCCTTTACCTTTCTAGTTTTATGATTTATATTAATAATTTTAAGCGTGACTGCCAAATGCGATAAATGTAAAAGTAAATGTACTGTACTTTTTACATTAGAATACATCTTGAACTTTACTGTGATGTCATGATGTGATCCTGGTGCTAAATTGTCTATGTTGTAGTTACTGCACTGACAGAGTTACAATTGTTTGTATTAATTAAAAACAAGATAATATACTCTATTGTAACTTTCTCAAAATAAATTCAGCACTCAACATCATTAAAGAGAAACTATATTTAGATGAATTTTAAAAAAATACCAACGTTGGATTTCAGGCATTCCAGACATCATCAATCCGGTATGGCTCGGGTCATCCACGAGTTGATGAGCACGATGTTCCGGTGGTGAAGCGCTGAACTGACAAAGAATAAAGCCCCGCTGCATCGCTTTCAAATTTAGTGGGCTCGGCCAAAATGATAAAATGTTCATACGTTAAACATTTATATATACACACGAGACACTTGTGATGTAACGAAACAACAAATGAAACACGGTTTTCAAAAGAAAGATTTAATGTGTATTTGCAAAACACTCCAGAAAAATTTTCAAACATGGCGCAACAGTCATATGGCAAAAATCAGTGATGCAGGTTTTTGCCAAATTCTGACCATAACGTTACCCCTGTACCAAAGCCGTGAACTTGGATGAACATTTTTTGAGATCAGATTTGACTCCATGTTACGCAGGTTTACAGTGATTATGAATTCTGAACATCTGAACGATTACGCCAGTATGACTGAAAAACAGCCAGAAGAAGCCGATGTCATCGTTATTACCGACAAGGGTTCCTAAAACTACAATTCGGTTTTTTATTTTTGCTGAAATAAAGAAATTCGGTCCAATTTGAGGCAGTTGTGGAATTTCCGAGCTGAAGACTACTGCAGGTTGTGGATCATCTCCTCCTTGGCGATGAGGTGTGTGGTTTTGTTGACGAGGGACATGAGCGAGTTGAGTTTGTGCGACCAGTCGTTCAGCAGGTCGTTGGGGTCTTTGGGCCTCTGGAAGTTGATGATGCCTGCCAGCCGATCCACTTTGGCGTAGATGGTCTTGTTTACCACCAGGTTGGACAGGAACTCCTCGGACTCCTAGAAAATGAACAGGAAAACGCTGCTTGAGTTCTAGTAGTCTGCTTTAGGGAGAAGAGCGAGTGTGGCAGGGGAAGATAGATTTTCTCCTCCTTGTTTTATTTATAAAATTATAATGCCTTCGCGACTGATATATAAAACAGAAACTATAGAACGTTTTTATTAATTATAGAATCACACATTTTACTTATTTTCTGCCTCAATGTATACAATGCTGCTAATGTGTGCATACATAATATTTTATTTCTATTGTTACTATTGCAACTATAATTTTTAATCTTATTATTATCTCCCAATGGTATTTTGTAAATAATTTTATTGCAAGTTATTCTGCACCTTTTTAATTTTCACCCTTATTTTTTTAAATTCCATAATTAAAGCATTTTACTGCATGTTACAGTCAGTATGGTTACGCATGTGACTAATAAAAAACGAATTTGGATCCCTTTTATTTTCCATGTCATGTTATAAGTAGCTATGAATAGTTGTTCCCTCATCAGCCTCTTTTTTTCCTCTCTGTCTGTTATACAAGTACATACTGTTGCTGTAGAATTGATTAGACGTATTAGAAAAAGATAACCAGTCCAAAAGGTCACAATGCAAGTATGATGAATAATGATCTTTTAAAATCATTACAAACTCAGAAAGTAGCTCATCTGATGTTAACATTTTGTATTTCAGGTTTTATTCCTACTTTTTGTTAAATGAATAAAAATAAACAGCGCATTTGGATCAAGACTAAATATATCTAACTGATAAATTGATTAAACAAAACAACAACAACAGAACTTACATCGATGGAAAGGTCAAGAAGTCCAGCCATCCTCTTCATTGTGATTCTTGTGTAATACTTGGCCATAATCCTTATATTCTATACAATGCGAAGAACAGCATTAGAGAACAGCATACAGCAAGTATAACATAATATAGTACACAAGCCATAGTTTAGTTTCTATGGTCCGACATGTAAAATTGCAATTATTAATGTAGATCAGAAATTAAATGGTTATTCCTGATTAAATTAAGTGTAGTTTGCTGTAATCTTTAAAGCATATTTAAAAAAAATAATTTAATACTGACACATCGATTCTACTAAATCAATTCATCTTTGTGGGCTTAGTGAGCAACTCACATGTTCTACCACTCTGTTTTTCAGGTCCTGCCATCTCTTCTCTCCCTCCTCGGTCTCGGTGAAGACGTCAGTGGCAGGGCTGTCTGGAGAGCCCTCGCGCAGCTCCTTCCCGTAATCCTCCACCAGGGAGGACCAGCGCATCAGCTCCATGGTGGTGAACTGCTTCAGAAAATCCCTGGAAAGGAAAGAGGGAGAAATTCGACTTTACCTTTCAGTCAACTTCTAACGGTTTATTTGTATAAAGACCCGGCAAAATTCTACTAAGTATTTTTGCAAAGGGTGTGAATACTTATGTGCATGTCTAGTAGGAGAGGCCGGCCTGCAAATAGGAATCTATATTGGTTCCACCCATTGGAGGAGTTTATTTATTGAGGATGTGGAGAATTTTTTAAATGTAATCTTGGATACATGTCTGGTTGGAAAAGACCTTCTGAAATAAGACACTAATGGCAACGTTTAAGTAAAGTTTCGGCTAATGAGATTGTAACAACCTAGCATTGTTATTGGTCCATTTGAATTTGAGGGGAGGAGCCTCAATTATACAGAGCCTACCTGTTTGGCCAAAGCAAAAAAAAGGGATTTTTTTTTTGTGCTCATTTTGAAAATAGCATTTCACTATATGTAATACTCTGTATGAATGTGTATGTGACAAACAAAACTTAAATTTGATGCTAAAACCCAAACTTGCAGGGAGTCCATGATTTTCCTCTAAACACTGTTCCCTTGTTTGAGGAAAAAAAGCATTCTTTCCAAGAAACTCTCCAAAACTGCACATACTTGTATTTAGGGATTTCTTCCAGTTTCTTGTCTGCACTGATCCGATGGACCAGATCGGACTGTTCATTGTCATATGGAGACAGAACCACATACAGAACCACACTTTTCAGGGCCTGGGCAAAACAACAACAAAAAAAATTTACAATTAGAAAAGATTAGACTATTATATGGAAAAAAAAACTAGTCCAGTAAAAATAAATAAATAAACAAACACACACAAGAAGAAGAAAAGCACTCCTGCGCCAGAATGTTATACAAAGTGATTGCATGAGCATGATGTTTGAGCTCCAGGAATATTACAGCTATGCAAACTAAAGCTACAGAAAGTCATTCCTTATATAATAGTTAAATTATGCTAATTGCTGAGGTATTTATTATTTATTTATGCTTGCTCTATGAAAATTGAACCTCCAGCCAAACACAACATGACCTGACTTGTTTGAAAGAGTTTGTGATTGCAACTTTTCTTTTTTTTTTTTTGCATTACCTGCTGCCACTTGGAGCCATCCTCCAGGATGCATGGAGTGTCATAAATAGCCCGGTAGTGTTTACATATGGAAAGGTAAGAGCCTTCATGTTGGTCCACATGAATCATCAGATTGTAGTACTTCAGCTTGGACTCCTAAGAAAGAAGATGAGAATAAAACATAAAAAAAAAAAGAAATTAAAGTTTGTTAAACCCAGTGGGGTGCCAATAGTTAAATAATCGAGCAGGTGCTCAATTAAAAACCTCAAGAACAGTGTGCCAGCCTTGACGCTCACCTCGGTGCCTTCCTCCTGAAAGAACTTGGTGTTGATCTTCTTGCTGATGATCTGCGTGCGGATGTAGTCCTTCACAGCTATGCACAGCCTCATCTGCTCCAAGATGAACTCCGCCTTCTCTTTCTTCTCCATGGAGCCGTACGTTTCCACCTGCGCAACGAGGGAAAGCGTTTATACGGAGACTACCTTGATGAGGACCTCCAGCCTTGTTAGATACCTCATTTGCAGAGTCCGTATCTAAAACCAAACGATGCTAAGGATGCTTTTAGATCGTTGTTAAAAACTAATTCAATCCAAGTTATTATGTTCACAGTTGCTGTCTCACTCTGTATGCAACTCCAACTGCAGGTTACCAGAGTTACATAAGCAGCACATGAATTTAAAATGGTCATTAATCTGACTGGAACTGAGGTGCTTTTTTACTAGTCATGCGTACATTACAGCTCAGAGAAATTCTTTCTGCGCATATCCCAATGATGTTAGGAAGCTGGGGTAAAAGCACAGGGTAAACAATGTTACGGTGCCCCGAAAAGCAGAGGGTTAAGGTCCGTGTTAAGGGACCTAAGAGTGACAGCTTGGCAATACCAGGGCTTGAACCCCCAACCTTCCAATCAGCAACCCAGTGCTCAACCACTGATCTACCAACTACCAGTGCTCACAGTCCAGCCAATCAGAAACAAACATTCTGACAGACTATGATAGAAATTATATGATCTCTACCCACTACTGTCGTGCACCAGATTGCGAAAAGATTTTGACTTAGGAATGGGATTGAAGTCTTCCTCGTGTTAGCGCAGGGATTCCTTCCTAGTTTGCTCATTATCTAAATCTATACCATAAACGTTATGAGCACAACTACTTTCCAGAAGCCTGTTGCATATGTGAATGCATTATGCGAAAATAAATAAATAAATAAATGAACCTTACCTGCAGCTCCTGTAGAATGGACGAGGCCTCTTTAACCTCCCCATTCTGCTCTTTGATGCCAGCCAGCGTCTTGGTGAGTCTTGCACGCTCGATCTCGACGTAAATCTGCATGGGACATACAGAGGTCACAAGTATCTCAAAAGATCACCTTTTTCGATCAGAGAAGTCTGGAACCTGACTGGAGAACCGACCTTTCCGGCAGTAACGGTTCTTAGAGTGTCGATGAGCCTCAGTTTGACCGCCAGGTCGCTAACAGCATCCACATATTTGTAACACTCCTGCACCATCTTGGCCACAGCCTGCAAAAACACCGCAATCCCCCGGTCACTGCTTTGCTTCATACACTTTTTAAACCGTTTGGCTTTGAATATACTTGATCATGTGCGGTTGTGAATAAGCATGCCGAGCGAGCCTCACCTGCTTCAGCTGACTCCTCCTCTTCGACAACACCATGATGTTCTCGTTGAGCGCGTCCCAGTCTTTTGCCTCGTAACACATTTGCACAATGGCCACCAAGATCCTCGATGTAGACACCATGTCCGAAGCCTGGCAAGAAAATCAGTGTACAAAAAAAAAAAAAAAAAGGCTTACTGAGTGTTCATTTCTGCCTGTTGGCACATCACAGGGCAATTCCCCTGTTTACATTAGACAAGCCAAACAAATCCGATTTGAGCTGCTATGTACAAGAATCGACATAATGGTCCAGACTGACCGTCCTGGTTTGCTTCTCCAGAGATAGAAGGCTCTCGACGGCTTCTTGAAGTCGCCCTTCCTGCACACACAATTCACACTGAGGGTTAGACTACAAGGTCAAACAGTGTGGCTCAAGAAAGACCAGGAATTGAAACCGATAGTGGATTTTACCGATAGCTAGGTTGGATCGCACTTACCGATAAACGATTAATCAACCAACAGTTTTTAAAATGTACAAGGGATTAAAAAAAAACTCTATCTAATATAGTGCTGACCTTTTATTACAAAAACAAACAAACAAACAAAAAAAAACCAGTACTGAATCATGAAAATGTGCTAAATGAAAAAAATCTATATATTAATTATATGAATAAGTTGTGAGAAAAATAAAAGATGGGCTTTCAAACTGAAACAAAACACACACAAAATTAAAGATTTTGTACTTTTTTTAATGAAAACACTTGCACGCCATTGATTCACCCCTAGAAGCTGCATGAATGACAGCGGACTTTCTCAGCTGCTTCAACAATAGACGCAACCCGGAAAAACTATCGGTATGAATTTTTGCTGATAGCCAATTGTTCCAGCAATCAAATATCGGTGCTGATTAATCCTGAAAACCGATGAATTGGTCGACCTGTACTTTTTTCCATTCCAATTTGGCCAGAAGTAACGCTTCTCTAACAATCTGCTAAATGCCCAACCATCTTAATCCTAATCTTTACTAAATGAGTGCAAATTTAAAGAAACTTGTACAGCATATAGTCTATTAAAAACTGCACCAACACATTATTCATTCTTAATTCTGATGGGTCAGATAATGCAGATTTTATACACTGGTCAGAAGGTGCATGTGTTATCTTTTATAGAAAACAGACAGATGCTTGAACTACAGATATAGTAATGTGTTCGTTCATGGACATGGACATCATCCAAGACTAATTATAGATAAATGTGTTGTTTAACTAAATAAAATGCATAATTGTTGATATAGAGACATTTATTAAAGTTATTTGTCTATACATAGTGATACATCGCTGTAACATTCCCCAGTACAGGAAACCATCAGGACAGAGGCAATATTTTGAGAGTGAGAGTCAGAGAAAGAGAGGGAGATACAGATAGATATGGAAAAAAAACTGAGAAAAAGACAGAAAACATGAGCATGAGAGAGACAAAGAGTTTTCTGGTGATGGTTATTGCAGCTATCCTACATATGAGGATCTTGTCTCTTTCGGACATTCCACAACAACAGACAAACAGAAACCATTAAAATGTGTGTTAAGAAATCCCATCACCCCACCCCTGTGTAATTTTATTTTACACCACTTTCTGTGTGTTGATCCTTATAAAGCAGCAGCACTGACTAGTTTCAAATCACAACTTTCTATTAAAGCATTGTGGCATCATAATACCTGTCCCAGAACCTTAAACATATTTTAATGTAAGTTATAAAAATATGGAGCATTTTTAAAGAAGAATAAATAATGGACACCTTATTAGTTTGACTCACTAAACATTTGTTTTACTAATGCGCAAAGTCTTAAATCAAATCACCAAAATCCGCCATGATGCACACATCCGGCAAATAAAACCGCCCGTGTGGAAACAAAGCAAAAGTTCCACTTGGTGTCATGATTATTTTCATTTTAAAACACCATAATTACTTTAAAACTTTTACAAGAATATTTTATCTTCATGCTCTATGTTGTCTGGCTTTACTAATAATAAACATACATTTGCATAAAGCATCCATATTTGTACCTGCTCATGTTAATTACAATGTTAAAAATTAAAAAGTAGTAATGACAATCATGCATTTAATCGCGATTAAATATTTTATTCGATTGACAGCCCTTTATTTATATTTACACCTACACACACACACACACACATATATATAAAATTTATTTCCTCAGGTACACCGACACTATTGAGATGCTAACACGCATGCTCAGTGGACTCAAGCACATAAATGCTAGTATTAGGACTGTGATACAAGCATACACTTAAGTTTTAATGTAAAAGTAAAAAGGTTGGAAGTTGTTCTGACAATAATAATATTAAAGCGACTAACAAAGATGGTTGAACAGTAGGGGAATGTTAGCCGGCTAGCGGAGCTAATAAGCGGAGTTGCTGCATCATGACTCAGCCGCACGTCTCCGTCCATTCAACTTACTTTAGCTATTTTCTCGCACTCGGGCAGCCGCTGGTCTACAGTAGCGCTGTAATCGACCTCCATCTTGACGATTTTCCCGTCGGATCTCTCGGCCCTGTCGTCCGACATTTTTATGTTTGTTCCTTTTTTGTTTTTAAAAATGACAAGAAACTCAACAATCCAGCGACTCTCTCGGTTAGCTTCCGCCGCTCAATTTCTGTTGTCAAACCAAGCGGAAGTGCTTCACCGGAAGTGCATTGCTCGAGCGCCATCTAGCTGAGCGGAAGAGAACGGCGCCATATTTTGATTTTTTTTACGCTGTTTGACAGGCGCGATGTCAGGTCGTTGTCTCTGAACGTTTATTCTTTCTTCATCCGGTCGATTTCTTGTTTTTTAGAGTTTTCATACACATGTTAATACAAAATTGGAAATATATATTTTTTAAATATTTGATCATTCCGAGATAAAAAAAAAGACTCGCGCGCTTGCCGCGCCGCCAACTTCCTCTGAGCGCTCTCGAATCAGGAAGTAGCTCGGTTAGCCAGCTAGCTAGTAAACACCTCAAATGGACGGTGTGTCCGAGTGAGCTTTTTTTTATTTTTTTATTTATATTTTTAAGTGTTTTTTTTTTTCTTTTTGTGGAGGAGAGGCAGAATGGGCGACGCGGCGAAAGTTGAGCGTCGGGAGCAGTTAAAGCGTTGGAGCGGCTCCTCTACAGACCGACAGCCTGCCGCGGCGAGGAGACGCTGGCGGGACGAAGAGGAGGACGGCCGGCGAGATGGTATGAAAACAACGCAGGACGCGGACCCACATCGAGTTGGCAGGCAGCACATCAAACGGAGGTGATTTCCTTACAAAAAACCCGACATTAACAATTCTTCTGATTCGTTTCAATCTACAGGAACCACACACGCCTTTTCCAGAGTTGCTCAATGCGCTTCTTACTCATCACGATCGGAAGGCAGAAAGCGGTGTGATGCAGAAGGTAGATCAGGGATAGGTTTTCTGATTCTTGGCTAGAACTTAGTCTGCCTGACTTTGGATAAACTCAGATTTCCCTGGTGCAGCATGTGTTAGGACAAAGTTGAACAGCTGTCAATCAGTTATGTTCATCATAGAAGGTGTTAATTAGCTGGTAGGTTCCTAATACTTGTAGTTCTTGAAGAACTGTGCTCCTGGAGAGCCCTGATTCTAAAAAACTATCCTCCTGGAGATCCCTGATACTGGCAAACCATGCATAGGTGCATTTCTGGCTCATCACGGTTCTCTTAGGATGAAGGTGGACCACTGTTAATTACTTATGTCCACCATAGAATGTGTTAGTTAACTGGCAGGCTTTAAATACTGAGCTTGGAGACTGATGCGTCTGGAGATCCATGCCCCTGGCAATATATTCTCTTGGAGAGCCCTGATCCAGAAGACTCATGCTACTGAAAAGCCCTGATTCTGGAGAACTATGCTCCTTTAAAGAACTGCGTTTCTTATTCATCACGATCAGAAAGCAGATGCAGTGCAATGTAGCAGGTATATCAGGAACAGGTTTTCTGCTTCTGATTTAGTCATCTGATGTCAGATAAACTTAGATTTCCAGATTTCCTTGGTGCAGCACAAAGGACAAAGGTGGACTTTTTTGCCCACCATCGAATATGTTAGTTAGCTGACAGGTTCGTAATACTGATCTTGGAGAACCGTGCTCCATGAGAACCATCATCCTAAAGACCCATACTCCTGGAGAGCCCTGATTCTGGAGAACCATTATTCTGGAGAACCGTGAATAACTTCGTTTCTTACTCATCACAATCGGGGATCAGAACGCAGCTGCCTTGCGATGCAGCAGGTAGATCAGGAACAGGGTTTCTGCCTCTGGTTTAGACCTTATTTGTCTTTAATGCTCTGTCTGACTCTTGATAAACTGAGATTTGCTTGTTGTAGGATGTGTTAGGACAACGGTGGACAGCTATCAATCAATTATGTCGAATATAGAATGTGTTAGCTGGCAGGTTCATAATCCTGATCTTAGATAAAAATGCTTCTGGAGAGCCCTGATCCTGAAGAACCATAAACAACTGCAGTTCTTACTCTTTACGATCAGAAGTCAGAAAGCATCTTGAAGAACCATGCTTCTGGTAAACCCTGATCCTGTAGAACCCTGCTCAATTTTACTCTTACCCCTGTTTTTTTTTTTTATCACACTGTTGCAGTGTATCTTTAAGTCAACATACTTTCTATACTATTTCCTTGTGCATCTGTCCATAGTTTTCAGTAATATGGTAGGTTTACTAGATAGGAGATCACTATTCCTTTTTCAACCTTTCTTTGGTGAAAGAAAGACACAAATCGATTTGACTAATTTCAAATGGTTAGACAACATTAATCATTTAGCTATTAGACATACAGGGCCCTATAGCTTTTCGGCACATAGACATCGCTGACAGTAGACCTTACTCCAAACACAACACAACAACTCATCTACCACATTGTCCTTGTTACCTTTTACCATTAAAAAAAATGGTAGCTAGCCTTCTGAAAGCTGCTCATGTCATA
Source organism: Silurus meridionalis (assembly GCF_014805685.1). Classification (NCBI taxonomy): domain Eukaryota; kingdom Metazoa; phylum Chordata; class Actinopteri; order Siluriformes; family Siluridae; genus Silurus; species Silurus meridionalis. The sequence goes on along the minus strand of NC_060884.1, from coordinate 5,320,758 downwards.
ATCTATATTTTGTTCCCGAAAATCCAACCATGTGTTAGATATAACTTCTTGGCAGAAGCAGACAGATATTCGTTTGAAAATCTCCCAGAATCTGTGGTGGTATGAATTTTATTGTAGGGAAAATTTCACTCCCACAATATCAAAGTTGCCTTACCATGCTTTTGTCTCAGCCGACCAAAGAACCAGCCTGACTCCATGCACTCACGTTTGTGGTCAAATAAAAGTTGTTCTTCTGAAACGCCTTTCAAATAGTTTGCTGGCGACTAATTGCGGTTTTGGAGACTCTGTGACGCCAAAAATCTCTCACCAACTGTCAGGTTTAGAGACCTTGTTGTCTCTCTAACTATGTCCCTCAGTGTGCATGGGGAAAGAATGCACTTGAGTAATCTTCCAGAAAGGTTTCTTTACAGCTCTGGTTGATTCAAGCTTTAAAATGATTGCTCCAGCTATGGATATGGGGATTTTTAGGCATGTAGCATTCTTTTCTTTTTTTTTTTCATTTTATAAGCAGTTTTTCTGAATGCCAACTAACTGATGAATGACTGGGGAATGACACGCTTCTGGGAAGGCTTTCGGGTTTAGGAGCTCAGCTATTGGGATATGTGCTCATTCAGCCACAAGAGCATTAGTCCCATTAGACCCCAAAGTGAGATTTATCCAAAAGAAGGGTTGAGGTCAGGGCTTTGTGCAGGACACTCGACTTCTTCCACTCCGACCTTAAAACACCATGTGTTCATAGAGCTTAATTTGCGCACCAGCGCGTTGTCATGCTGGAACACGCTCGGGCCTCTTAGTTCCAGTGAAGGGAAATTATGATGGTACAAACATACAGTGGAAGAACCACTCATTTGTGGAAGAACCGCTCATATGTGTGATGGTCAGGTGTCTAAAAACCTCCAGACATTTCAGGTATGTTTTTTGTAAAAGAAAAGCCAATATTTTGGATAAACAATGACATTCGGAGTCATTTTAGTATACATTAGATTGGACTGGCTCTGTTACTGTGACAACTAATCAGCTTTTTTTCACCAGGAATAACTACCACGGCAAATTGAAAAGCTGAAGGAAGGGGTTGGGGGCGTCTACTCCACAGAAATGTGCGGAGCAAGCCTTAACAAGCTCTTAATGCAAGATTAGGCAGCGGAAAATATAAAGAAAAAAGTGTCAACATTTTTGCAGAATGAAACCCAATTATTCCTCAGTGCTCAGGATATGGAAAGTTAAATGACGTGCGGTTTACAGGTTATACATTGCATTAGCATTTAACCGCCTTAGTCAAGGCTTTGATGGAAAAATGTGAGGGAATTTATTATTCGGGCAGTAAAGCAATATTATTTGCACCTGTCTATGAGCTACTGAAGTTTCCCAGGTGAAAAACAGTCCAATTGTTTGTGATTGTAAAATCTTTATTCGATTCGCATGTCTCTATCTTGATAAAAATCACACAGGCTTTTTTTTTTTTTAACTTATCAAATGCACATTCCTTTGGCATTGTGTGTTTTTTCCTAACGCTTCCCTTTTCACCTCCATTCCTCTCTGTCACTTAGTTCCAATGAAATGTTTTCCAAGTGAAGTGAATGTAATAGTGTATCACATTCCAAATGCTATACATGCCAAGTGAGGGTTCTTTTCTTTTGTTTTTGTTTTTTTTTTGGTAATCTAATTGCTTTAATTTGTGCATTATTGTTTTTGAGACACATTCGTGTTCCTTTTGTTTATATGCTACAAACTGCTAAAAACACAAGAAGGGAAAAACAAAAGGCAAGAACACACAAGAATTGAGCAGGGAATTACTGGAAGAAAGTTCTGTGGAGTTCAAATTCGACAATTTTTGTCTCTAAAAGAAGAACTTATGTAAGACAGAACAGGAAAGAAGATTTTAGCAGACTGCCTCACACCCACAGTCGAACATGGAGGTGGAAGCTTAATGGTTGATGGGAATACAGAACCGACATGGCCTATTTTAACACCGTGCAATTCCGTCTGCACTGCGGCTAATTAGAACCAACCTCACCATACATCAAGACAATGACCCGAAACATGGAAAAATGGGCAATCGCAAGGATTTGAGCATTTGACAAGGGCGAAATTGTGATGTCTAGACGTCTGGGTCAGAGCATCTCCAAAACAGAAGCTCTTGTGGGCTGTTCCTGGTCTGCAGTGGTCAGTATCTACCAAAAGTGCCCCAAGGAAGAAACAGTGGTGAACCAGCGACAGGGTCGTGGGCAGCTGAGGATGGTTGATGCACGTGGGGAGCGAAGGCTGGCCCATGTGGTCCGATCCAACAGAAAAAAGAAAGAAGTAAAAGCTGTTAATGTTTGATGGGTCACGACTGTTTTGGCATCAAATAGGGGACCACGACAAGCAGTTCAAACATCGACGTAGATTTCCGCTTTACAAATCGGTTGTCTCTCCACATGGCTGAGACTTTTTTTTTTTTTTTTACTGATGTGGAAAAAGGTCAATTTTCCTTTTACAAATAGTGTTAAAAGTGATGATCATCATCACTTTTAACACTATTTGTAAAAGGAAAATTTATTCCAGGCCTATTTTTATTCTTTGTGTCATAATATTTATATAAAAAGATATAGCTTTTTATTTTTTATGTTTTTAATGTTACCTTTTGTTATAAAATTGTTGTAAATATCATGAAAAAAATTTTGTGATGTGATAATTGTGTTGTATGTCCAGCGAAATAAGAAAAGATCTCTAGAAACGAATATAGTTGTCATTGGGTGTGTCAGGAGACGTGTTCGGTTCGAGAGGACGGCAGAGTTCCTGGCTATCTGCGCCAGCGGTGACACGGAAGAGGCGAAGGTGATGCTGGAGGATTTGCAGGTTATAGGCAGCGAGGGCAAAGTGTCCCGAAAAGACGTGATCAACTGTTCCAATGCTGACGGAATCACAGCACTGCACCAGGTACGTGGATCATCAGCATGACATTTTGTTTGTGGGGTTCAAGCTGTTAAACATGATGTGCCACCGCCGGTCTAAAATAAATAGGTTTGCTTCTGCGTATCATTGCATTAAAAAAAAAAAAAAATCTTCTCAGGCCTGAAAGGATCAGTAAACACGAAGGCTGCGTTCCCGCTGTAAAGGAAACATAACCGGGGAAAACATGAATCCAGAACTAATGTGCTGTACTTCCAGAGAAAGTCGTCAAATAGATTTATCAGTCTCTACTTCACCTCTGTTATAGATGTGGAAAATAGAGCCTGTCGTTTGGTATGAACGCTGTATGCAACCATTAACCATGGTTAGATAAAAACCACAGCTTCATTTTAATTTAACGAATGAAATGCTGGTGTCTGAAAGCTTTTAGGTAGAAATATTGGGATGAATTTTCCCATCCACACCATTTTTCTTTTAGCTCCGAGACTAATCTTTACATAATTTAGATGTTTATTTTTATATTTACACACTTACCTAAAAAGCAGCTAGCTAAACATTAGTTACTGTAACTGTGGAGAGCAACACATACTAGCTACAAATCTGGCTAATAATCCTATAAGATTATTTTATTACAAATTATTATTACAACCCCAATTCCACAAATGTTGGGACGCTGTACAAAATGTAAATAAAAACAGAATGCATTGATTTGCCAATCATATAACAATAAGTTACACACTGAAATGGTTTCAGGTGTGTAGTTATGGACATTTTCTAGCCACAATCGACTTTCATTATACGTTTTTATCTACAAACACAAAATAGTTCATTGACTACATTTGGGGTAGATGGGAAAATTGTGTTAATGTATTTTTGTTTTGGTTTTTACATTATAAAATTTTTTTATTTTTTTTTTAAACAAGATTGTGTGTTGTTCCTCAGGCCTGCATCGATGGCAGTATTGAGGTGGTGGCTTTTCTCTTGTCGCATGGTGCGAACGTAAACCAGGTGGACAATGAGGGCTGGACCCCGCTTCACGTAGCAGCTTCCTGTGGGAACATGGAAATTGCTGAGTATGTACTTTACATCATGTTGCATAGCAGTGAGTGTATGTACTCTGAGGAGGAGTTTTATATTTGGCTTCCCCTGTACACCAAATAAATGTCAATACACCTAATTGACTGTTGAGTGTTTGGTCAATTTTTATGAAATCGTAAGCACCCGTAGTTATTTGTTGTATCAATAGTGCTTGATTTTCATGAGGCAGATTATGTTTTTACTATAGCATTGTTCAATATTAATCTGATTGGCCAGAAGATTGATTCATACAGGATTATATGAATGAACGATGACTGGTGAAGTGAACATTAGGACTGGTGAAGTGAACATTATGACTGGTGAAGTGAATAACACGATTATCTCTTCATCATAGCACCCGTTAGTCCTTTTTGTCCTCAAAGTTGATGTGTTAGAAGAGGGAAAAATGGGCAAGCGTAAGGATTTGAACAAGTTTGACAAATTGTGACGGCTAGACGACTGGGTCAGAGCATGTCCAAAACTGCAGCTCTTGCGGGATATTCCTGGTCTGCAGTGCTCAGTATCTGTCAAAAGTGATCCAAGGAAGAAACAGTGGTGAACCGGCGACAGGGTCATGGGCAGCCAAGGCTAATGCACGTGTGGAGCAAATGCTGGCCCGTGGTCCATGTAGCTCCAGAAGAGCTCCTGTAGCTCAAATTTACAAACACAGTGAATGATACTCTATGAATAATTCTGATATAGTTTTCAACCAAAATAAACACTTCAGGGTTTTGTGCTTTCTGTAACACATCAAGTGTGACTTGAGTCCAAGTCCCTAACTCTGATCCACATCTCTGGTTCAATGATGTGCAAAACCGAATATAATTAACAAATACGAAAGAATAGTCTGATTGTCATCTGTAGCTATTATGAAGACTGTCCATGCTGTCTGGGTCAGAGGGGGGGCTATACTATGTCTCCTCTGTTGTTAGCCAATCAGGGGCATCATGTATGTGGAAGAGGGTTGATAGCACTTTTCCGTTCAGTTATTGAATGAACAACTGCCTTGAAAGTTAATGAATTCAGTGAATAAGGCTACATTTTGACTTTGTGTGTATTAGATTCTTGCTGCAGAACAGCGCATCTCTGAGTTTGGTGAACTGTGATGGCGATGTACCATTAGACATCGCCGAAGACGAAGCCATGGAGGCGCTACTGCAGGAGCACACTCTGAAACAGGGTAAGTCCACAAGGGAGAGGGAGAGAGAAACAGAAAGCTTTTATTACCATGAATAGCTCATCTCCCACTCACCCAGTCATGCAGTGAATAATGAAGCGTTGTGATGCTGACGTCAAAGTCCAGACGTCACAAATACTCATGTGAGTGTTAGTCACTGCATTTGCACAACTGCGACACGTCTGCATTTTACAGAGCCTGTGTGTAAATGTGCTTTCAATCCACAAGCCAAAAATAATATTCACATTTTGAAATGTCACAAAGCGAAAAAAATTTTTTTTTACCCCAAACTTCCCTTAAAACAAACTGCCTGGACACGTACAGTGTCTGAAGTATGCGTCTTTACTTTTGCACTCGAAGGCAAGCTTATAGCTCGGAAGTTAGAATTATGCAATATGCGTAACTACATCAACAAACTCTTACATTATGTGGTTTCTGGCTTTGTTACATATCATCTATTATAATGAACAAGCCTAAACGCCTTCTCATAGCCATTTGAAAATCTGTCTCCTTCTCAACACTTAGACTTCATGCATGAGTAGGAGGTGTGGAGGATATCTCATTTGCATATTTAAATATATATTTGTTTATTACAGTATGTTTTTAGCATTTGTATGTCCAGATGATTCTGGTCAAGTGTATCTTGGCTTTGCTTGATTTGTTTGATTATTTATTGGTGAGTGTATATATAAATGGGGTCCTCCAAAGTTAATGTCACACTTTATAGTGAAAATGAGCAAAAATTGATATATTAAAAAAAGAATGACACTAGCCAATAGGCTCCTGTATGCAGAAGAGGGTAAACGGCACTTTTGTCCTTGGATTTACGTGTCTTGCATGTTAACTAGCAGTGCAACAGATCACAAAACTCACGGTTCTAATCACATAAGAGTTTTTAAATCTCGGATCGGATAATTTTTCGGATTAGACAAAAAATGGGAGGAGACAAATGTAATTTGCTTTTAATTTATTACAAGGAAAGTTACAGCAAGGAAATGCTCCCATACATGCGATTCAATATTGCGGCAGGCTTTTCAAACGCTATTGCTCCTTCGCTAGCCATTGTTGTTGACTGATAAACATGTCCCGCTCATGTTAACACGACTGCTCTGTGTAGTTAGGAAATGACTGAAAAAGCAATATCTTTCATTCTGTGATCGTTAAAAAAACGAGCAATTAATCTGCAGTTCACATGCCATGAGATGTGATTCGCACGGATCAACTGCGGTCTGTTGCACCCCCAGTGTCAACCTTTCACGTTTATAATGTATAATTTGAGACCTGACTGGTGGGTGGGGCCAAGTTGTGTGGACAGTGTGGTGAAAAGTGAAGAGTGAAACATGATGGTGGGTGCTGTAGTCAGAAAATCATTACCATTAGGAAGTTGATTATTTCCCAATAACTGCTCTTTGATACCACTTCGTCATTTTTTTTATTTCATCATTTTTTTGTTCGATTTTTATCTTGTTACATCATCTCACGATCGGAACGATCATTCCATTCTTCCCGTGCAGGTGTGGATGTCGAGTCAGCGAAACGCTTGGAGGAGGAGTTGATCATGTGTGATGCCCGCCGTTGGCTTACAGAGGGTGTGCCTGCTGACGTGCACCACCCCAGGACTAAAGCCACACCCCTCCACGTTGCAGCTGCTAAAGGCTACCTTGAGGCCATCAAGTAAGCAATGTTACTATTTGAATAAACACTTCAAACACTAGAGACTTAAAAACAGCAATGTATGTGGTAATACCTTGTGGCGTATTTAGTTGCTTGGGTGGGAAACCTTTGAAATGGTCTGGTAAGCACGTGATCGGACAGCTCTCTGATCTCTCTAAGAATAGCTGATGTTTGTTTCCTGCCTCATGCAAGAGACTTCCTGTGGAACAGGCCACAGTCGTCCTGCTGCTCTCGCTGAGGCTGGGAGTTGCCCTTCGCACTATAATGCATAGACCCTCACGTAAACAGGGTTTCTGAAGGGTCTCAAAAAGAAAAAAAATCTAAAGTTTAGGCTTTAAAAAGCCTTAAATTCAGTGTTCTGGGTTTTAAATAGTTTTAAACAAGTTCATTTTCCGATGTAGATGTAATGCAACCTCTAATGGTCATTGAAACGCTCATGCAGCACTTTAGAATGGTTTTGTTTGTTAGTTTCCGTTGGTGTTCTGTTCTTCACTGTATTACAACTACAATATGACCAACATGACCAACATGCTACAGCCAATCAGCTTTTTGTTATTATTTTCGTCAATAGTGGAGATGAAGCTGATTATACATGCCTTTATTTTTTTCTCTGCTGCTAAGCTCTTAACCAAGTCATCAAAGAGAGACACCAATTTTAATCACTTTACACTGGCTTCCAGTCAAATTTACAGTTCTATTTTAAATTGTTGTCTGTGTTTGGACAACAAGCGTCTGTGTCTATACAAATGAGTTATTGCAATCTTATAATTCCAGCAGGAATCTGAGGTCCTCCAAACAGATCTTACTAGTGGTTCCTTGCTCCAGATTAAAGGCAGAAGGTGACTGTGCCTTTGAGGTAGTTGCTTGCAAGTTGTGGAATGCTCTTCCCTTGAACTTCAGATCTGTGGACACTTAACAAAAAAAAAAAAAAAAAAGATCTTAAAACTTACCTGTTGAAATTGTTTGCTATTTTCTTTTGTGTATGTTTCTTAATTGTTCTCTTTTATCTTGGATGTAAAGCGCTTTTTGATGCTTGTTCCAGAAAGGTGCTATAGAAATAAAGTACTGACTCACTTACTTACTCAGGTACTTGGATTGTACCATAAATGTAAAAAAAAAAAAAAAAAAAAAAAGTATTTATTTATGGAGATGTGCAAGTATATTGATACTTGTCTTGGGGAATTTTTTCTTTTTTTTTTCTTTTTCGGACTAGTTTAAGGCCAGTTGCTATCAACGCATTTGTGTGTGTTTTAGATGTAATATATGTCTTAAATTTCATTCTTAGTGGTCTTAAAAAGGCTTACATTTGACTTGGTGGAACCTGCAGAAACCCTGGTACATAAAGCAGTAATATGCACTGGTTAAGCTTCTTATGTTTGCGGCACTTTCTAAAAAAAATAAAATAAAATGTGTACGTATGTTTTATGCGTTTGTCTCAGGTTGCTGTGTCAGTGCGGCCTGGATGTGTCTGCTAAAGATGGGGACGGCTGGACTCCGCTCCATGCTGCAGCTCACTGGGGTCAAAGCGAGGCCTGTTGTCTCCTCGCAGAGCAACTGTGTGACATGGAGGCCCGCAGCAATGGGGTGAGAGAAAAAGCGAGAGTGCAAGATAAAGTAACAGAGAGACAAATTCATTCCACTGGAGAGTCTCCGATCTTTTTTTTTCACTGAACCCAGATTACAATGAACAGACAACAAAAAGAGAAAGAATGAAAGAAAGGAAAAACTGTGCGCTACACAGACAGAGAGTAAATTTGTGCTAGACAGAGAAGGGGAATTGTGAGAGACAAGAGAGAGCTTGTGCTTGATGGAGTGAGAGCGTATTATAAATATGAGCAAAAGATTTAGGGAAAGAACAAAGAGAGAGAATAAGCGAGTGTTAAATAGAAAGAATGAAACTGACTGAAGGATACAAGTGTAAGAGATTGAGAAAGAAAGCACATTTAAAATAGTGGCATAAACCAGTATTAAGAATGTGTATGAATGAAATCTGTCATCCAGGCAGAGTAGTGAATATTTTATTCTCACTGATCTATGGGTGGGCGGGATAACATTATTTTCTCCCCTGTCAATCAGTTCGACACCAGCCAATCACAGGCTTTCCTGAGCTCATTGACAGAGAAAATGGCAGATCTCCGGTTGTGTTATGCTGCCCTGGGAATATAGCAGTTCACTCGACTTGAAGAAGACACTTTTGTGGTTGGTAGCTGTGGTGTGATAGGGGAGTGCTAGCTAGTAGGTGAGAATTAGCAAATTAACAAATTAAGGAAGTGTGTTAAGTCATAAACCATGTAACCGCAGATTATGGTGATCAGATAGCTATTACAGATCTATTGGAATTACAAATCGTTTATTTTTTATACTGGGGAAAAAAATGGAAGATGTTTTTTTTACTCGCTCTACTTGATTGTCAGTTATTTCATAATCTCTCATAATTGGGATTGTTGAAGGACAAAAGCTTAAACTGTGATGGAGAACTTCTGCAAATGACAAAAGAGAATGAGAGGCGGGTAAAGAGTGGCAGTGCTATAGATAAAGTGTGAGACTAAGGAACTGAGACAGACAGACAGACTGACAAACACACAAGCCAAAGGGTGGTGAAAGCTGTGCATATAGAACATAACAGCTGAGGAGCGAAAGACACTGACCGCTAAACAGAACGTGAGAAAAAAAGGGGGTTTCAGATAGCATTGTATAGACAAATTGAGACCGCCGCAAATGTAGACCAGAGAAATAAAAAAAGGGCAGAGAGAGATGGACAGCTAAACAGAACGAGAGAAGGACGGCTATACAGTAGTAGAATAAGGGGCATGGATCGAGTTGTTCACTGAACGAGAGAATGACGACTAGGCACAATAGAGAGATACAGAGAAAGAGAAACAGGGAATGTATCTGAACTCTATCTAGGCCGAAGTTGGATGAGGAGCTAGAGAGGGAATGGAGGAATGAAACAGAGAAGATGGAGACTAAAATGTTTCTTGAAGCCAGTAAAAAAAAACAACATGCATTAACATGCAGTTTCACCTCGGAGCGAAGCCGATATTAGTCAGCTCCGCCAAAGTGAGCACTTTAACACACTGTAGCTTGTGCAATTGTGCAGCAGAAAGGATGTGTGTAGGATGTGTGTCGGTGCCCTTCTGTGCCAAAGAGCTCACCACACTAATGCTTAAGCAGGCTGCACCCACACAAACACACACACACACACAAAACTTCGCTTTGTAAGCTGCACCCACATGAGTGGGAATTGCATGAGAGGGTATTTTTGTGTGTGTTGGTTATTGAGAAGTAAACAGTGTGCATTATTAATATACATGCCAAACCTATACCACTTAATTTTAACTAATAAGCTGGTATAGCATGGTGTTTGGTTGAATACTAGTTCATTAGTTTATTAGTTGGTTATTTTTACTTGACGACGCAATAACATTAATATATTGCGTCTCAATCGTAACTTAAGTCTTGACTAATAACAAATCTATTACAATATTGAGTAAATCACAAAATACTGCGTTCTGATGTTCAAAATCGGAGATAAAAACAGAGGGTTACTTTTAATAGTAGCCAAATCTCTTAATTTCGCTGGCGCAATAAAACGCTTGTATCGGTGCCCCTTTTTTGCTTTTTCGAAAGCCAAACTGTTACATAATTAGACATAGGAGCTACTCATAAATAGAACAGAAATGAGCCAAGTGTCTCATAACATCTTATACGCACGTACAAATTCACTGCAGTAGGTAATTAGATATACTATTAGTGTCGTATGGGCTCTTGCGCAGATATTCGTTTCGTAAAGAATATGCTGATTTACTGCGCCACAAAAGGAGCTGCAGAAATCCTGGTCACACCACGCATATAGAATCAGTCTCTAGTATTGGACTCGATGGAAGCCCTTTCTCCCAAAATGAAAAAAAATTATAAAAATAACTGAAATCACTTCAGAACCTGTGTTGTGGTCTGATGAGAGAAAATTGCAAGGTGAAGCATGGTGGTGGCAGAATTTTGCTATGAGGCTGCTTTTCTTCAGCTGATATCATGTTATCATGTCATGATGAAAGGAATCACTGGATAAAAAAAAATAACAATCATACAATTTCAACAGGAGTGCGTACACCTTTTGTATTCTATTGCAGAGCAGAACCGATTTTTTTCATGGGTGGTCGGTTAAAATATGCATATGTGACATTAATTATCATGCATGTAATTGTATGTTAAAGTGGGACAATGACTGTAAATATGTATATTAGGGTCAGACTCCGTTCGATGTGGCTGATGAAAGTGTGGAGGCCTTGCTGGAGGAATTATCGCAGAGACAAGCTAGTGTAAGACACTCCACACACGCACGCACGCACACACACACACACACAAGAACAGACGATGACAAGTTTAATGTTTCTTTACACAGAATATTTCAATAAATAGAACTAAAATATATGAAAAATAAGAGATAAGATCAACTAGTGTCAGGATTATATTGAATGGTATTATATCACATCAATATTACATTAGATCAGATATTATTCATAATATTTCAATATTAGATTAGATTAGATGTCAGACTGCTGTTTTGGGTAATATTATATAATGCTGGATCTTATGTTTGAATTGTTGTAATATATTTGCATTCATATAAATCCGTGCTGGAAGTGATCCCTTTTGGCTGCTTATCCGCAATTTATTTACAGACGGTTTGTGTGTTTTTCTTTGCAGTGGCGAACCGAACAGGACATTAAGGATAAACAGAACGCACAAGCGGCCGCAAACGGCAACGCTGGCAAAAAACGCAGGTTAAAACGCCACCTGGCACCTTATTCGCTGTTTATTCGTATCTGTTCAAATCGCAGTATGTCTTTATTTATTTATTATTATTATTCACGGGTCTTTCTCTCTCTCTGTCGTCTCTGTCAGGAGCTCGGTGTGTAGGATGAGCAGCCGAGAAAAGATGAGCGTGCAGGATCAGTCAAAGGAGCGAGGAGTCTCTGGAGGCCTGGAGCTAAACGAGGAGAGAGAGAGCAGTCCCGGTAAAGTTGTATTTACAGATGCGACACAACAGTTACCAGCACCAGCCTCAATGAATTCATTTTCTGAGTGTTCTAAAGTTCTGCTCCAATCACAAATCAATTTTTCAATATATTTTTTATCTCAATTGCTTTGATGCGTTTCTGAGACCAGAAATGAAATTCACAAAAACAACTTGTTTAACCTCCACATCATGTAGTCACTTTTTCAATTGTTTGTCATGTTGTTCAAAATATATTATACTGCTTCTCACTATAGTCTTAACCCCCGAAACATCTAGGTATCAAGTCATTGCTTAAGTCAGTGAATGCAATATGGTTATTATATGGTTAAACCAGTTGTCGTAATGTGTCGAGCTTAAATTTCTATGAAACTTCACTAATGAAGGGGAGTGTATGGCATCGAGATCAATCAATGATTAACTCTTTCTCTAAAATAGGTCAAAGGTAAATCTTGGGAACCTTCAATTGATAAGCACATACATACAAATATAGCAGTATATAGCAAAACACAACATTCCGATTTCTAAAAATGGATGAACAACCAGAAAACAAACGAACATTAGTACAGTACAGGAAAAGTGTGAATCCTGTTCAGTCTCTTGCAATCAGCATCCCACATACAGCTTTAGAAACTCATAGATTCCGTACAATCATTGTAATCCATTGTAAACGACGGACATCAGGAAATAGTGAAACCGTCATCCAGACGACATCTTGTTTGTAAACAATGACAATGACCTGTCATTCTGATGGTTATGATATGTCTATTGACAAATACTTACTTTTGAGAGATGAACTGAGTATTTAGAGAAAACTATAGGCTTTTGCAAGAAATCTATTGTGTGGTGCTGTTTGTACAATATATCAGGAATGCACTTTATTAAGAAAACTTATGTATTGAAGTATTAGTTCCTTTGATCATGTTACTTATTGTGTATTAATGCTTTAATTAAGTTTGCTCAGGTAAATTTAACTAAATTACTAAGGAATAAAACTCAATAAGGTGTGACGAGCTGCCATAAGGAAATAGTTGTCAGAAATCTCAACTTTCCAGCTTTAACTCTGACTGTAATGAGTTGTGTCTGGAAGCTCCATCCACCCTCACAGAAGACTCCACATTATTATTAATTGCAAACTTTAATATATCGTGACGTTAAATGTTACCAATATTTAAAGCCTGCTATAAAAGGGGTCCCCAAAGTTTTCCCTGTGAGGGCCACATAATTTTTCTTTTCTTTAATGAGGGGAAATAAATATGTATATATTCGTTAATAAGTATTCATTGTATAATTAATAAATAATAAATTGATTCACCTCTAGAGGCCGCTCTCGTAATAACAGACCCAGAAGCCGGAAAAACTATCTGTATGTATTTTTGCTGATAGTTCCAGGAATTAACTATCAGTGCTTTGACCTCTATTAATAACTAAGGAAAATTTCAGTTTAAAAGGTAATCATTATTATCAAATACAGATAAGATATGCGTAAAACATTTTTTTTTTTTTTTTATTTAAAAAATATGTCTCTGGCATTGTTCAGAGGGCCATTCCAAATGTGGTGGTGGGCCATAAAATTTGGGGCCCCCTGCCATATGGCATGACCCGCAATCCAAGTTAATTAGCAGTATAAGTGTATGATGTAGGTCATGCTCACAGCATCTGAGCCTCAGACTGGTGGTGATGTCATAATGAGAGAAAATGTGATTGATCAGATTGTACAAATTGAGGATGAAATCAGCGAATTGATATCGAACAGCATGACGGCGGGGGGAAAAATCTGTGGATTCTTGATTCGTGGTTTTCTGAAGTTGTGTGTTTTTTGTTGGGTTTTTTTTATCTGATGTAGAGACTTCCGTGGTGTCGAGCCCAGATACAGAAAGCATCACTACCTCTACAGTCAGCCCTGCTGACAAGGTAGCGTGTTCCATTAAATACACTAAACTATCTGCTCTATGTTGTGTATTGGTATCATATAGGAGTACATTTCTTGTTTATTTATAGCATATTTGTACTTACTGAACATCTGGCATCTGATGTTTGTGTATGATTTTTTTTTTTCCCCCCCAGACCCCTGAAGAAAAGGAAGCAGAGGAGAGAGAGCATGAGCGAGAGAGCCGTACTGCTCGTGTTCCTCCCACTCTGCAAAGAGTCGACTCGGCCCCAGAGAGTCCCAGCGGTCCCTCTACTGACGGAAAGAAGTAAGAACACCACCTACACACCAGCTGCTTGGCAGAAACAGGCTTTTATGCACATTGTCCATTCTGTGAACTAGTGCATTTTGATCTCTTGTTGCTGTAATTAGTCATAAAATATGTCCAGATTTTACTTTGAATCTGTAGTGATGCACCTGTCTTTATCAACGTTCATCCATATCAACAGGTACCAGGCACCATGCCGAGATGAGGAGTCAGAGTCCCAGAGAAAAGCTCGTTCTCGACTCATGCGGCAGTCACGACGCTCCACTCAGGTATTATTCAAGTAAAGTAGATGGACACCTATTATACATGTTTTACATTCTTTAGATCATGTAAGTAGGTACAGAATTGGAGAACTAAACACTGTAAGGTATACAGTATGTGTATTCCAAATCATGAAAACTATAAGGGTGTGAAAAAAAAAAGATCGCACACTTTTTCAACACCTGTGGTTCCAGAGGTTTCTTTTACTTAGAAAGCAGGTAGTTCTACATGAATTTAGACATTGAGCACCACCATATATCCAAAATGCCATGCTCCTCACTTCATAACACCTCTGCAGATTCGCCTGTGATACTGGTAGTCGATTTAGGCTTCTCATATGTAAGCATTGACTCACGGTCACCCCTACCACAATATTCGGGGTCACCCCTACCCTGAAGTAATAGTTTTGGCCTCCCCTGAGCCTCAACAGAGCCTATGATCTCAACTGTATTGAGTCTGTCAGGGATTACATTTGGAGATTGAAGGATCTGAGGCAGCCTACATCCACTGTAAAACTGTAGTAGTTCTCCAAGATGTTTGGAACATCCTACCTGCCGAAATTCATCTACTTTGAAGAATGGATGCTGTTTTTGGGGCAAAGGGTGCTCATACCAAATCTTTGGTTTGATTTAGATTTCTCTGCTGTTCATTTACTTTCCATTTTTTTTTATTTATTAAAATAAACTCAACATTTCTGTTTTCTATTTAAAGCATTCTTACTTTACAGCATTTCTTTGTGAAAGTGCTTAAATATTTTCCACAGTACCATGTTCGTTTTTGATCCCACCTTTGTGAATGTTCTCATCGAAATCTTTTTATGACCATTTTTCCCCACAAACTCTGCATTCACTGTTTCTTTTTTTCAGTGATTATTGCATAGTATATATTGTATATATATTTGTATAAATATAGTGTTCTCCTTGTGTTTTTGTCGGCAGGGAGTGACCCTAACTGACCTTAAAGAGGCAGAGCGAACCGTTAATAAGACAAATGAACCTCAGCCCAGTCTTCAGACCGTCAGTCCTGTTGTCACAGTAACGCCAGCAGAGAGAGGTACGCGAATATCAACAAGGCACAATAATGGACGCGAGTTTTAGTCAAACTCGCTCAAATCCATACGCTTGCTCATTTTTCCTGCTTTGAGGACAAAATGTTCACCTGCTGCCTAATAAATTATAATGTCATAATGTTATGCCTCATCTGTGTATAGTAACAGAGGCATTGTTTTTTGACACAAAAAGAAAGTCATTTCAGTTTCAACCTGGAAGCTAACTGTATTGCTATATTCGTATTAGTATATTAAATTAAATGCATTGCTACTAATTACTAAGCACCGTTGATTTATAAATGTTCACCTGCAGACACAGAGCCTGTGAAACCCTCTACCCCAGAGGGAGATTCCAAACTGGGTGTGAAAGAACGTCGTAGATCGAGGAGAGAGAGACGTTCCACCGGCATCACCACACTTACAGGAGAGGTGAAAAGCAAACACACACACACACACCCCCCCATTGATGTGTTGTACATTTTGCAGAGATTTGACAGCACACGCTTTAATAGAAATGAGGTTTGTGGTGAGCAGAAGACTCGTGAACCACATTCAAACTGAATGATCTACACAAGCGCTAACAGACTCTAACTTACCAGAAGTGGCTCAAAAATAGCAGGTTTCCTCCTACACCTTGTATATTGGTCTCTGCACTAGTGGATGGATAAAAAACAAACAAACGTAACACTATGTAAATTTTATTGTTAAATTAAACTTTTATTTGATCAAAATAAACTCCAAAAAGAAGTTCTAGCAATCAGCTATTGGTGCCGATTAATCAGAGAAACCTCTTAATATTTCTCAAATTTTCAAATAAGTTGATAACATTTTGGTTAACTGGAGCATCTGCCCTAAAATATAGTCTGAGATGAAAGTCAAATGTGGCTTCTCCGCATCTAGATGATATAATCTTCTATCTATAATATTATTATTATTATCATATTTCTATTATCTCAGTTGCACTAGTCAAGTTCACCTATTTTATCTTATTTGCTAATGCAAGCTACCAAAAGGTTTGTTGATGTATTGTACACTTTGAGTTACTCTGGATAAAAGTCAGTTGAATGTAATTGCAGCATTTCTGAATCAATTATAATAATAAAAACACTGTAAACACTGTATGCTGTGTATAAGCTTTTTTTTTTTTTCTTGTCTTAGACAGAGGATCTGGATGTGAATGAGCCTACGCGTGCAGATGGCACATTAAGGTTTTTGTCTCTTCCTTGTCTACAGTCATATATATATATATGTATGTGTGTGTATGTTCTGTATATTACAGCATTTCATGTGCATTTTAGTAAATTATTTTCATGTTGCCACAGTGAAGCTCAGGCAGGAGATGCAAGATCATTATTATCACTGGATTTTAGAAAGGTACAACTGAATATTTTAAAAAGTTTTAACCGCTTGCCAAGATGTCGAGATGAATTAAATGTCTGCCTGTTTTCTCATCTCTGTCTGTGCAGCTGTATGTGGAGGTGTTGAAGGACAACGGTTGTTTGAGAGAGAAGCTCCAGGAGACACAGCTGCAGCTCAGCGAATGCAAAGTGGAGCTCGAGCGACTCAGACAGGTCTGTTTCATGTTTCTATCATTAGCTATTCATATAAATAGTCTTTTTTCCTATAAATCATTAGTTATGCTTGTATGCATGTGTATGTAAGAAAAATACATAAAAATGCATACAAGCATAACTAATGATTTGTAGGGGATAAGATTAGATGCCTGAAGATATCAATATAGTTATCAAGCAAACCAACATTTTTAATGACATTCAGGCATCTAATCTTATTTGTTCCTAATAAGACATAAATTACAAAGTAAATTTAAACTAGCTTGAGGTTCTGCCACACAAATCTTGCGTCCCAAAATTTTTTGGAAAACAGAGCTTAGTTAAATCTATGTGAAACACATATTTCTAAATGATTGCCACCCTCTAGTGGACAGCAGCGTGTTTGCATGTTTAAAACAATTATATGTTGCGTGGTTCTCTGTTGAATTTCAAGAGCTTTTTATATATATATATATATATATATATATATATATATATATATATATATATATATATATATATAACAAATACCTAAAAGTCCCACTTAGATAATTAACCATGCTCCGCTAAACTTGCAGAAATACTCAATTATATATTCCTCTTTTACTGTCACTATAACGTGTGTGTTTCTGTACTCAGAGCCAGGAAAATGGTTGTGACCGCCCTGCTCTACTGGAACTAGAGAGATTTGTAAGTAAATTTTTGGCCTCGCTTCAATTTCAGTGCAATCCTCTTTTTCCACTTCACTTTGAGCCAATTGTCTCATATTCTTAACTTTTCTCTGATGAGTTCCTATAAGTTATGCACTGTTTACTTGTGATGTATTGAACAAAGCAGTATATGCAGCCCATCATCACTGTAGTGTGAGTACATGGACAACGAGCGGAAAAAAAATAACTTAGGGCACCTAGTGACCACTTAGTGAAGATGGCAGAGACTTTTCAAAGGGTTAAGCATAGGAAATTGAAAACATGGTCTATGAAGTCATATTACAGGCAGTATAATCACTGAAATCATGTTCTAATGTAAATGAATGTTACTGAGATACATGAGGTAAAATATTACTCCAGTAAACATGCTTCCTTTAAACATTCACAAGTATTTGCCTTTGAATATACTTAAGTTTTCAAAGTACTGTGATTTATTATGGCTATTTTTTTCATATTATCATTTTTGTCACAAGACTCTTTGCTTAATCAACTCTGATCCATATCTATTAAAGTTATCATGAGCCAAAAAAGAAAAAACGTGCAAATAAGTCCACGGGTGTTGTGGCAAGTTAGCATTGAACTTGAACTCCTGTTGAACTTGATGCTGAACTGTATGTTGGTGATAAGTGGACGCCACCAAGCGCCAGCAGAGCTGAAGATGTTGAGGTTTTCGTTGGGAGTAATGAGGATGGACAGGATTAGAAATGAGTTTTTTTACAGGGACAGTGCATGTAGGACATTTTGGAGACAAGGTGTGATTGAAATGGTTTGGACATGTGCAAAGGAGGGACATTAGGTATATCAGTAGGAGAATGCTGAGGATGGAGCCACCAGGAAGGAGAAAATAAGAAAAACCAAAGATGTTTATGGATTTGGTGAGGGAAGTCATGCAGGTAGTTGGTTTGAAAGAGGCAGATGTAGAGGACAGGGGTTATGGAGACTGATAATCTGCTGTGGCGACCCCTAAAGAGAGGCAGAAGAAAACCTTGCTGTGACTCTGTTCAGTTCCAGTTCTAGAATTCCAGATGCTTCTAGGTATACATTTTAAAATATCTGTTTATGTAAAGTCCAGGCATATGCAGTTACTTTACAAATGATAGCATGTTAAAAAGTGTTCATTAAACTTCTATCAGGTCTGTAACGCCTTCTGACCAATCAGAATCGAGCACTGTGGTATAATGAGTGTTTGATCAGTATGGAAATGCTAGGCTAAATCCGCAGGAAAGGTTAACATAAAATAAGCATAATGTGTTGGGTTTTTAAATGATGTTTTTGTGTGTTAAAGGAGAAGAAAGCACTTGAGAGAAAAGCAGCAGAGCTCGAAGATGAACTTAAGGTGAATGTGTTGATATGATTACTGTACCTTTTTTAGGGTATTTATTGCAAAACAATTATAATAATAAATCAATTAATCCTCACACCACACAGTCAATCCTGTACTTACATTCTTCTCCCCACAGGTTCTTATTGATCTACGTGCTGATAATCAGCGGCTGAAAGATGAGAACGCTGCTCTCATTCGAGTCATCAGCAAACTTTCCAGATGAGCCCTTCACTCCGTCACTATTTACTGAAAACCACAAGGTGGCAGCACTGCCCATCTCTTTACCCAGAATAAACTGGAAGAACGCTCTTCTCTTTCTGCCTGGCCATGACGCACTGCATTGTCAGTTACGTGTGTGTGTGTGTGTGTGTGTGTGTGTGTGTGTGTGTGTGTGTGTGTGTGTGTGTGTGTGTGTGTGTGTGTGTGTGTGTGTGAGTGAGTGAGAGAGTGCGTGTGTATGTGTGTGGGCTGGTGGGTAGGTTGGTGGGTGTTCTCTCACCCCTCGGGTGGCTAAACTACTGTTCTCCAGATGAACCTGCACACAAAGGTGAACAGACCTAGCCGCAGCACAACCCTCAGTTAAACAGCACACCAAGTCTGATCTTACCAGGTCTGATCTTACCAGGTCTGAATTTGCCAGTTTTGAATTCACCAGGTCTGATTACACCAGGTCTGAATTCACCAGGTTTAAATTCACCAGGTCTGATTACAGCAGGTCTGATTTTGCTCGTTCTAGGTCTCAAGAACAGTAACACGTTACTTGAACTCGTTGTCACAAGACTGATCATAACATAGTCATAACCACAGTTGTAATTATACAGTATCACCAACAATATAACAGTGTCATGTTACAATTATCAGTAATTATTATTATAGCTGTCTTTTTATTATTATTTTTTGGATCAGATGTTTGCAGTGTACAGTGGATTTTGAGTATCTGAAAGAAATCAGTAGTTTGTCAGTTCCCTCACTGTAATTGTTGTGTAACTCATTCACAGTGAGCTGTATGGTGACCGTATATCGATAGCAAGGTAGTTTTAGCTTTAGACTTTACAGAAAATGTACTTTACTTTGTGATAGGCCGCATCATTATAAAATCAAACTATTGATGATTGTTTGCCTCTCATATATATGACATAACATCTGCCATAAAATAGCCACTTTGACGGTTGCCATCTGATTTTTCATACATGCCGCTATTTCATCGCTGTAATATTTATTCAAGATGGCATACGGCTGTGTTCATGACCATTTATTGTCAGTATTATGACGTAGGGTTCACGTAACGTGTTACCCGAAGTACATACTTGAAGTACAGCAGGATGGAGAAGAAATGCAGGGTGCTTATGTTCCATATATTTAATTACATCTCCTTTTTTTTTTTTCTCTCTCTCTTTCTCTCTCTCTTGTGCACTGTTCTTATTATAATTTTTTTTACCTTGTAGTTTAACTGAAAAAAAGCCAGTACATGGTTGCCAGTTTATATTATTATTCGCTTTAGACGTGTGTATCCACTGTAGCTCGTAGTTTATACTCTCACAGTCTTGGACACCAGAGGGCACGGCCAATCATCAGCTTTTAGGACAAGACCAAAAAAAAAAAGGTCCTGATTTTGCAGAGCGACAGGCCGTCTGGGGATCAGATTTTTATTTAGTTTTTATTTTTATTACATATGACAAAATTTCTTTGCATTTTCATCAACTTACCTGTGTACATAATATTAAAGGAGCAGCGAGTAAAAAATTATGATGAAAAAACTGTGATGCATGAAATATAAAGCAGGGGCTTCATATATTTTCTTTGGAGTTTTTTTATTTATTCTGTTTACATCTTTCTGGTCCAAATATCAGCTTCCAGAAATCCACCTGCACCCACACACATTGCTGCTCAGGTTTTTCCATTAAAAACTAATTTTACTTTCTTTTAAAAAGAAATAGCAAAGGGGTTATAGTTTGTTTGCGGGAATTTATTTTTGTTTATTTGAGGGAATAGAAAGATCTTTTATAATTAAGTATAACATTTTAGCAATTGAGTTTTCCTCAAGAACAGCAGAGGGCACTAAAAAATACAAAACTGCTCCTTTAATGTTACTTCTAAAGGCGTAGCTTTCTGCTGTAAGCCAGCATAGTTAGAGGAGGTCAACTGTTGCATAATTAAAGCCTGTAGTCAGTGTGCAGGCATGTTGGGTAAATAATTGCATTAGTATTTGTAAGTTAGAAAAATGTGCTTTCCGCGTATTTTATGTGAAAGAGCCATGTTTACATTATAAAACTCAACACGATGTAGTGGACGATTAATACTGGTTTATAAAAGTATTTTAGCAGACCAAAACAATTAGCAAAGCTGTTTAGTGGGGTTTTTTTGTAGTCATGGACCCTAGTTGTGGAAAACTCGGTTTCTGTATCCAATACTCGGTTTCAGTTTATCCAATCATGAGCATTTGTTTTTGGGTTTTAAAAACAAAAGGTATAGTGCCAGAGGACATAAATAGCAGTTTTCACAAAATAGATTTCATTTTGTTACATGACAGCACTGTTTACAAACCAAAATGTTTACAGACAGTTAGATATGTGCCCGTTCGGATAACCTTCTTAATAGCACTATACAACTGGATAAAGGTTAAATATTGGATGCTGTTGCTATTCAGTGACGGTAGCTGTTAGCAGAAGGGGCGGAGCCATTAGAGGAAGCTGATCAGTTAACAATTAAGACTACCATGTGAGGTTTGTCAAGCGGAGAAATGTAGTTGTAATGTCACATGATCCAAATATGATAATCGTTTTTTTACCCGAAGCCCCGCCCTCTTTTAATCAGTGCAAAGCCTACCGCTCGCTCAGCAAAATCGGGACAGCACTTGCATTGTTAGACATAAGAGATGCAAACGTGCCAAAATCTGAAGCTCCTCTCATGCATGGCTACTGGTGCTACGCTGTTGAGAATGGGGGCTTTCTCTTTCTTTCTCTCTTTCTCTTTCTCTCTCTCTCTCTCTCTCTCT
This sequence comes from Silurus meridionalis, assembly GCF_014805685.1. NCBI lineage: Eukaryota > Metazoa > Chordata > Actinopteri > Siluriformes > Siluridae > Silurus > Silurus meridionalis. The sequence goes on along the minus strand of NC_060884.1, from coordinate 5,298,835 downwards.
GTGTCTCTCTTTCTCTCAGGACAAGCTTAGATCAACACTGTACTCGAGCACACTGCTACTGTATGTCGGACCAAACAGTCATTGACATGGTTGCTGTTTCTCAGCGAGCGAGTATTTATTAGTGTATGTGATGTTTTACAGAGCCCGTGTCCTGTGCCAATGGTGGTGTAGGGATTTAATATTTTTGTCATTTATTTTCCAAGAGGAGAAAGAGGAGGAATGTTTATACTGTGAGTCCTGCTCTCGAAAGAACAGGCGCTTTATAAGGTCAAAGCTTTTGACAGTTCTTCGTGTTTTTTTTTTTGTTTGTTTTTTTTTGGTTGTTTTTTTAATTGCTCCTGTTTTATTAATATTATTTTTAAGCCAATGCATGCCAAGATTGTATTTCGACAAAAAAAAAAAAAAAAAACGTGCCTTTCTATATATCTATTTTAATATTTCAATGTTGCTCAGTTGAAAAGCTCCGGGCTCGTTGGCTCGGCAAAGCTCCGATAGACTCCAAAAGATTGTGCTGTCCTTCAAAAACACATCCAGCCGTCGACATTCTGTGAAACGGCCAATAAAATTCAATGGAAACCGATCATTAGTATTGCGTCGTCTTCTGCTTCTTGTCTTTTAGCTTGTTTCAATTTAACACTTTCATGGAATGTGGAACTATTTGCCCCATAGTTTAATGTTTATATTGATAAAGATATAGATATAAATTATCTACAGTGAGGAAAATAAGTATTTAAACACCCTGCTATTTTGCAAGTTCTCCCACTTAGAAATCATGGAGGGGTCTGAAATTGTCATCATAGGTGCATGTCCACTGTGAGAGACATAATCTAAAAAAAAAAAATCCAGAAATCACAATGTATGATTTTTAAACTATTTGTATGATACAGCTGCAAATAAGTATTTGAACACCTGTCTATCAGCTAGAATTCTGACCCTCAAAGACCTGTTAGTCTGCCTTTAAAATGTCCACCTCCACTACATTTATTATCCTAAATTAGATGCACCTGTTTGAGGTCGTTATCTGCATAAAGACACCTGTCCACCCCATACAATCAGTAAGAATCCAACTACTAACATGGCCAAGACCAAAGAGCTGTCCAAAGACTCTAGAGACAAAATTGTACACCTCCACAAGGCTGGAAAGGGCTACGGGGAAATTGCCAAGCAGCTTGCTGAAAAAAGGTCCACTGTTGGAACGGAAGGTTCCCCTGCTTAAACCAGCACATGTCCAGGCACGTCTTAAGTTTGCCAATGACCATTTGGATGATCCAGAGGCGTCATGGGAGAAAGTCATGTGGTCAGATGAGACCAAAATAGAACTTTTAGGTCATAATTCCACCAAATGTGTTTGGAGGAAGAAGAATGATGAGTACCATCCCAAGAACACCATCCCTACTGTGAAGCATGGGGGTGGTAGCATCATGCTTTGGGGGTGTTTTTCTGCACATGGGACAGGGCGACTGCACTGTATTAAGGAGAGGATGACCGGGGCCATGTATTGCGAGATTTTGGGGAACAACCTCCTTCCCTCAGTTAGAGCATTGAAGATGGGTCGAGGCTGGGTCTTCTAACATGACAATGACCCGAAGCACACAGCCAGGATAACCAAGGAGTGGCTCTGTAAGAAGCATATCAAGGTTCTGGCATGGCCTAGCCAGTCTCCAGACCTAAACCCAATAGAGAATCTTTGAAGGAAGCTCAAACTCCGTGTTTCTCAGCGACAGGCCAGAAACCTGACTGATCTAGAGAAGATCTGTGTGGAGGAGTAGGCCAAAATCCCTCCTGCAGTGTGTGCAAACCTGGTGAAAAACTACAGGAAATATTTGACCTCTGTAATTGCAAACAAAGGCTACTGTACCAAATATTAACATTGACTTTCTCAGGTGTTCAAATACTTATTTGCAGCTGTATCATACAAATAAATAGTTAAAAAATCATATATTGTGATTTCTGGATTTTTTTTTTTTTAGATTATGTCTCTCACAGTGGACATGCACCTACGATGACAATTTCAGACCCCTCCATGATTTCTAAGTGGGAGAACTTGCAAAATAGCAGGGTGTTCAAATACTTATTTTCCTCACTGAATATATAGGTATAGATTATCTATATATACAGCATATTGGTATATTTAAAGCCATAGAGCTTCTTTTACACATTGGGAAACTTGTTTTTTAAGTACTAAGGTTTAGATTCAAATGAGCACACAAACATTTACATTTGCAGCATTAAGCAGAGGCCCTTGTCCAGAGCGTACAAAAGAACATGGAAACATCCCTTTAGGTGTTAGGTTTCTGTTTAGGTTTCTGTTTTATGGTTAGGTTTCTGTTTTCTGGTTAGGTTTCTGTTTTATGGTTAGGTTTCTGTTTTATGGTTAGGTTTCTGTTTTGGGGTTAGGTTTTTGTTTTGCAAAATATAAAAATAATGATAATAGTCACTAAAAATTAGCACCGTAAAAAATTTAAACTGCTGCTAACAAAACATCCAACAACCATGCTACAATAATAACACAATGATTTAACGAACAACCATCATCACCATCAACACAAACAACAGCTAAAATAACAATAATAAATAATACAACTTTTTATTATTTATAGAAAAACCAAAAAAGACCAAAGTCTTTCAGTGTTTCTTGAAAGTTCCTGTTTCTCGAGTGTGACATCACAACACACAGGGTGGGGTGAAAGTCAAAAAAGAAAACTGCATGCAAGCTCCGGATTTGACTCAGCTGACAAGCGGAATCTGGTCTAAGGTAAGTCATAATAATAATCAGAACCAGACAAATGATGAAACAACTGATGAAGTAAACAAATGATGAAGTAAATTGCAGACTTTGTATAAAAGTTCATTAAAAACTTAATTATTCAGATTCTTTATCAGCATTCTTTATTCTTATGTTCTATTCAGACATACTCCAAACATAAAAAGCAGAAATGGCATGCAGACGAGAGCAACTCTTTGAGGTAATTATCAAGAGGTTTTGAATTAGTGGAACTACTAAATGTATGTGATAAATATATGGTGGAATAGCAATCGTGCCAGCATCAGTGTAAGCCAACAGTTGAGTTGAGGGCTAGAGAGCAAAATGCTGGGAGAGTAGATCACTGGTTAATCTGGTGGTCTTCTTTTCGGAAGGTTGTGAGGTCAGATTTCACCATTTATCTGCCACCCCTTAACCCTCAACTGCTCAGTTGTATGAATGAGAAGTGTAGGTCATGCCGGTTACGGTGAATGGAACGGTGGTGAACCGGTGACAGCGTGGTGGGCGGCTGAGGCTCATTAATACACGTGGGGAATGAAGCCCGGCCCGTGTGGTCCGATTCAACAGACGAGCTCCTGTATCTTATCTGCTGAAGAAGTTAATGCAGTTAATGTTCGATGGGCCAGAACTGTTTTGGGTCAGAGCTGTAGGGGGACCAACTCAATATTAGGCAGGAGGTCATAATGTTATGCCTGATTGTTTTGTGTGTGTTTCTTTTCTGTAAATTATCATTATTTTTTAGCTCATCCAACATCTGCATCACTTAAATCTAGATGTTGAAAGAATGGATGTGGACGTAAGTATGCATAAATGTTGATCTGAGTGTTAATCTGCTCATAAAACAGGCAATGAGAAGCCTGTCAGGTTCAATAAGACGCTAATGTCAGATCAGTCATTGTTAGTCTGCTGTTAAGATGCATTATAAAATTAATTATTAGTAAAGAATTATTTGCGTCAGATTTTAGTTTTGATTGAAATGTGTGTGTGTGTGTGTGTGTGTGTGTGTGTGTGTGTGTATATATATATATATATATATATATATATAATATACTGTAACAATGTTATTTTTTAGCTAGAACTTTTATTATCACTATTAGTATAATTAATGTTATATTATTTGGTATGTTTCAATGTACATGTTTTGTTAAAAGAAATGAAGTATTTGTCTGTTTTAACCATCTCTCTTTCTGTCTCCTCTTTCACTTTTATTCTGAGCTTCCTTCCTTTCCTCTTCTATCTCCTCCCTTTCCCCTCCTCCCCTCCTCCCTCCCCACCCCTCCTCTCCCCTCCTCCCCACCCCCACCCCCACGAAACATCCATTGATCTGTACTGAGTTTGATCTCAAGTCACAAATATCTGAATCAAATGACAATGAATTCATTCTTGCAATCATGGTTGACTGAAGTGGGCTTCCTTTTTGAAACCCCTCCCTCCCTCCCTCCCATTCATACCTCAGTTTTACTCTGCATATAAGGAGAAATTCACAGAACGATGACAAGGCTCAAAGTCTGAAGGAACCTTCAATGAAAGATTGAAAAACTCTCAACAACGACTAAGTGGACTCTTTATCTTCCTTTACTCATTTATTATTATTATTTTTTTTTTATATTAAAACTTTTTTTAAATAAAATTAGTTATAATTTAGATTTTTTTTTATTTATTTTTTTATCTTAAATAAAATTTTAGATTCAGTAATGTTTTCATATGTTGATTGCCAGAAAGACCCACACATGCTTATTTACTCAGGTGCCACATGATGACATTAGTGAGATCAGTGAAATCTTCCAGAAGCTAAATCTGGGGGAAGAAGAGATGGAGGTGGAGGTGGAGGTGGAGAAGATGATGGTAGAGAGGATTGAGCTGGAGGAGAAGGTGGAAAAGATGGATGTGGACGTGGATGTTATGGATGAGGTAATTGTTTAAACAAAAACAAAAAAAAGCTCTCATCTATCATCTGAACTTTTAATATTTTTTATATTTGTCATATTTGTTAGTTTTTTATATTTGTCATATCCTGATTGTTCACATGTACAATGTATGTTTTTTGGTTTTCTCCTATGTGATTATTTTACAAATGATTGAAATGCACATTCGATTTTGTTCACACATGATCATATAACAGCACAAGATCCCGTGATTATTTATTTATTTGATGATCATAAGGGTTTAGTTATTAATACTGTCAAACTCAGGGTACGACATCTTGTAATACCACTGAATCCACTACAATACAGAACGATTTAATCGAAATCTGACCAGACACTGGAGTAGACATAGAACCATCGAGGCAGACCAGGACAATGTTCTGGAGAAAGTTTTTGAAGGGGAGTTTCTTCCTCTCTGGCAGTTTCTTCTCTACTCTTATGCTGCCTCACTCTTGACTGATAAACTGGTGTAGCTGTGGCAAGTATCTTCCTGCCATATATATTGAGTAGGAGGAGCCAAAGGCAAAACATCTTTACATAACAGTTACTTACACTAATTTTCCTTCCTTCCTGATTTAGGTTATTGTTCTGTTAATATTTATAGTGTCTCACACTATGTGTTAAGAAAAACATCTGTGTAATGTCTATAAGGTGTATGCTGTGTAATTATGTGACTTATGCAGTATATACATGACTTCCTGTTTGAACTGTTCAATAGTATTGGTCCTTTTTCCTTATATAGTAAGGAATATAGACCCTGGATCCTGAATGTATGTGAAGGTATATGGCAAAATAGGGTTGCAAAGGGTCTCTGGAAACTTCTGGGGAAATTGGAAATATTTCAACTTACCAGGATATTATGGGAATTCATTAGAAATTTGGGGAAATTTATATAAACTGTATCATTTACAATTATAAAATTATAGGTTATATGCTGACATGCATCCCTGGTGGTCTAGTGGTTAGGATGCGGCGCTCTTACCGCTGCGGCCCGGGTTCGATCCCCGGTCAGGGAACCAACCCCAGCCATTAGGGTTGCACAAGCCTTAGTGCCGGTCCCAAGCCCGGATAAATGGGGAGGGTTGCATTAGGAAGGGTGTGCCAAATCAAACATGCGGATGGTCCGCTGTGGCGACCCCTAATGGTAGAAGCCGAATAAAAGTTTATGCTGATATGCATGCAAACTAATACAGACTTAAAAGAAACATTTTGATGTATCTTTGCCCAACCCTTAACCCGATGCTGTGTGCTGTACTATGTATTGTGTTTTTTCCCCGATATCAGATAGAAGACCACGGAGAGGAAATCTCTCCTAAACCTCTCCAAGATTGAATTTCTAGTTTGGGCATAAGAAAACCTTTCAATCATTTGTCAAAAATCAATTAACCAAATCAGCCAGTCATTATATTTCTAATGGATATAATTTAAGTGACATTTTACTGAAATAGAAAACTTTTACTTTGAACACACATTGAAGTCATTTATTTTTTCACCCTGACAGATCAGACAGATGATCGAAGTGATAATCAGACTGATGATCACAGCCAGGATCTGATAAATGAGCATTTGGAAAAATTTGACTGAAACAGCAAATCTTCATTTCAAACACTGTATATGTGTCTATGGCATATTTTGGACTTTTCTCTATACATGCTGGACCTTCCTTGTTCGGAGCAACCAGTTTTTCCTGCGCCACAGATCTGGTCGCTTTTGCTGAAAGTCCTCTATAAGATAGTGTATATATATATATATATGTTTTATATATATGTTATAGTGTGTATATATGGTTTTTTTTGTTTTTTTTTCTTTCATCAATTTGTATTAAAATTGAAACAAAGTATAAGTCCTCCAAAGTGGGGGGGTGGATGGTATGGGTTTAAAAAATGATGAAAGTATAAAAATACATATGGTTCAAAGGTTCTTCTGTGATTTTTGTTCTGCCAGTTTATCATTTACATTCATTTAAATTAATTTTAAACCAGAGATGCCCAAACTAAGGAGCGTTGTGGCAAAGCTGGTCTGTCGTGACTTTTGATTTGGTCCATCATGCCATATCTGAGAAGACAAAAAATCCACTAATACATATCTTCATTTATAATTAAATATTAAATATAACTTTATTTTTAAGATGCAGAAAATGTTAATTGAAATGAATATTAAAGAAAAGAAAGCATATCATTGATTTTGATCAATTATATATATTTATATCGATTTTGAATTAATTTTGGAAAAAGAGCAGCTTCATGTCTCTTATTACAGGTCAATTGATATTACAAGCATATGGCATTAGTATATTTTTTTTGTTTTGTTTTTTTGTTGTTGTTGTTTTTTAATAATTTGCTCTCTAGAGGTAGACTGGTCCCATTTATCAGAGGACGACTTTTCAGACTCACCTTCAATTTGAATAGAAACAAATTTTTACTTTTAAACATTTGAACACTTTCAGTGCCAAAGCAATAATTCACAAATAATTCACTTCCTTTAAACTCACTTAAATAAAAGTCAAACACTGATTGATATCTATTACAATTATCATGAGCCCAAAACCCTTCTTAACTACTTAATAAAAAGATCACTCAAATAAGACCACGGTTGTTGTGGCGAGTTCGAACTGCATGTTGGTGATAAGTAGATACACCAAACGCCAATTGAAACAAGTTCAAAACAGAGCCCGTGCTCGGTCCTGATTGGCGTCTTGTCACTTTGAAATGTAGTGAAGTTCAAAAGTAAAAGTCCCCCAAAATAGAAAGACTGAAAGTACAGATACATGACAAAGCTACTTAAGTACAGTAACAAATTACATTTACTTTGTTACTGTCCACTATTGCGATCGGCGATTCCTTTTCAAAATTTCTGACCAGCAGGTTTTTTTAGTCAATAAAAGTCAATACAACAATGACTGCTGTATTGTATGTATTTAACAAAATATTTTAGAATACACACTAAAAAATTGATGAGAAGTGTGAATGTGTGTGTGTGTGTGTGTGTGTGTGTGTGTGTGTGTGTGTGTGTGTGTGTGTGTGGAAGAGTATGTATTTTTTTTGAGAATTTTTCCAGACTTGTTTATTCTTCTCTAGCTAGAAATTTCGACTCAAATTTTGAAACATTTAATTGCGTCCTCAGTTGCCTATTAGGAGGGAAAATTCCAATATTGAGCTCTTGTCACTATTAAACTCCATGTCAAATTCATCCACTAACTACAGAGATTAACCAGATAAATTTCCAGAGGCTCTCCAAAGAGCATGCTTGTGGATGGATTTGAGGTAGAAAAGCATGTTTTGGAAGGATTGTTAAGAGATTGGGCATGAATCTCATTGGGCTCTTAGACCCATGTGTGACATGAGGGTAATAAATGATGGTCAACAAGTAATTTTTAAAGTAATGGAGTTGCTTTTCTTGGTTCTCCAGCCAGGTGTTGCATATAATTTTGCAATCTATATAATGTTTCATTCCTCCCTGTGTCCATCTATACATGATTGTATAGAATGTCTTAGTATTCTGCAGAATTACAGTTTCCTCTTTACTTGAACTGAGAGGCACAAACATGTTCTAGCAGGATAATGTTTGGAAAAAACTTTTAGGCACTGAACGTAGAAATATATATTTTATAACCTCGTCATCTCAGTGAAGTTGCTTTGAGACAATGTCTGTTAAAAGTGCTATAGTAATCAAACTGAATTGAATTGAAATCCCCACAGCCAGAGTGGATATTATGTTAAAGGTGTAACATCAAACATCAGACTAAAGAAAAGAAAAGGATGAACTCTGTGATTTTACCCATGGCATGAATGTTGATGGTTTTACTGAAATTCTTAATGTCCTCAGTGTTTGACAAAGAATCCACAAATTATAATCATTTAGTTTTGGATAATAAAGAGAAACAATTTGGCTTCATGGTTCAAGCACTGTGCAACTGTGTAATAAATAGAGTCTTTCTCACACACACACACACACACACACACACACACACACACACACACACATATTTTCACATAGGACACAAGTAAGTTGATAAAATATTGTATTGCAGATAACTATAGATGCACTGCACTTAAATACTTGAAATTGTACTGGGGACAGATTGTTAAAGATGATTTGTGATAAAGATCACCAGGGATTGTCACACGCCATCAAATGTATACATTCCCACAGAAAAACAGCCCAGGGTTCCATTTTCAGGGTAAGTTGAACTGCTTTGTCGTTCAATTCATGTTTTACAGTTTGACAAGCATTGCATATGAGATATTAGGTAAGGGGAAGAGATATTTGGCTGATATTTTTTGATAACGTACATACAAGTCGACCTCGTCCCCGTCGTCCAGCTTAAGCTTCTCCATGGCTTCTGTGATTTTGGCAATTCCATCATGATAGTTTTGGAGAACAGTACGCTCTGATTTCTCAGTCTTGAGGGTGACATTCTTTTCTTCCTGTCTATTTAGCTTTACTGTGTAATACAACATATGCAACATTTTGAAAATTCATTGCATCACAAATAACTGAAGAACAGCAGGATTTAGATAATCTGTACATGGAGTTTTACTTTTGTAGGATAGGTTTCGATGATTCTTTACTGGGTTGTGCCTGTTGGATTTCATTTTTCTGTAGCCCTTTTGTGTGACACAAGAAGGTGTGATGTAAGAACGATCAAATGAAAACATTTTTTAAAAAGATTGTAGATTATATCTGATCACAGTACAACATATTTATGTATTTTGATCATGTTATAAAGACATTGTGTGCACGTCCTTTTTTTTCCCAGATGAAGGATAAAAAAGTAATGATTTATAATCCCAATATTCTTTTTTACCCCAGTATGACTTTCTCTCTGACTGTTTTAAGCAACACTGCCTCATTTTATCCCAAGGAGCTTCTCCATGTCACTGCCACCTCTGGTTTGTTGATTAGAAATATAAATCTAAGTTGTAATATGTAAAAACATATTAAAGATGTACCCTGGACTGTATCACCCCAGTGACTAAACAAAAATATTTGAATATTAATGAAGTTGCTTGAAGTAACATCCAGCTTACCGTCATATATGAGTGACGAAGCATGCAGTCCCTTCTAAAGCAACGGTTCTCCAGCCAGTTGTTGCATATAATTTTGCATCCCCTGGCAGCTTCACTGTGCCGGAACTTACAGTGATCCCCCTTTCGAAGGAAAAACGTTTAAACACTTCCCTCCACAAAAGTCACTCTCCCACAGACAAGCTTTTAACAATCATTCTGTTGTGTATGCTGACAGAAGAATAATATGCAGCAGAATGATGGAGTCTTGCTTGTTCACATTGTCTTTACTCAGAACTACAACGACTAATACATCATTACACGAGTCACCACTAGAGGGCAGGCTTATCACAGAATGCTGATACTCAATAGTATATACATTACACATTCGAAATGTTTTCATATCTCTGCAATACCTTTATGCATGTTGATGTGAAAAAGAAATAACAATCCTCTCGATTGTAGCTCATGGTTCCTTCTAGGCTCTTTACAAGGATCCACTGATGTTTGAGAAATCAGACAGAAAAAAAGACAATTTTGTTTTTTTGATAAACATGCTCATATGTCTTATGATATAAGATATTGAAAGGCTAAAATGTCGGATGTGTGTGTGTGTGTGTGTGTGTGTGTGCTTCTAATTTTGAAAATAGTTTTGAAAATAGGTAAATGTACTTTTAATTAAATATGTTTTGTTTGAAGTATTGTGCTTAACTTAATTTTTTTTTATTAAATTAAATTACATGAAAATAATGCAGGGGGGGAGGGGGGGGGGGTTGGAAATAGAGCCCTGGAAACTACTGCACTGATTGATTTATAGGAGGAAAACAAACGACTCAAAAGAAAGAAAGATTTTAAATGAGCGACTTTTTACTTTTACTTGAGTCAAATTTAATTGAAGTGGCAGTAATTTTTACTTGAGAAGAATATTTTATTACTCTTTTCACCTCTGGCTACAAACTTAAAATAGAAATATAAAATGTAGGTTAGTGTAATGGTAATTAATGACATTTTCCATGACAGGATTAAAGTATTTTAGTTAACCTTTCAAGAGCTTTTATGATATTGGATTGACTGTAAGGAATGTTTCCCCCTACAGACCAGCACACAAAATGACAACTAGTGATGTACAGAGCCTTATGTAGCAACCCGGTGACATCACAGAATCACGTGGGCTACGCGTAATGCAAACATAAATTCATTAAATTTAGAATCAACAGATTTATTTTTTATTATTTTTATTAATAATAAATAATAATTTTTTAGTCTCACTTTGACATTCTTTGCTATTTCTTCATTTTTTGTTTTTGACGAGTTTGAAATTTGTCGCCATCTTTTGGTGATTATTGGAATTGTTTGGTTTTCTTTAACTCTGGTAGTTACAGTACGTCGCCAGACGCTATTATGTCCTTTTTGTTTTGTTTTTTTCTTTATTATTAATATTTATGAAATGCTGAAGTCCAGATTGATATGTATATTTGTTTCTCCAGTTGTGTATTATTTAAAAAAAAACAGTTCCCTTTGTGATGGGTTGTCCCCCCAAAAAAAATATTATTTTAAAAAATCGCACTCTCTATTATATGTATTCTGTATTATATGAAAAATATATGTATACCTAAATAATTGTGCATTTAGAAACAGTTGAGTTCCCCCTCCCCTTCCTCACAGTGGTTTGACCCACTGCCTGTTTTCCCAGTTCATCTCACCTTCTCTACACACACGAGTCAGGTGTGTGTGTCTGCACCCAATTAATGTTCAACTCCATTAACTAGGGTATTTTATTCACTTTAAATAAAGCGATTCTCTTTAATGTAGTTGATGCAGACTCATTCATAAATTAGTTGCGGCAAAAATGCTGATTACCGATGTAATTTTCCATGAATCTGCTCTATTAGCGATTAAAATATGACCTAGTGAACGTTAGCTTGTTTACAATAGCGTGTAGCATAGTGCACTGACACTAACACTGCAACTAATGTACTAGTGCTCTGACACTAACACTGCAACTAATGTACTAGTGCACTGACACTAACACTGCAACTAATGTACTAGTGCACTGACACTAACACTGCAACTAATGTACTAGTGCACTGACACTAACACTGCAACTAATGTACTAGTGCACTGACACTAACACTGCAACTAATGTACTAGTGCACTGACACTAACTCTGCAACTAATGTACTAGTGCACTGACACTAACACTGCAACTAATGTACTAGTGCTCTGACACTAACACTGCAACTAATGTACTAGTGCTCTGACACTAACACTGCAACTAATGTACTAGTGCTCTGAAACCAACACTGCAACTAATGTACCAGTGCACTGACACTGACACTGCAACTAATGTACTAGTGCACTGACACTAACACTGCAACTAATGTACCAGTGCACTGACACCAACACTGCAACTAATGTACCAGTGCTCTGACACCAACACTGCAACTAATGTACCAGTGCACTGACACTAACACTGCAACTAATGTACCAGTGCACTGACACTGCAACCAATGTACCAGTGCACCGACACTAACACTGCAACTAATGTACCAGTGCACTGACACTAACACTGCAACTAATGTACCAGTGCACCGACACTGACACTGCAACTAATGTACCAGTGCTCTGACACTAACACTGCAACCAATGTACCAGTGCACTGACACTAACACTACAACCAATGTACTAGTGCTCTGACACTAACACTGCAACCAATGTACCAGTGCTCTGACACCAACACTGCAACTAATGTACTAGTGCACTGACACTAACACTGCAACTAATGTACTAGTGCACTGACACTGACACTGCAACTAATGTACTAGTGCTCTGACACTAACACTGCAACTAATGTACTAGTGCACTGACACTAACACTGTAACTAATGTACTAGTGCTCTGACACTAACACTGCAACTAATGTACTAGTGCACTGACACTAACACTACAACTAATGTACTAGTGCACTGACACTAACACTGTAACTAATGTACTAGTGCTCTGACACTAACACTGCAACTAATGTACTAGTGCTCTGACACTAACACTGCAACTAATGTACTAGTGCACTGACACTAACACACCAAAGCCGTTTCACATGCAGTGTTTTATTTGGGGCGACTTGGCAGAGGTGGGAAGTAACGGAGTACAAATACTTCGTTACTGTACTTAAGTAGATTTTTCTGGTATCAGTACTTTACTCCACTATTTATTATTCAGACAACTTTTTACTTTTACTCATTACATTTTTACACAAATATCTGTACTTTTTACTTCTTACATTTTCAAAACAGACTTTAGTTTTAATCCATTGATTTGGTGAATTTTTTTTTATTTTCACTGTGCGCCGATTTTAGCCGAACAACCGATTTCCTGTTATTGCGCGTCTTTTTCAATCCACTGGTGAATAAAGTCCTGTCTTTCACTCACCACAGATGTAGACTAGTTTATGGAGCTAAGAATCAGCAGGCAGAAGGCAGTAAGAAGTTTGGGGTTAATGTGGATGAGACAGAGGGAGTCAGTGATGTAAACATGACTGAGAACAGACACATTCCTGATCATCATCATCTTTTCTCTGCTTGTGTTCTATATGTGGATCTTCAGCCTGGACACATTCATCATTCATTAGGTAACAACATTTTTAATTCGTTTTGTATTAATATATATATATATATATATATATATATATATATATATATATATATATATATATATATATATATATATATATATATATATATGTGTGTGTGTATGTATGTATGTATATATGTATATTTGGCTGTCAAAATTATTTATTATTTATTATTATTGTAAACGGCACAAAATTTTATTAACGCTATCAATTCAGCGCGCATTTCTGTTTCACCATTTTTATAGAAAATGTAAACGAGGCAGATGTAGAGGACAGGGTGGTATGGAGACGGATGAGGCGCAATTAAAACCTTCGGCAAAAAATACGTTTATCAACGACATCCTTTCTTAGATATAAAATAAATAAATAAACTCCAGATGAAAATATTTTTAATCAGTAAACTTTTGTTTTATTTCTGCGCCAAGTCTCAAATCAAACACCAAAATCCGCCATGTTTTACACAATTAACCCTCTAGGTGGCGTTTTGTGGGTTTTTCCCTCATAATGGCGACACAAAGTTAAATTACTGTCTTTATTGATCGTACAGATAAAAACAATACATCATTCAAATCTGTAAAATGTCTATAATTTTCTATATATAAGCTTCCTGACTTGACTTGAAGAGGTGCAGTCTCTCCGGTATCACCTCATTAACTGTCCGTGTGGAAACATAGCAAAGGCTCTTAATGATGTCCACACGTCTCTGCACTGATATAGCCTTTATATTTAATCACTGTACATATGCTTACATATATATTACATGCTGTAAATATGATACATGTTTAACACCTCCAAGCTGCCAGTTTTGGGCACCTGAGCAAGCCCTTAACTCACTACTCACTATCTCATTTAGTAAATGAGATCATAAAGAGTCGCTCGGGATAAACACTTCCAACAGGAAGTGGCTATATCTCACTATCTTTGTCTCTCTATTTTCTCTATCTAATTGTCTCTGTGTCTCTTTTAGTAAATGTCTCTGTCTCACTGTATATGTCTCTCTCTTGCTGTCTCTCTATTTGTTTCTCACTCTTTCTAAATCTGTGTCTGTGTCTCTCTGTCTTTCCTGCTTATTTACATGTCTAACAAAGTTTTGAGTTTTGAAGTAATGCCATTAGCGATCTATGATGAAAGACTTCCCTGGTTCGATTCTTACCTCTAGTTTCATATTGAACATTATAAGAAGTTTTTAAAAACAGAACAATAAAAGGTCATTAAAATTGGTTGCTGGTAAATCATGGTATATCAGTGGTGCAGGTGTTGGAGATGTGGTTCTTGTACCTGAGTCACTTCTCATAGACTTCGAGTAACTGAGAGAATAAACAGGAAGGAGAAGTTTTGACCCTCTACCATCATGATCTAAGAGAAAACAGTGGTCTCCTAACTATAGAAAAACCAAGAGTCCAATAAGCAAAGCCTTGTTTGCCACCCCTCTGGTAGTGTAGTGGTTAGTAATGCGGCTTCTGCTATCTGACGCACCCGGTTCAATTCCTACCCCTTAGCTGTCCTTTAAATTGTTTAAAAAGTTTTATAAAAGAACCAAAAAAGGTCCTATAAATCAGGTTCTTGCAGGAGATCCTGTGGCTCAATTGGAAGAGCTTTGCCTCTGGGTTGAGAGGTTGCTGGTTCAAACCCCAGCCAGGGCTCAAAGTTAACAGTGTGGAAGGTTCCAGTGACTGTAGTGAGGAAGGTGTCAGAAATGGCTGCATGAAAGGTTGGATGTGGACAGTTTCAGAGGGTGTATCCTGAACCAGGGGGGCAATATCCAGGCATCTGCCCCCCTGGCATCTGAGAAGCTGAAAACAGGGGGTTATGAACAAAAATGCCAAAAAAAAAGTATGAACTTAGGCTCCTGCCAGACCTTTTAATAAATTAATCTCACCTCCCTTAATGCTATTATATTATATCTATTTTTTTTTATTTATTTATTTTTTTTCTGAGGCTATACCCCAACAGGTCTTCACAGCCTTTGTTCACAGTCATCCACTCCATTGCTCACCACACACTAACTTCCACACAACTTACCCAGCGTGGGGACAAGCCAGATTTGAACCAGCAACCTCTGAGCTCAGAGGCAAGGCTTTTACCACAAAGCCATCAAGTCCCACAACTCACCTTCTTTTTTTGGGGGGTTTATCCTTCGTTTCATGCGTCAAAGCAAGAAATTCAGACCAGAAAGAAACACAGAAAGCAGGACTCGAACCCTGAACCCCACCAACAGCGAAATACCAGTCTTAACCAACTGAACCATCAGGAAGGACAAGCTGGGAAGTTTGTTTAGAGCAGGTCTATCTTTCTTTTTGACCCATCAAAACAAGAATATGAAGATGTAGGAATCAGGAATTTAACCTACCTCATGACTAGCAGACAGAAAGCCAGGTTTGAACCCTGACCCCCCAACATTAGCAAAGTACCAGCCTTAACCCAATAAGCCATCAGGAAAAAACAGGATGGGAAGCTTGATTAGAGCAGGTCTATCTTTCTTTTCAAACCATCAACACAAGAATTTAACGCTAAAGAAAGATGTAGGAAGCGAATACAGATGTAAGTAGCACAAGTTGAACCTACATTGTAACTAGCAGGAAGAAAGCAGGATTCAAACCATGATTCCCCCCACCAGCGAGACACCAACGTCAACCCATTGAACCATCAGTGAGGACAGGCTAGGAAGCTTGTTTAGAGCAGGTCTATCTTTCTTTTCACTTCTGTAGAAAGTGAATCCTGATCGTGACTGGCAGGCAGAAACCAGGATTCGAACCCTGAACCCCACCAAAAGCAAGACACCTGATTTACCCCACCGAACCATCAGAGAAGACAGGCCCGGAAGTTTGTTTAGAGCAGGTCTATCTACCTTTAAACCATCAACACAAGAATATAAAGCTAAAGAAAGATTTAGGAAGCAGGAACATAACCGACATCGCAACTAGCAGGATTCAAACCCTGATCCTTAACATCAGCGAGGAACCAGCCTTAATCCGATGAACCATGAAAGAGATCAGACTGGGAAGCATGTTTAGATGAGGCACAAGCCTTAAACCACTGAGCGACTGCTGCTGAAAAGCATGTGTGCTTTTTGGAGGGTTCATACTTTGTTTCATGCCAGCGCAGTAAGAAAGAAGGCATGTAGGACTGGCTTTGAAACCTTGTCACCAGCGTGGACTATATTAAGGACCATGTTCAGGCACAAGCCCTAACCCACTGAGCTACCACAGAAGTGGATCGGTACTTCTACTTAAGTAAAGGATGTGTGTACTTTTGCCACCTCTGCGACCTGGTATAATTTAACTTAACATTAACACACAATTAGCAAATTGTTTATCTGTGCATTTACTAAATGAGCACCGTGTTACGTCCGAACTGACCCCACTGTATTATTATAATCAGTTTTTATTCTGTTCTTAAGTGTCTTAATTAATTTGTAAATAAAATGTTAAACCTTTATTTTAATTCCTTGTTTTTATTGTTGTGATAATTTTTTTTATGATGGTTTTACTTAATTTATGTAAAGCAGTTTGATTTACCATTGTAATTGACGCAGTCTCCATGCAACAATAATAACGATAGAAACAACGTTTTTCACTGTGGAGACATATCTTAATACTGTAAGTACAATTTGACTGTATTATTTGTGTCCCCTTCAAAAATTGTTAATGAGAAATTGTATATTTATTGTCCCTTTATTACTAAAGCGCTTTATTACTAACCCAGCTGTCATCTACAGCCCCTGACCACAGATACAAAGAGCAAATGCATGAGAAATGGAAAAGTAAAGTTAAAAAGTAAAAGCAGAGTAAACAGTCATGTAGGGTAAATGGCTAATTCTAGTCCTTTGTCGCCCTCTGTTGACGATTAATTGTTTGTTGCGTTGTATCCATAGCAACGTTGTGGCGTCTCTATAACAACGTCACAACGCGCTACTTTGCTTGGACGGCAAACGGAAAGGTACCGTATGATTGTTCAGGACTTTCTTTTAATTACATCTGCTGAGGTTTAATGTCAATGTTATTGTCGAGCAGTCTTTATGCTTCTGTAGAGTTTGAAGTAAAAATTAAAACAAATCGATTTGCTATTCATCAATAGTCAACAGTTTTGTTTTGTCTATTTTGTTTTTACTCTCTGTGTAGTCCAAGATGGAGAGGATGAAGAATGGGACAGCACAGGAGACAAAGTGCAACAAGGGACTGTGGGACTGTCCACGATTTAAATACAGCAAGGAGACTCAGGAATTATTACAAGGTGAGTTTGTGTGAGTTTGTCAATGTTTATTAAGTGATTTATTCATTTATTTATTGTTTGAGTAGGTAACTGGTTGATAGATAGATAGATAGATAGATAGATAGATAGATAGATAGATAGATAGATAGATAGATAGATAGATAGATAGATAGATATTAATATTTGATTTATTGGCTGATTGATTTATTTATTGTTTCATTGTTATTGATTGATCTATTGGCTGGTTGGTTGGTTTGTTGGTTGACTCACTCACTCATTGTCTTTCCACAGTGATGATGCAAGAATCACGGCTCACCACCTTTCAGCAGCGGCACATCAACAACCAGCTGAAAAGTGAGATGTTCTTCAAAAGTCTTTAAGTTTAACTTTGACTGGTTTAACTTTATTACCGATCTTGTGAGAAATACACACACATACATTAGTGTACAATTCGAAAGCCTTGATCAGTTGGACTGTTTTATAGCACAGTGCTGTACAAATATCAATTCTGTATTGGTCAGATGTTGTTGTTTTTTTCTGTAAATATAGACAGTAGCCCCGGCTATAAATGAAGTCATGGGTACGTTTTAATTTGTTTGTTCGAATATATTAACCTTTCTTTAACAAACAAAACATATGCCAGTCAATATGACAAGTTTCTGCAAGGATGTTTATGTAACAGTTAAGCTGGTAAGAGAATATAGTTCTGTTTATAGTTCTTATAATGTAATCAATAACCAGAACTTGATTTACACAACATTGTCATTATAAACAAATAGAAAGCACCAAAGTGCCATTCATTTGGAGTTTTATTCCTCATGTTGTAGCAGCTGTTGTAATATTGACAAAATCCTGGAATCCAGATTAGCATGCATTGTTCTAAACCAGTTCCCTTTGTGTTGGTGAGGCAGCAGGTGGAACTTTACCAGTAACCTGTCACCCAACATCATCTACGACACCTGTGCAACCAGAGCTGAGAATCAGCAAAGGCCCAGTTCTGTCCTTCAGATCACAGAAACGCAGAGCAGAGCAATGCAGCGCCGGTGACAACTACACACGTGAAAGATTTCGACCCAGCGCCACACGTACGCATCAATCATTCTTACAATTCCAAGATCAGGTTCCTTTCATCCGTTGCATGTAAATAAATATATAACCATTTTAAGATTTCCAAAGCCTGCCCATGAGATCCCAGCATGCATTGCACCCAATTCCTACCTTTCATATGGGTGATGAGGTCACAGGATGCTTCCATGTTGTCATTTCATGGGACAGTGGTGGGAAGTAACAAAGTAAATGTAATTCGTTACTGTAATCGAGTAGCTTTTTTGCATATCCCTACTTTACTGATGTATGTACTCCCCATTCTTATGGGGAGACTTTTACTTCGTTCACTACATATCAAAGTCAAATATTTTATTCAAATACATTTTCTGAAATCATCTGTTCCTTTTTATTTATGAGTGGATAAAAACTTAACCTATCAAAAACGCAGCAACCTGCCAATCAGGGTTGAGCACGAGGCCCGTTTTGATTGTTGATTGTTGGCGTCTATTGGTGGTAACGCCGACATACTGTTCAGCATCAGTTCAACATCAAGCAGAACATTTTGAGAGGAATAAATGATGGAAGAAACTATTGACTCGAACTCGCCCTAAAACCCGTCGCCTCATTTGCACGATTTTTATGAAGTAGTTGAAAAGGTGGTTTTGGGCTCATGATAACTCATTAATATCATTTTATTAATAGATTGTTGTATTAAGAGTAGCATTAGTGTCTTTTCACATAAACTGAGTTAATTAAGCAAAGAGTCTTGTGACAAAAATGATAATAGGAACATTATAGCCGTAATAGTACTTTGGATACTTAAGCACTTTTGAAGGCAAATACTTTTGTACTTTTACTCAAATGTTTAAATTGAGCACGTGTACGTTTACTGGAGTGATAATTGTACCTACTGTATCACTACTTTAACCTAAAATTAATGATTTGTGCACTTCATCCACCACTGGATTGGGATATGTGGGTGGAACCTTAATTCTTGATTATTGTATTTGTTAAGGGTCTTTAGGCTATTATCTGCTCACAATCTGAGATTTCAAAAAGAGTCGATCCTCTTCGGGGAGAATTAAAAACAAACAAACAAGAGCATCATTTATTACTCAGATTTTTAAGGACTCAGGAGTGCAATTACTGTTCCTCATTATCTACACTGAGCCTATAGTTTGACTAGTTGTTGAAGCAAATGCTTTAAGATAAATAAAATACACTTCACTCCCTGTCGTTTCTGGCCGTAGGAGACTTGGAAAAAGAGAAGCGCAGACTGCAGAACATCTTCGCTACAGGCCAAGAGGAGACGCCGCCCTTGCCGTCCCGCACGAGGCCTGCTAACAGAACGGAGGACACTGAGACAGACAGGTTCCAGGAAAGTAAGCTCTAAGTAATTTCCAATTGGATCCAAACATGTATTAATGATTTGGTTGTAGAATGTGATTTGAGACACAGCCCCTGTTTTATCTGTCCTGCACAGTTCTGAATGAGATCGAAGAGAGAAGGCAGTTTTTGGAGGATATGAATGCTCTTGGAAAAGGAAACCAGTACCATCACATTATTAACAGTGAGATATCTCAGGTAATACAGCATGGACCATTAGATTTGTGTGCGCTTTTCGAGGTCTTCCCATCCACATTTAGTCCTTATTTGTTTAATAGGGTTGAAGTTCTAACCTATCTACACCATGTCTCTATGGAGCTTGATTTGTGCATGGGTTGGAAAAATCAGGTGTCCCAATACTTTTGTTCATTAAGTGTGTATATATAACCATGATCTATTGTGTGCTAACAATGAACGGATGCTAGTAGAGAAATCATTTCTACTGGCCTTTTGTTGGCATTCGATTTCCTGACCGTAGCTCTGAAAATAGGGTTCACAGAGACCACAGAGATGTGTGTTGTTCAGCCAGAAGATCCATATATTTGTGTATCACACTAGTGGAAGTCACAAACCACCAATCACCATTGTCCAAGCTATTATACACCAAATCAGGCACAATATTATGACATTAAAACATTATAAGCGGTGAAGTGAATAACACTGATTATCTCTTCATCATGGCACTTGATAGTAAGTTGGATACATTAGGCAGCTAGTAAACATTTTCTCCTCAAAGTTGATGTGTTAGAAGCAGGAAAAATGGGCAAGCGTAAGGATTTGAGAGTGTTTTAAAAGAGCCGAATTGTGACGTCTAGACGTCTGGGTCAGAGCATCTCTAAAACTGCAGCTCTTGTGGACTGTTCCTGGTCTGCAGTGGTCAGTATCTATCAAAAGAGCGACAAGGAAGGAACAGTGGTGAACCGTCGACAGGGTCACTGATGCAGGTGCGGAGTGAAGGCTGGTCCGTGTGGGCTGATCTAACAGACGAGCTCCTGTAGCTCAAACTGCTGTTAATGCTCAAAAGGCTCCGGACTGTTTTGGCAGCAAAGGGGGGACCAACACAATACTAGGCAGGTGGTCATAATGTTATGCCTGATCGGTATTCTTAAGGTAATACGTTTTTGAAGTTATTTGCCGGTTTGACTGATCACTATAATTGAACGGGTTTCATTCAAACTTTACTTTACAATGTGAATTAAAAATAGGGTCAATTTGGACTTAATGTATTTCACTGGTGTACAGATTAGAAACAGAAAACTCTATGGGACAATTTAATAGCCAGATAAGTATTGTACACAATTATATTCAATAATCATGTTCATATATTATTGTTCGGAGGTCTTTAAACTGAAAAACTCTCACTCCAGTCACACTAACATTTTATTTTGGGACGTGTCGGTCTTTCGCAGAAAATCCGAGAGCTGGAGGTGATTGACAGGGTGCGCAGCGAGGAACTAAAGAGGATCGAGGGAAAAGTGCAGAAAGCTGAAGAGCAGCCGTGAAGAAACAAACAGTATTCATCAGTTATCAGTACTGCCTATTTATTAATCATGGACTATACATGATTTCAGGTCATTGTTTTGTTTGCTTGAATGAGAAACCATTTTACTGAGACATAAAAATCAGATCCTTTTCGTTCGTTTTACCGCCCAAAATAATGTTTGCATGTTTCCACACTTATGCGACAAAAGAAATAAAAGCGCATTATATAAGAACGAGAATACGAACACAAAAGTAGACAAATGACGAGCTGAAAAGTCTGCGTCTGTATCAAGACGCGCACACGTTCTACATTTAGATTTTCTTTATAAATACATTACACAACAGTACAATTTTAGACGGATGCTCGGTCCGCTCTCGTTTGCGCTCGAAGGCATTTCAAAGAATATGGATTAAAAACTTTTAGCTTTTTTTTTTCTTCCTTTCGAAAAAAATGTGAGCAATTGAGGTTAATAATTCATGGTGATAAAATATTCCTACATTTAAAACAAATCTTTTCATGGTAAAGAAATAGCTTGTTTAGGTCTACAGTGGACACAGCAAGATCTGCAAACGCTTTAAAAAGTGCTATAAAAGCATTATTAACATGAATAATGAAATCTTCCTGCTCCTTGCTTACTGCATGCCGATTTTTCCAGGTTCGTGATGCACATTATAGAGACGCATTAATCTGATCACTCTGTCAATACGACCCCATGTTACTAGGAAAACCACTTGGTAAGCACATTGCACTTTAAAAAGTCTGCAGATTCTGTGTTCCTTCTATTCTCCAAACCTTTTTTTTTTCCCCCCAAACTATAGATAGACATATGAGTAGAGCAGATTTACACAGCACCCCTAACACTCAGAGATTAGTACCTGAAATCCATGAATGAGCAAATAAAACCGTTCATACCATTTTAACTGTTCTTGCTGTTTTTTTCCGTTCTGGCGTTTTCTCTATAATAGCTTGTCTTTGTCCTGAACTAATACCGTTAAACTGATGTAGAAAGGGGAGTTCTAATAAGAGCTCATCACAGAGCTCTTGGAACTCATATGGTCCATTCAGTTATCGTGCTCAGCTTTTCTCTTTACGTGGGCTCGGGCTCTTTGCAACGTCGCCTTTAGTGCTCAGCCTTTTCAACACCTTCATGGGTTTAAACTTGGCAGCCTTCTTCTTGTGCTCGCTCTCACCATGAAACTCTGAAAGAAAAGATTCGATAGGAAAGAATGAAATATCTCTCTCTTTCGCCAAATGTCATTATAAATAGGGCATGGACATGAAACATGGAATGGGCATGAAAGCTGGAGGTTCATATAAATTATCATCCAGACTAAATATAATTTCCCCAGTATAGTATCCTTATTTATTTCCAATCTGTATTTCTTCATTCACTAGAGTCATAAAGCTGTGATGAAGCTGTGATCAAGAGAAATACTATGAGAATCAAGGCTCTGTACCTTTTTTCTTTAACATGGCAGCCACTAGCTTGTCCTCCTCCTCTTCCCTATAGAAAGCGAGAGATCTTTATTACACTGAGA
The DNA here is from genome assembly GCF_014805685.1 of Silurus meridionalis. Lineage (NCBI taxonomy): Eukaryota > Metazoa > Chordata > Actinopteri > Siluriformes > Siluridae > Silurus > Silurus meridionalis. The sequence goes on along the minus strand of NC_060884.1, from coordinate 5,275,844 downwards.
TAATAATATAAAAGAATATTTATACGTATCCTAATCAAAGAGTGCAAATCGTATTAGTGAAAAGTATACCTCTGTCTGTCCTGATCCATGCTGTTGATGATTTGGTTCCTCTGCTCAATGATGGTCACCAACTCGTCCATCAGCTGCTTCTCTCGATCACGATCCTCGTCGTTCCACTCTTTCTCTAAAAGACATGATGAAAGAATGAAAGAAAGTGGGGATGGGTGGTCGGTATTAAAATGCACCCAGAATTCCAAAACACCTTCTTTACTGATTAATTCGTTTGCAGTTGCCTTTAGTTGAAGCAGGTTTGTTAAACAGAATGAACGCAAAAGACATAAGTAAACAACTAGCTGTATTAGGATCAAAATTATTCACCAGACAGTGGAACGTTATCTCGAGCGAATATCCGCGATCTTACATTATGTGGCTATTTTTACAGCAATGTCTGATTGGCTGGATCTAAATAATTGTCCTGTGGTTTTGTTTTATTTTTTGTTATTTTTTTGGATATAAGACAACAGTGCACACCTGGTTTGTTGAGAAGACACCTGAGCTCATATTCTACGTCGGCTTGCCTTTCTTCCAGATTCTGCTGCTTCACCCTGACAAGAGAATACACCACACTCATGAGCTTTTCCCAATCTGCCTCGATGCTTATAAAACACTTGTGCTGATTCTTTTTCGTTTGGTAACTTACGTGTACACCAGCTCTGCTTCTCGGCGTACCAGTAAATGTTTCTCGTGAATCAGAGTGAACCAGTCCACCAGCAGCCGCTCCTCCTCTTCCTCTGAAACGAAGTTACTGACATGTGAGTAAGGAAAGTATCCACTGTTTAAAAAGTAGCTCAACATCTCATGGTTTTCTGAGCTGTGCTCAGTGTAGTACCAAACATAACCAGCAGGAGGATGTTCTGTCGACTCCTAATTTCCAGGAGCTGCTTTATTCTCAATTGACATGCAATAGCACAAAATATCACAAAGGAATCAATCAGTCAAGGCAAATCCAGATGGCTCAGTTCAATCGATTTCTCACCGTTAGAGCAGCCTCTGAGTTTCTGCTCCAGCTCCACTCCTCTCTGCTCCAGCTCATCCAGCTGCTTTTCAAGTGTCACCATCTCGACATGGATGTCCTCAACAGGGATGTACTGATCTGACTGCACCTGCACCATTGGCGACAAAGCACTAGAATTACTTGGCCCGCGTAATTGACAGGAGTGTGAAAATAAAATTGAGAACTGGTCATGTGTTAATATTTTAAACACTGCAGAGATAAAGGGTACCTTGCGCTTGATAAGAGGGAAGCCGTGTCCCGGAGCAGGAGGGCGTGCAGGTCGAGAGCCTTTGGGGGGTCTGGACTGTGGGGAGGTGACTGTTGAGGAGGCTTTTCGATTGAAAGGATTTACCCGCTGGAAAGGAGGAGGACAGTGGTGGGAAAAGAGAAAAGTAAAAGAGACGGAGGAGAAAGAAGGATTTATAAGAGGAAATGAGGACAGCGATAATAGCAGTTAGCCAAAAGGCATAACTACATTATTCATCACAATCTACTTAGATTGAGTATGTTTGCTGGAATGATGCCATGGCAACCTTCAAAACGAATGCCTTATTTGCCAGCCACAACCTCAGCAACTACACCAAACACAGACAAACAGATAGATAGATAGATGAGGTGGTATCAAAAGGTTTCGGGACTAATAATGTTAACTGGTGTAATTCCGACCAGGTGCCACGTCTGCGATTTCATCATGATCATCAAGTTAGAACAAAGAGCACACAGGAAATTCCTAATGCAACTGGCCAAATCTGCCACAGATTCTGCAATAAGTCGTTTGAGGAGTGGCAAGAGCAGAAGAACATCACTAAAAGTCTACCAGAGATCAGGAAGACCTTAAACTAGCTCGCAACTTGCGCAGGATGATTGTAGGAGAACAACCCACACCCACTCTACTCGCCAGATTTTGCTCCTGCGGACTTCAATCTTTTACCAAAGATTAAGATCCGGCTCAAAGGTCGCTGTTTTGTCACCATTGAGGAGAGCAATTTTTATTTAAAGAGACCCACATTTTTACCCCTACTCGAGTCTTTCCCCAGTTGGGCCAAATCTAAAAACAAAACAGTCAACCACAAGAACAGAATGACTTAGAAGAGGATGTGCTTCTTTCTGAATACAGTTTCACACCAGGTTTCTTCCTTATGCTACCCGATGAGGTTTATCCTGTCACATCTGTCTTGCTCATTAAAAAATCTAAATATAAATCCACCTCCGGATTTCTGTGTAGCTGCTTCATGACCATTGTCTATTGTCAAAAGCGGCATACAATGCGGATAGACATTAATGTTTATTATTAGGAATATTTAAAAAGAAAACAAACACAAACGATGCCACGAATAACAGATTGATGCAAAGCCTTTATTCTATATGAAGCAACTATGATTTAGGCTTCATGATGTAATTTTAAACCATGTAAATGTATATTTGTTCATTTTGCATATATGAATTCCAACTGTTTTTCAGAATTTGTGTTGACAGCAGCCCAATAAACACGTTACTGGACTTCGGAGACTAAAAACCACTCACCTTATTGGGCGTGTTTTGCTGTGAAGAAGGAGAGCCAATCAGAGGACTTGGAGCAGCGGGTGGGCGGGGAGGAGGTGGTCTCATCACCTTGCTTCCTGCACTTCTGTTTGTCTCTGGCGTCGCCGGCGCCGAGCAAGTATTACTGTGGGGCTGTGAGGGAGATGGACTAGGTGAGATATGCGACTTAGGTTCAGATGAAAGAGCTGAAGGGGAGGAGCCAGGACTGCTGATAGATGGTTCTGACACGCTTTTGGTGAACACATGCTCTTGTTCAGTACAGGACGGCCGTTGGGAAACTGCAGGGGCAGCGGTACGGGGGAAGCCATGTTCTGATGAAGAGGATGAGAGGCTCTCAGTGCTCAGAGCTGGAGAGGGACAGGCAGAGGAAGACTGAGAAGAAGGAAGTGCTGAAGAAGAGCAGGCAGGAAACGGAGCACAAGTGGAAATGGATAGAACATAAATGTATAGAAATTAAGGACAAGGAAAACATTACAGGACTTATGGACACAAACATCAAAACAGAATTCATAAAAATATTTAATTTGTTGTTAGGCATTATTCTTTACACTAATATTTAATTAACATTCTGATATTCTAACACCTGGACTAATAAAACCTTTCACAAATGTGCTGAAAAAAATAATCCAGGCTTCTGGTCAGTAACCATCACTGACCTGTAGGGACAGATTTTGGGACTCGGGGAGCTGGCCTTTTTTTACTCCGCCCACTTCTTGGATTCTCTGAGTGGGCGGGGCTCTCGACTTCAGCAGTCGGAGAAATCCCATACCAAGGATGGACTGCAACCACAGAGGACGGGACCGGTGCTTCTGAGTATTCGGTTTCCGCCTCCTCGCCGTTTTCATCATCAAAAGGATTAGGGGGCGCGGCTGGCCGAGTTTGCTCCTCGATTTTGGCAGGAGTCGATGTAGAGAACTGAGGAGCAACTACAGGTCTGGGAGGAGGAGGAGCCAACTTTTTCTTGGACTCTTGTTTGACAAGAGCCAGCCAGGGAGGGTCTTTGGGTTTGGAAGAGTCACTGGATTTAATGGAGCTGATTAGAAGCATTGGCAGTCAGAGAGATGAGACAGTCACATATGAAGACATTCATAACATGGGAAAAAAAAACACGAACAGAAAATGGATCTCTGGATGAATGAGTGTGTACAAGTCTTACCTTGCAGGTGACTGGGATCTTTCACGTGGAACTGGTCTCCGATCACCTGCATTTTCTAGCTCAGGAAGAATAAAGGAAAGAATGTGGATGTCTGATTTTATGTATAAGGAAGAAGACAGAAGGTGTCCAGATGTTTTGAGACAGAGCCCACTTATTCAATTACTTATTTAACACCAATCACATGCTCCTTGTGGATGTTAAATGTTACCATAGTTATGGCTTCACCATAATCCGTTCCAACTACAATACATCTTACCTCTCCTACCACGTTTATTCCTAGTCTAATACATATAAACCTAAACAAAAAGAAATTACATTTATTTCACTTTTGCATGGAAAAAAAACAAAACACAACACCCACCACTGACTGCTGGAGTCTGCAGAGGCCTTGGTGGGCGGGGCCTTGGTACAGGACGAGGACTAGGGCAAGGGTCAGACACTTTTCTTGGGGCAGGGACTGGTCGATTCCCTCCTGTGGTGCTCCTTACTGGGGTTGGGGGACGATCGCCATTAGTGACTTCTGTAGCTGGCTTTGGCTGCTCTTCCTCCTTTAGTTCCTCTTCATCAGATTCATCAAAAGGATTTGGTGGACTGGGAGTGCGGCGTTCTAGCTGTTCTCTCGCGCTATCCTGCAGTTCCTCTTTTATCTTCTCCCCTCCCTTTTCCTTTTGCCAGCTCTCTCTCTCTGGAGAGTGTGTTTCGCGTGATTTATCATCCGCAGCAGTGTGTTCGTTGGCATCGGAATAATCTGGCAGGGTTTTTTCCAAACTTCCCCCGCTAGGAGGAGATTCAGGGCTGGCGCCTGGTGATACCGGGCTAATCTGCTTGCTCAGATCAGAACGACCGTTCTGGGTGCCAGGTATCCTGGCAAAGTGGTGCGTGCAGACCAGCGATCCGGCATCTCCTACGAGTTTGTAAGAGCCAGGCAATAAAGTGCTGCTGCATTCCATACACCTGAAATGAATACGCAGCGTCAGTTTATAGATCAAATAGTGGTGCTTTCTCTTTGTGAATTACAAAAGCTTTCTGTCCCCTGAGGACAGCAGAGGGGACAGAAAGGGCAATATGACTTTTACAATTTTCTACTGTTATAATAATAATAATCATATCAAATAGCACAAATTATTAAATAATAACATTATGTGCTAAACGATTCAAAACTACTTTATTTTTCTCAATTCCTTATCAAGCTTAATTAAAGCTTTGGCATCTTTTCAAGGAGCTTCACACTGGTGGTTTTTCTGAAATTTCCCAAATCATTCCAGCATCTAATGACTGTCTCAATCATAACTACTCATACACTCATATAAAACTAGCTCATTTGTGATTTGAATGAGAATTGGCGTTTCTTTGTTTCTTTAGACAGGCATCCGATGTCGTACCTGAAACAGTTACGGTGGTAAAGTTTGCCATCGACGAGGAACCTTTGCACCAGATGAACGTGTTTCTCGCAGGCTGCACATGTACTGCTCAGATTGCTGCGTTTTGATTGGCTGTCTGCGTTCGACTGTGTATGAAACAAGTAAGGGCAAGGAAAGACAAGTAAGGGGTAATGAGTTTCAAAATATACAATTGGTTTACATTGAAAAGGAAAAGGTCACATGGGGGCAGTGAGGCAAAAGACAATCAGGAAAAGGAGGATAAGGAGAACGAGGCTCAGAATAGCAGCGGGAACGAGGAAGCGGGCAGAGAAAGGATGTCGCCTTCTAAACAATACTGCACAGCAAACTAACGATCAGGAAACTAATCTTTATATAACATGCTTATTCGTTCAAGTGCACATACTGGTCACAGTGTGAAACTGGTCAATGGCTCAGAGCTGAATTTAAGTTAGTACTGAACGTACAGTCTAGACAAGAGCCTGTCAGACTGGAGGCAAGAAAACACGGGTTCGCCGGGGTGTAACCAAAATGTCAAAACACTTGTTACATGTTTAATCACATCCTCAATTAGGATCTGATTGTCTTACTGCATCTCAAAACAAGAAATTCTCCTCACACGGGAAAACTTCATCACGTGATCAACCTCTCATAAACTCGTAAACTGATCGATGCTGGAAACTTTTTGCATTGAATATGAATATATGGAATTTTTTTTTACACTATGGCTCAGCCATATTTGGCATGTTTTTTTTGTCTTAAAAACTAATGTTGGGTAAAATTGTATCATATGGTTTAATCTGCAGGACCTCCACAGGTGCTGGAGTAAAGCAAAAACACAGACTGGCTCTGCTGTACAGATTTCTAGACTAAGCAAAAAATGAGGCTTAACATGTCTGGAAACTATTGAAAGACTAACGAAACTCATCATCGAACACAATGCTGCCGAGCTCAGTACATTTGAAGCGCGTTTAGAAATCTTTAAATGAAAATCAAAATGCTCTCACATGTCCGTGCAGAATGCCAAACACTTTTTCCTTAGAACTAAATGTTTAAAACTGGAGAAAGAAAGGAAACATCATCTCTTCTGCCGTCTCTGGCACCCTGAGAATCTGGATTCATTAGCACACAAGGTTTCTGCGTAGGCTTTCAGAATGCATTAGTCCTGATTGAGGACATGGACTTGAGCCAGATTCTGTCTCTCTGTATCTTTCCTGGCTACATTATTTCAAAAAAGCTTAAGCTTTTAAAGCATAATAACAACTCAGGACTTTCAGCCATTTTGTTATATTTAGAAATCTTTTTTGGCCGTTCCTGACTTTTGACTATTTTTTGACGTTTAAAAGCCAATGAGATTAGAATTGTAGCAACAGAGAGAGTCGCATATGATTGTAATATTTCATATTGCAGTTTCCTGCAATTACCTGCTTTACCTCAGATGTTGTGGTTTTGTCTTCTAGAGGTGTTGGTGGTTTCTTTATTGCTGGTTCTATATGACCTGAACTGCCCGGTCTCTTCATACAGGGGGGATTAGCTGTAAATAAATAAATAAATAAATAAATAAATAAATAAATAAATAAATAAATAAAAATATATATATATAAAAAAAAAAAAACTTTACACTGCATGAGCCAGAAAATGAATTACAAAGTCTACGTGTAAAAACATTTACAGTAGCATTTATTTCATAAACAGTTTTTTTCTATACTCTTTTATATGAATGCACTGGCTTTTACCGACCTCATAATTGCTCAATTAACCAGGTTGTAAATTAGATCTTTTCCCTGTATGATCCCACAAAAAGTTTTATTCTTCTTTACAATTTTGTATGTATTATATAATGATGCTGTGAGGTTTTTTTTATCCGGTTAGTGTTTCTGTTCTGAGTTCAAATATGAAATATCTCATGAGGAAAGATAAAGAAAGTCTAATCATATCTCAATGTTGTGTCTAATCATATCTAAATGGTGTGTTATCTCAACAAGCTAAAAACTTATAAATGTTAAAGCAGCTATACGTGTCCTCTCACCAACTTATTTGTTCTCTTAATGTCATCAAGACGGAAAAAAAAAGTCCTGCTACAGTCAAATTTCAATGAAAGGCATATTGCTTACATAGAAAGCTTGAAACAGAAAAAATACCTCTTTTATGATTAAAACAGCAGCAATAATATTTCAGCACATATATACAGTGGCGTGAAAAAGTGTTGTCCTGATTTCTTCTCTTTTTTTTGCATGTTTGTCACACTTTATTGTTTCAGATCATCTAATTTAAATATTAGTAAAAGATAACATGAGGGCCATGCAGTTTAGGATTTTGTTTTCCCTCAATAATAAAAAAACCTTCATTTAAAAACTGCATGTTGTGTTCACTTGTGTTATCTTTTACTAATATTTAAATTAATTCGATGAACTGAAACTTTAAAGTGTGACAAACATGCAAAGAAATAAGAAATCAGGGGGCCAACACTTTTTCACACCACTGTGTGTGTGTGTGTGTATATATATATGTGTGTGTGTGTGTGTGTGTGTGTGTGTGTGTGTGTGTGACTGTGTGAGCATGTTCCATACAAAGTTGTCCACCTACCTTGAGATTTGTTTGTAAAGAAGTTGTAGTACTGTGAGACGTAGGTGATGATACTGAGACGATCAGGCACTTTCATAGACACCATGTCTTCTGCGTCTAACAGGGCTGGAATACCAAGCTCTGTCTCTGCCAACTCAAACGCCTGGCCAAGTGACCAAGTTAAAGAAAAAAAGAAACAGAAAAGAAGATCTGAATTATTAGTATGTATTTACAGGAAATATGTGTGTGCGTGTGTAACCTATATCTATCTATCTATCTATCTATCTATCTAATCAGACAAAATTAACGTGTTAATAACGGGAAAACACAAAGTAATTTTAGCGGCACTTATTTAAATAACGCACGATTAATGCGGTGCGCATTAATGTTTGACCATTTTAATGAAAAATATTAATAAATAAATATGAAAGATATATATAAATATTCAAACTCCAGTGAAAAATTCTTTTTAATCACTAAACAATTGTTTTACTGTCTTAAATCGAGTGCCAAAACCTGCCAAGCGCCACCGGCAAATAAAACCTTCCGTGTGGAAACACAGCAAAAGTTGTCCTGATAAATTAATGTCATTTTAAACACCATAATTATTTTATAACATTTACAAGAATATTCTGTCTTCATGCTCTCTGTTGAGTCTGGTTTCACTAATAATAAACGTACATTTGCATAAAGCATCCGTATTTGTCCACGCCCGTGTGCGACTAAGTTGCGATTATTCATGAGTTTATTCAATATTCAATATTTGAATGTTTACAGATATAGATTGGTGAATAGATTTATAAAATTACATTTAATAATAATGCACATAATATATGCAACTACACCCTGTTATACCACATCAACAAATCTCAAATCTCTGCTAGTTCAGGGCTTTCGTTTTGATCTCAGCATTTATGGACTTCATCTGGACTTTAGTATCGCTCTGCACTTTTCACACTAGGACAAAAGGACGCTTATCTGCAAAGGTGAAAAAGGCGAGCTCTATAGCTCTGATAATGACAGGCTCCAAACGCTGCGTCAGCTGGTCAGCAGGTTTAGTGGTAACTGAAGTCTAAATGTTTCACTTACACAGCAGCACCAACACCAACAAACAAACCTGAGCCTGTCAGTTGGTCAATACCTGGTGTTATACCTGGAGTTAAATACTCCACAGAGGTGTCTGATACGACCAAACATCATTCTGTAATTGAAGTTACCATTATAATAGTGTGTACAAATCCAGGTGTCTGGAACATAAAGATGATGTGTTCAGTCTATTAGACTTTAGGCTCAGTAGTAGGTTAACAGTTATTACTGACTTTCAGGAAATACATTATGTCATTTGGTATGCTAATTTAAACAAAACATGGGCAGCCCGAACCTGTAACTATAGTAAATGCTGGTAAAACATTTACTAATTAAATTAATTAAAATCAGAATCCCAGGCAAGACTAAGGAAAACAAAACAAAAAAACGACAAGTTATCGGTTTACAGTTAAAGCAAGTAAAAAAAAAAATTATAATATTCAGCATAATGAAATTTGGCCATCAACTGTTAGTTTCGTCAATTAGATTTCTTTTCAATCGCATTTCCAGGCAACCAAAACATGGATATGGGTATCATGAGAGTTTCAATGTATGAATTTCAAAATTTTACAAACTTCTTTCACGTTGTCATTATGTGGTATTGTTTGTAGAAACCTCAATGGATGGATATAAAAAAGAAATAGATTTTAATGATACGTATTAAATTTCCACATTGCCCAGTTTGACTACCACAAGGACAACTTGTGATATAAGCCTACGTTTATAGGTCCAGTTTGGTTGATTCCATTAGATCAACCAGTATGTACACCGCCATCAATTCCTTTTTATGTTCCTTCAACGAAAATTTCCAAATAAGATTAAACTTGCATTATTTGGCTAAAATTCTGCTGACCGGTTTAGCGTTCCAGCCAAACCATGAGCAGTGGAACGCCAGGAAGTGTGAGCCATTAACAGCAACTACCCAAATCCTGAAGCTCAGCTAAAATGTCAGTGTGTGGCACCCTCTAATTTTCAGATCATTTACAACTGAGGCTACAAAAATGACTAGCTGAGGGCGATACTCACCAGCTGGTTGTTTTCGTAGACATTTTCTTTGGAGAGGGAGTCGAAGTCTCTAGAGCACAACAAAAAGGGGAAGAAAAGATCAGTGTTAGAAACATGAGACGTGATCTTTCACAGGAGTTGGAAAACAGTAGGGATAAATCAGTCGGCTGTGCGTGAATAGAATACATCGTGCTGTGGGTAACTTTGGCGAAGTGCTCAGCATAGAAGGGTGGAGAATTTATGAGATTTCAAGCAAAGCGGAAATTCAACACGAGTCGAGCAACAATGGAATCATTGGTATCTGCTGTGGGAGAGAACTTGTTTCCACTCAGAAAGCCCACACTCGTCAAAAAACCTGAATTTTGCGATCTGGAAGGCTGATGCACTAAAGGAACAGTATGGAGAATATTTCCAGCCAATTCTGGTTTGGGGTTTGCCATTTACTTCTTCACTTTTGCTAATACAGTGAACTATAAAAGGTGCCAACATTACAAACAAGAAAATTGTACCCGATCTAAAAAGATGTCTCTGGCTGTTAGAGCATTAAAATTTCCCTTGACTTGAACTAGGAGACCCCCACCTGCCCCTGTGCTCAAAGCAGGATCCATGAAGATGTGCTTTACACAGTTTGGAGTCGAAGATCTTGAGTGGCCTGTTTTAGAGCTCTGACCTCAAGCCAATTGAACACCTTTGAACAGTGCACTCCTACTTCTTCTACACCAGCCCTTGACATTTCTACCACCCTCGAGACTGAATGAGCACCAATCTCCACACTCAGAACATTTTCACAGAAGAGTGAATCTCATTATAACAGCAAAGGGGAACTTATTGTGGAATAAACGTTCAAAAAGCACATACCAACAACAAACTTGTAGTCGAGAGAAAATGTTGTCTATAAAGTGTATATAAAAAAGCTAAATCTTCACTCTTTCTATTGTATTTAGCTCGTAAGATGAAGGTCACAAATTCACAGATTGAACGTCACCTAGACGAAGTTGGAGCAGAGCAAACGTAACCCGGAAATGTGCGTTTCCCACGTCCTGTGAATGAAGTGCTGCTGGCAGAATTTCATTAGTTTTTATGCTGTGAAAGGTGAAAGGCGCGTTTCCTGCATCGGTGTCGAATATGACATTTTCTAAATGCTATGGTTACACTATATTTTGGAACATCTCCAATAAATAATGGAAATCTTTCTACATTAACTTTGTATCACACAACTAAAATAAAAGCAGACATCAGACACCAATAATGTATGAAGTAACTGTTTACATACCGAGCCAGTACTCGTTATTGTCAGTATCTGGCTGGTGGCGTTGAGGAGACAATACTTATAGTCTAAATTACTACAGTTGCAAAGAGTTAGGAAGTTTCAAGACTGGAAACCTCCAGAAAAATGTATGCGAATACATGGGAATTAACAAGAATAAACTAAGAATGTTGGCACCTTTTAAGAATAAACTGAGAATTTATTTAAAATTGCAGGTTAGAGGCCACACACCCACTGAGGCCACACACCCTACATGCACTGTGCATTTTTTTTTTTTTTTTCAGAAAATAAACATAATTTCTTGAATCCTGCACGAAAAACGTCCATATTGGCGAGTATTCACGTAAATTACATAAATATGACACATTTGTGTTTAAAACTGCCTCGTGCTGTTAAGCTATTGTGCAACAAAATTATACAATACTTATATAAATAAGTCAAAAATGTCTTTATTTATTTATTTATTTTATCCGTATTACTTTGCATGCATGTCAGCTTATGACCGAACAAAATGTTTGTATATGATACAGTTAATGATAAATTTTCCCTTTATTCCCAAATATTCACATAAATTCCAGGTAAGTTTCCAACTTGGAATATTTCCCCAAATTCTTCGTACAATTTCTGGAAATCTTCTGTCCTTTTGCAACCCCCAAAAGACAACTAGCTACCATTTTGTGATTCACAGTTGCTAGATATAACCAGTTCCACCCTGAAGGCATGACGAACAAATTTAATAATAATTTACAAAGCCCTGGACGAATGAATGCACACAGAGCAATTCCAAGAAGGGTGTCTATTGTCTCTCTGCAGGAGAAACAAGGTCATGTGCTTGGTATCCGAGTGCCTCGTGTCATAAGCTAAACAATGGTCTGTGTGTGTGTGAGTGATAGAAGGTTTTGGTGTGAGACCGCAAATGCAGAAGAGCCGCACAAGTGCAATACGTAACGCCAGGCAGCAGCAGGCTGCAATTTCCTCTGAAGCTGCTATGATCCTTCCCTGACGCCATTCGAGACTCACGCTGGCCTGTCCTTAAAAGGAAACGGGATTTACTGTACTCTTGTCCAGCCTGAATCTTTCTACAATACAAATCAGAAACTGCGAACACAAGGGTTGTATACTTCTCAGAATATAGAGAATATAGAGAAATTGAGATAGTTTAAAAATGATCAGTTCTCAATTTTCAAACCTTTTTCAAGCACCTGAGAGTTCCTAACGCAAGCCAATCTCAGCGAATGAGCAGGAAGTGAAAAGAACTTATTCCTCTAGCTGTGATCAGTGTCTCTTCACTGTAATGCATCTCCTTTAAAAATGAATCTACCCTCTATAGATATACTGTATACTCATGAGGGAACATAGATGCGTTCTGATGATTTAGTGTCCCTAGCAGAGGTGGAAAGAGTAATCAAATATTCTACTCAACTAAAAGTTAAAAAGGAGCTCATTTAAAATATATGGGTTGTAAATGGATTTTAGTGTGAAAGGACAAGGGGCTGTAAATCTCAAACTAGTTGGGTTAACTGCAGGAACATTTTTACACATAAAAGTGCAAAAACAAAAAACTCTAGTCTACGAGTCTAATTTAAAATCTAAACCTAAAAGTCTGTATTTTTTTTTTTATTTGTTTTTGAGTGCGGTAGGACCGTATTAGGGCATTTGGCAGACAAGCCAAGCCGAAGCATTAGTCTGTCATGTTAATTTAGCATTAGAACCCAAAATTCTCCTTTACACGCAGATGGTACACTGCTCTGTAGGACACATAGACGAACCTTGCGTGAGGCACCAGGTATAATCACAACCAAGCATCATTTTATTTGCGCAAAGAAAATTAAATTATTCAGGGGGAAAAGATCTAGACGTAAATCAAATCAATATCGATTTCTTGCTGTCTGTGATGTATGACGAGACTTTGAACGCTATTTAGTCTCGGACAGTTTAAACCCTTGAACTCTATAATATCAAACAAAGCATGATTTTCTTACTGATGTGTGTTCAGAATTTCGCGTAGAAAACAAACAGGGTTACAGGAAACGCTCGTCTTGTTCAAGCATGCATGGAGTTTTTTTTATACCTCTCCCACACTCACTTTAAGCTCAGGAAGTTCAAGTAAACACCGCAGACGAAAACTAACCATGCAACACCTTCACATAGTGCATTCGATGACACAGCAGCTCTGTGAAACACACACTCTAGGTGTCCGGGACTACGATTAACGATGAGGCCATGTCTGCCGAGACGGCGTTATGACTGCAGTCTATAATGATTCGTGTTATTATTGTTACAGTTCTGCTGACTATTCACTTCTTGTTAATATTTGTGAAATTCTTTATTTTTCAATTGTGATATGATTTTTCAATGCAAAAAAAAAAAACAGTCTGGATTTTTTCTCTCATATCTCATCAGGTTTAAATTAGGAGGGCCTGCATTTAAAAAAAAAGGCATCTTAAATGCTTTCAATTAAAAAAAACTGGCTGCATTTAGGTGCATTCAGGTCATTTAAATGCAAAGTGAATGCAGAACAATGATGCATGTGCTTAACCAGACTCTGAATGCACCTACCTTTCTCATCATATATACTGACAGCTTTGTTAAATCCACACTGAACAAACAAAGTTGCTAAAGAAAAAAATACTCTAAAAAAAAAACTCGACCTTTCACAACAAATGTACAATTTTGCTCAAAAATTTTAATTTGGTGATCTAATATTTCTATTTTATGCGCAGCCATTCGCTAATGTGACATAAATGCCAAAGATGAGTATTGTTTTAGTTCCATATTTCCAAATGGGATCCATGTTTACATTTTTTCTTCTTTGAACTAGAAAGCGTTATCAAAACTGATCTGTCAATGCAGCAGGAGAGAGAGAGCGAGAGAGAGAAAGAGAAAGAGAAAACACTGTACAGAAAACAAGTGGGCTGTTGTTACAGTCAGATTCCATTCTGTCGATCCACATCATGTCCTCAACAAGAACAGCGTGCCTCTAATTGTGACCGTCAGAGAGATGCGTTACGAGCGGAAGGCGTAAATTCTGTGTGAGACACATGCAAGCTTGCCTGCAATTTCCTAATCCTAATAAACAGCACAACCCGATACCTTTTATACCATAATTAAGTAAAACATTATCCTTGCAATCATCAAACACAATACACCATTATAGAGCTGCCCTTCAGCCTCGTCCAGAAGATGGATTTCACAAATGTGAGCCAAATATACTGTTGCCTATCAGCTACCTTGCAAATAAATCATGCAGGTTTTTTTTTTTTTTTTTTAGGCATGCTGAATATCATATAACAAAGACGGTGCATCTCACTTTAGCCAAACTTAACCTCAAGCCATACACTATATGAACGAATTTATTGGGACGTGATTTTTTTCAAGTAGGAGGCCTACAATTATATACCATGTCTTTGGATCAGCTCGAATTTCTCTCCTCACTTGATCTAGAAGACCTAAACCTGTTCCAGCATGACAAAGCCCCTGTGCACAAAGCAAACTGCATTAAGATATTCTTTACAGAAGTGTGGAGGTTGCTGTCACAGGACTAAATGTGGAATCGGATGTACGAAAAGCGAATACGAATCTTGTGGTCTGGTGTCCACACATTTGACACATTATGACTGGGTTGTTTTAAATCTTTTAAGTGGGCAGGCCTGAGTTTTAAATAGCCACACGTTGGCATGTGTCAAGTTTCAAAAATAAGAGCGGCCGGATGGACCATGTATAACTCGGACTTTCAGTTCCTGTATTGGAGTATGAGGATGTAAAATAATACACAGATCTACAACCTGTATAAGCACAAGCTCAGCAACACCACATAACAACCTTCTAATAAAATCATCTGATACTCTGTTGTTGCTGTTGCCAAAATAAGTTGGGAATGTTTAGTCAAAAATGTATGAAACAAAAACAAAAGTATTGGGACGCCCAAATGTTCTAGCCAGTATGTAAATCCTGCCCAGACTGTTATCACAGATTTGTACAGGATGTGGTGGCGTCGAATTTTTCCTCTACTTGGAAGTGTCCTGTTCTAGTATGATAATGCCCATGTGCACAAAGCCAGCTCCATGAAGATATGCTTTACATGGCTTGGAGTGAAAGATCTCGTGCTGTAGAGCTCCGACCTCAAATCCCATAAACATCTTGGAACACTGACTGCACCCCAGGCCTCCTCAGCTTACAACAGTTCCTGACTTTACCAACACCCTTGAAGGACAAATCTCCACATGCACACTCCAAACTCTAGTGGAACATCTCCCCAGAAGATTAAAGCTTATTATAGCAGCAAATGTGGAGCGAGATGTTTAAAAAGCATATGATATATTCAGTCGTCGACAAAACTTTTGTCATCAAAGCGTATCGGTGTGTTCGTTCTAATGCATTACCACTAATACGTTCTAACACGTTATCACTCGCACAGGAACTCGGCGTAATCGCAGACCAGCAAATGGATCGATATTTACCGAAAAAAAATAAAAATTCTTCGGAATGGAGGCAGCATGTTTCTTACTGTCTAATAAACTCAAAGAACTTACAAAGGCGGACAACGGACTCAAATACAGTAAAAACAAAACTAAACTATAAAAGGACAAACGGTGGACTGTCCTTTGTTAATTAGCAGAAATTGTGAACTCGAATGCTACGTGCCTGGGAACGCATTAGAAACCACTGACAGCGTGTTTTTTTTGGGTCAATATCACGTAATCAATACTGCCCTGAATAAACTAAGTTGATGAAGTGATCGTTAATCGTGCGGATAAAAAAAAAAAAAAAAACTGAATCCTGAATTGCCTCATTCCGTCTGTTCACTAGAGTGACAATACAACGATGCCAAACATGTTGCTGTGTTTATTGTTTCTGTCTTGTGGTTTTTTTTTTGCACTAAATGTTGCACAAGTACACTATTAGTAGTGTCCTAAGACTAGTGTCCCAGTTAGTTTTGTGTAGTTTTCATATTTTGTTTCATTTATGTCATCTTATGTAATACCTTGGTCCTGTTTCATTTCACTGTGTACTACAGTTGGAATGATAAAAAAAAATTTAAAAACTACTTGACTTAAACCTGATTTGAGTTAATTTAAGTTTATTTCTATACATCAGACTGCTTCCTATCTATGAACAGGTGATCAAAAAGGAATAGTTGGTGGTGGTTGGGATTTATTTAAGATTTATTATAATGTTAGTAGCTTGTATTGGGTTGTGTAGCTTGTGTTGTGTTGTAGCTCTATGTTGTTGTTTAGTGTAGCACCAGGGTTCCGGAGAAACATTGTCTCGTTTTTACTGTGTACTGTGTACCACTGTGTATAGTAGAAATGACAATAAAAGCCTCTTGACTTGACTCCTGCCATACATGTAAATGTAATAAAAGAGTACATGTGATATCAACACCACCATCATGGATAAAAAATCCTACTCGATTTGAAACCCGGTGCTGCATGACTACGTGTTGTGAGGTCACGAGTACGCCTTGTGATGTCACAGATATATGTTGTGATGTCACCACACCGCAATCGCACACGCAAAGACGTGACCTCGTTCTAAACGTCGGACCACTTGCTATCTGCGAATAGACAATCGAAAAGGAGTAGTCAGTGATGTTTGGGATTTATTGAAGATTTATTCCGATGCTATCAGTCATAAATGTAAACATAATAGAGGGAGTATGTGTTGTGATGTCACAACATTACCATCATCATTTGCAAAAGATGTGACCTCACACTAAACCTCAGGGGGAACAAAAGAATGAGTGTTTAAATGATTTATTTATTTTTGTTTGTTTATTTTTTTTATGATGACGTCAGTCACATCTGGTTGGACATGAAGTCCCAAGTCTGAATCACTGACACTGAATCATCTTTTTCCATGACACTGCAGGTGATTCAGCTTTGGAAATTTTTAAATAACCAAATAAATTAAAAAAAAGAAAATATTTACTTACATTAAATCAGGCCTGTGTTTGTGTATTAGAGCACAGAAAGCGAGTCCATCCCTGAAGGACGCTGCCATGTTCCTAATGTCCACATCGTTATAGCCCTCACACTGCACTCGACACCACTCCTGGAGGGCTTTTAACGAGCCCATTGTTTATACAGAAACAGTCCAGAGATGTTATCTAAACTCTGGAGATGTTATTTGATAAAAATGTTGAATGAAATATAAAGAAATAAAGGACCTATGTAAAGTCTCCAGGCGCGCGACATGAACAGTTACAGCGTTACACCTACCAGCGACTCAACTAGCAACGTGAACACGTTTTATCCTCGGTATTAAAACGCCAAAAAAAGGTCAATAAACTGTTTTAAAATGTCCTTTAAAATAAAACCCTTTCTTCTTTCGGGTTATCTTGACTAAAATGAATATCCATGCTATCCAGAAAGTCCACCAGTTAGCGCTGGAGGCTAGTCAGCTAGCCGGCTAACTGTTATCTAGCCAGCTCCATGCAAGAAGTTTCTCCAAAGCTTCAAGAGATGATTCACGGAGATGTTTTATGCTTCATTTCTCCATCAGGAAACTTCAATGTGAAAGCACTCCAGGGCTCCATCCTGATCAATAAATTCAACACATCTCTCTTATTTAGATATAAATATACGACTCCTTTTGGGTCTTGACAGTTGTATTTTTTTCCCAGGTTGTATCTGGACCTCCTTTTCGAAACGCCTTTAATTGAGGGTTCTGTGCATGAAATCCAGTAGATGGAGTGCAAATCACGGAGACTGGTCCCTTCTCAATTCGCTGCAGAACTGAGACGAGTGAACACACGCATGAAGACCGTAATCGGAGCGTTCAGGGATGACAAGTCCGATTCCACACGCTAATCACTACCTAGGTGCACTATGTAGGGTCTGGTGTACATACAACGTTAAGCTCTACATAGTAGACAACATTTCCAAGAATCAGTTGTTTGACACGCGGCTGTTTGGGAGTTTGTGGGTTTTAGCGCACTCTTGTGGACAGTCGAAAAAATGTCAAAAGAATTCGGTTGTATTTGAACCGGATTCATTCGAATAAGAACAGTGGTTTCATTAATGCCAGTTCCAGTGCAATTGGGTGGGGTTAGTGTCAAGCTAATAGAATACTAATAATGTGGCACCAAATGTCTTCAGTACCACTCACATTACGACACTTTATTACCATAAACTGTTTACATGCACATCTTTTCTTAATTGCTGCTATTTGCTCTTTGCACAACATTTTGTTTATTTTTTGTTACTGTTCACTTTACGTCTCTTAACAACAGGTTTACTGGTGAAGCAATTTTTTATTTAGTATTTTGTGTTTTGTGTATTTGTCTTGCACTGTCTTGTGTTGACTTTGCACTGTTTGCACCAGGTTGCACACATGCACTTTATGTGGCGAGGACACTTACTAGTCCTTCGCCCTGTGTTTTCTGTTTTCTGTGATTGTTGTTGTATGTAGCAGGTTCAGGAGGAACGTTGTTTCATTTCCCCGTGTAATGCGTCAGCTATATATGGTTGAAATGACAATAAAAGCTTCTTAACTAATGCGACAGCGTTTTAGTGCCACATTAAAAAAAGGAACATTTTTACTCTCGTATTGAATTTATTCTTGTAGTGCTGCAACTTCATTCTTCTAACTTCGACTTTATTCACGTAATTTTAGAATATATTTTTTTTACATAGCACTAAAACACTATAGTACTCCTGGTGCCAAGATATATACGTCTCCTTATTTGTTTAACCCAGAGGAAGTCAATGCAGACGTAGGAAGAACTTGACCAAAAACTCAATATGGAATTCTAGCATTTATAAAATATATTATCAGTAGAAAATATATAATCGAATATGAACTGCTGGGACATATCCAGATTTTCTGTTCATTTCTTTAATTATAAAGACACGTGTAGTACAATTTCTCTCTTTCTTTCTCTCACTTTCATTCTCTCTATCTTTTAATCATCTACCACAGAAACCATAGTGAAAACAAATACTTACAAGTATAGACAAATATGGCCTTCATGAATGTAATGGGCATATGACCTACTCAGGAACAACTGTTCAGCCACAAACCCTAAATAGAGAGAGAGAGAGAGAGAGAGAGAGAGAGAGAGAGAGAGGGAGATAGATAGATAGATAGATAGATAGATAGATAGATAGATAGATAGATAGATAGATAGATAGATAGATAGATAGATAGATAGATAGATAGATAGATAGATAGATAGATAGATAGATAGAGTTGCAACAGAAATCATATAAGCACAGACAGGTTTCCAAAACTCGTGCTTTTTTATTGTTCTTGGCGATAGCGTTACGGGTTAGTCAAAGAAACTTCATCAAAAAATAATAAGGACATATTCCTTGGCCTTGCACACACGCAGTAATACCAGAAAAATTGCAGTGGCATGCTATTCCCAAAAAAACGCTATGCTCCTAAAGGAAGCACAACATATTTCACCCGTTACACCGTGTGTAACATGTCTTTCGTAAAAGCCTGTGTAAAAAACATTAGTGTAGACTTATTTATGTTAAAAAATAAATATTTGTAAAATTCAGTGGGTGCGGCTTATATATGGGTGCGCTTTATAGTCCGGATTACGGTAGTTGTAAAGAAGGTTTTGGCCTTCTGTTTGACAAATTAATATCATTCTGTTAATAGATTCATGTGCTGAGAGTGAAATTCGAGCCTTTTCACACAAACTGTGTTGATTAATAAATAATAGTACTTTGGATACTTAAGTACATTTAAAGGGAAATACTTTTGTACTTTTACTCAAGTGAATGTTTAAAGGGACACTTTTACTGCAGTAATATTTTACCTACTTTATCTCTTCTTTTACTCCAGTACATGGTTTGTGTACTTCGTCTACCACTGATAATGACATGTTATTTGAAGTCTTTAAAGGAAAATTACACCCTGTACAACTTGCATGTTGTTATTAAAATTTTAACATGTTTTTCAGTGGCAACTTTTTTTTTTTTTTTTCATCAGCGTTCACTTATTTTCACTTCGGTTATGGTTTTCTACATTAACCACAATTCTGTTCGACTGTCTATTTATAATGGTGCAGTAGGTTTTGGTTCTTGCTTTATAGCTGCCCACATATTTTACTGATCTCCCTGTGCTTGTTATCGCGTAAGATTAATAACGAGTCAGGCAAGTCTCTGCCTTTCATTGGAATTAAAATCTCTGGAATGTTGGGTTTAATGTATGGTATCTTCTTAGCTGCATGTGTGCTACTAACATAACATTAAACGTCACTGGAAAATAAGTGATGTATAACATTTAAAATAAGCTGTTGCTCTTCTGTTTTTTTGGAGCTAAAAGTGAAACTTTGAACTGTGTCCCTTATGCTTGAGTTTGCCCCGTTGTGTTATAGCCACACTGAATTGGATCTTGTGATGTCAATGCATTATCCTGAATTATCCTGAGTGATTTAAAGTCTTCATCTATAAATACATTTCTAATTCTCATTCATAGGACACTGACTAAGAATACCCCATCAGTATAAACTCCATTTGGGAGAGAAAATACTAAGTGGTATCAAAAGGTTTCGAGACTTGTTTTGTAACACGCCAACAGGTGGCAGCACAAGGCTGCACGCACAGTCACAGAAAGCACCGACCTTCATTTTGATTTGTAACGAGTAATAAATGTGTCAAAAGAACAGATTCGTGAAGAGTCATGAAGCAGCCATACATGAATTACAAGCCACCTTTAGGAAATAATGAGGAATGTGGGTGTTATACACATGGCTGAAGAGGGTATACCAAGACTGTGTGTTGACTGTTTTTTCTTTGACACCACAAACCCTGGATTCTGAATTTTTTATTTGTTATTGGATTTTCTGCTATTGATAATAACTACAACATCAGCACCAACATTTGTCATGTTTTATACTGGGTCAACTTTTGATGAACAACAAAACAAACAGGATACAGAATAAAGTGTGAAAATAAAACAGGAAGTCAAAGAAGTACTTGAAGAGTCTTATGCACATTTGCCTGGGCATAATTTCTTGTCTGGCAGCTCATTCGTGTTTTCGGTTCGATTCTGTGCTTTGGCAGCTCTCAGGATAGAGTGTAGGTGTGCATCAGCAGTAGTAGACGAAGGACACTAATCATGTACTTGAGTTAAAGTTGAGATAAACTAGGTAAAATATTACTCGAGTAAAAGTGCTCCCTTTGGACTTTCACTTGAGTACAATAGTGTTTGCCTTCAACTGTACTGAAGTATCCAAAGTACTATGATTTATTATGGCTATAATGCCCTATTATCATATTTGTCACAAGACTCTTTGCTTAATCAACACAGTTTATGTGAAAAGACCCCAATGTTACTCTGAGCACATGAATCTATTAACAGAATGATATTAATGAGTCAAACACGAATTAATATCTATTAAACTTATCAGGGGCCCAAAACTTTCTTTTCGACTACTTGAAAAATATTCGTGCAAATAAGGCCACGGGTGTTGTGGCATATTCGAGTCAGGAGTTTCTTCTATCATTTTTACTTCTCAGAATGTTGCTGTTGAACTGATGCTGAACTGTATGTTTGTGCATGTATGTTCGTGTATTACCTGGTGGCATGGATATAATGGATCAACGGGCTGGAAGTGGCCTTAAGTTTGACATCTTTGTTTTAAGGGGTTAATCTGTGTTTACAAACAATGCTTGATCACAATTTGATCAAGTTTGCCTATAGGCAGGGACCTTATAAGGATAAATTCAGGTCATTTTTTTTGCAACAGATATGATACTTCTTTGGTGCATGAGACTATGAGCCAGTCGTAACCTGTGACACAGTGACTCACACTGACATAGTGAGTCATCTTTAACTCTTATGTGGAAGGATCTCAGCTCAGGAAGGAAATCTAAACACACCTCCCATCAGTGTTGGGTCCAAACCCTTCCAACGCAAAGTATCGCGAGACTCTATGGAATCTCGCGAGAGCCGCGTTATACACGGTGTGTGGGGGAAATCTCGCGAGATTTCGGTTGCACTTGGAAAGGAATCACCGAAAGATGGCGGCTCCGCCTGATGAGGGGAGTTTGGAGTCTCGCATCAGTAAGTCAAACACTTTTTGAACCCAACAGCTTTATAACGCACGAATGACACGTTATAAGACACGCGTGTGGTCATTGAATGCAGGGTTTTTTGTTAGGAATCGCTTGGTTTCTCATTGCACAAGGCTTTACCAATGCCAAGACTTGAAGCTAGCTCGGTAGCCAACTAGCTTGGCAGTTTGTTTGCAAGCTAAGATGGACATGCTAGCGAACTAGCAAGTCTACTCACATGAATACGACTGTTTATTTGTTACATGCGTTTTGGTGGACGTTAAAACACTTAATTAGACCTTAAACTATATTGTTAACTTGTTTCTAAGATGACATTGTAATGAAAGACGTTTTGGTTTAGCTACGCTAGCCACAAGCGCTGACACTTCCAGCGTAAGTTAATAGGGAGGGATCATTTCACATGACATATGCACGACTTAACCAGTGATCTAACTTAATCCTTTAACGAGTTTCAAAATAAAAACAACCCAAACCTCCACTGAATGAATACAAACCCGTGTTTCAGTAACCCTTCTTAGATATTAAAAACCCCTTTCGAAGCAACTTCAGGAGAAAGTACGCTATTTGTTTACCAGTCGACATTAATCGGCGTTTCCTTGTAAGTGTGTGTATATACATGTACATCAGTAAAACAAATAAACAAAAGCACACATTTGAGCACACCTTAATACTTCTTTTGGCTTCTTTCTATTCAGGGGAAAGTAGCTGATGCTTGCTCAGAAAGTAGGCAGAAGTCGCCGGATGACGTCACGCACTAGTTTGCATATCCGATGCGTTAGGAAGAATTGTAGTATAAATACAAATTTTTTTGTCAAACCAAAAAAACTGCTTAATAAAATGTAGTCAGATTTTGTGACATGCAGTTATGGTGAAGGGGTTGGTTGATGGAAACCGGTTCGAGCAGCGATCAGTGATGGTTGGTTCATACATGATTTGTTCATATTGAACGAATTTGACTCAGAAGAATGATCGCAAAATCTTTGTAGGCCGAGTACAGAAAACAGAATTGAGTAGTTAATCTCATGAGTCCTCTGGTCCGAGTCGTTCGTTCTTTTATCACGTGTCTCCCATTCTACACAATGCTATATATATATATATATATATATATATATATATATATATATATATATATATATATATAATTTTTTTTTTTTGACGTTATTGTTACAATATTTATGGGAGTCATGTGATAAAAGAACTGACAATAAAGACCAGATAGATGAGAGGTAAGTGACTCAATCCTTAGCTGCATTGTTATTGTTATATTAATTATTGGAATTATAGTCAAAGGTCGAGTATGTAGACATGTTGGGGGATCCTCTTATTAATAATGTAACATTTTATTTCTGAATAAAGGAACGAAACAACTCTAAAAATACATTTATTTCGATGACCGAGTTTCAAAGAACCAACACACTATAATGATCCGATCTTCCCATCACTAGTAGCGATTGTTCTTTTGGAACAATGCCGACGAGTGAGTGATCATTTGGACCGAACCGAATGTGAGCTGAAGAGCCATATTGAGTGCAGGACAGTCCGAATAAAATGACAAAAAAAATAATTGTATTTATCACAAGACTTTTTGGAGTAAAACCAATGAATGGAGTCTGGGGCTGATTTCTTTCTGGCCCTGATTGTTTACTCTTGTAGCCTGTCGATGTGATTTGTGTCAGCAACCTTTCAGCCTGTTTCACTGACAACAATTGACAAAGTAATTAAGAATGCGCACCTGAAATACAAGAGCGGGTGTAGTAAATGTAAATGAATGGACAACCTTCTCATGCACCTACTAAAGTGCTATTCAAACATTGTCTAATCTGTGTACACAAATAGGCCGCACGTTGTTGTATGCATTGGGGGGGTATGCTTGCTGTTTGAAAGAGAGACTGCATGATCATGCCGTCACAAAGGATGTGTAAATGAATGATCACTTTTATGCCTATAAAGAGACCTTGTGCTATCAAGTGCAACATTTTTGTTTTAGTAAAGGCAGAGACGTTTGTGTGTTTACGTTCCTATGAAACATGTGAGCTTGCGATCTGATTTAACTGGGAAAAAGTTCATACAAAAAAAGACACAAAGCTTGGGAGATTAATGCTTTTGTTGATGTGGGATTATAGACAACACGACAAAGCACATGTCGGTGTCGGTGCTTTACCCCCTTTTCAAGAAATCCAGATTCTATCAATATGCACGAGATCGAGATGTCTCAACCATACACACATATACACACACACCATTTTTACACAGTATTAGCAGGACCTGCAAAACCAACACAATGAAAATTCACTAGATTTTGTTGACTCGAGTTACACACATTTAAAACTAAATAATTTGGAACGAGGTATATAAACCTTCGTGCCTTTCACTTCACTCCAGCAGGTGATGAGGCGCAGTGGAAATATGTTGCAATATGCGGAATGTGGCAAAACCGCAGCAAACACGAATTATTCACAAGGTTTAAACAAATACAGTCAGTCTTTTGTACGGCCTCCCCGGGCCCTCTAAACAAGTGGTTTGTTTTTCTTGCATTTTAAACGATGCCTGCAGGATAGCAGAGTGAGTTTTCTGTACGCTTTTGACTTGCAGACAAAGCGACCAACCCTCTAAACAGAGGGACCGACTGGGACAGCATTAAAGCTTTTTGTGAGCAACTCAGCAATGAACCTGAAGGGTGAGTTCTACTTTAATTTGGTTCAAGAGCTTTGTAGCATTTTAAGAGACATTACACTGTGAAATATTTTCAAATTACAGCTTTTTTTTTATATATAATAAGGTAAGACCTTTCATGTGACTTTTCAAGCAGAAATTCAGAATTGGGAGAATCCTTCTATACTCACAAAAGAAAATGTCTCCTTGCAGAGACGATTAGAGTCTTTTATTCTTTAATAATATTTAAATCTGTTAAATATCATGCGTACGTATGAGTACGTGGACAATCCATCGCACAAGTTCCTGCGAAACCGTTATCGAGAAACATAAATCCGTTCGTATAAACCTATTGTCAGAGGTGCGGTTCATAATTTTTCCAGTGTTTCAAGAGTTGATCATGCTCTTAATTTTTAATCACTTCTCACTTTGATCCAGTTTTCTAATCTGGATTCCTATTTTGTACAGTCCACAGCTGGCCACCAGGCTTTTGGCCCACAAGATCCAGTCACCGCAGGAATGGGAAGCCATGCAGGCCCTCACGGTAAGATCTGGGGCAGTTACCTCTGAAGTTCAGCGCTGGAGTATTGTGTTTTCTCAACTGTTGCCTGTAGTGAGTGATACAGGCGTCTATATTATGATCGGAATAAATGTAATGCATGTTACATAATGACCATTTCAACAAGCAGCCGCATGGCCTGGAAATAGCATATCCAGAATGTTTCCTCGTGTAGTACAAAGATACGGGTTTCAAGATATTGCAAAGCAATATTTTCCCCAGCCTTTATTATAAATCTGAGAAGGAACATTCAGGCTTTAAAGCTTCATTTTGCATCCAAAATATCTTCTTCCTTTACTCATCCTCTCAGCAAGCTCTCAGGGATTAGTTTCTGCGATAATCCTCCTAACACAGTGGCGCTAATTAAAATTGACATTCGAAGAAGACTAAGTCTAATGTTTGTGCGGTGATGTGTGAAGGTTCTGGAGACGTGTATGAAGAACTGTGGGAAAAGGTTCCATAACGAAGTGGGGAAGTTCCGCTTTCTCAACGAGCTCATCAAAGTGGTTTCTCCAAAGGTGCGTCTCATCGTTTTTTTGGTTTTGTGCAACTCCCAGTTGGTTTCTGGTCGATCAGGGATTTTGGGATTTAAGCAATGTAGTGTATTTGGTGACTGGGATAGGTGACGCCTGTAGTTCCTAATGGTGTGTGCTCCATTACAGTATTTGGGCTCTCGAGCTCCAGAACCGGTGAAGAAGAAAGTACTAGAAATGATGTTCAGTTGGACTGTTGGGTTTCCTGAAGAGGCCAAAATATCTGATGCCTATCAGATGCTGAAGAAACAAGGTAACCCAAGAAAGTCAACACATTTATAGAATTATCTGATGTTTTTTGTTCAGGATCAGACTATTCAAGTGGTTATTTAAACAACATAAAAAATGATCTCTAGCTTTTTCTTTTCGAACTCCTAGGGAAATTGGTTGCTCACAGTTAAAGATTAAGGGGAAATAGAGAATTTAAAAAAATTTAAATAAATATACACAATGTTATATATTAAGTGGATGAAATGTTTAGCAGCATGAAATTAAATTTGCAGCCGCAGTGAAAACAGATGGCAAAAAGTCAGACTACAATAGTAGTTCTAAAAGTTGTTGCACATGTAATTCATTATTAATTTTGAGGATTTAAAGACATTGAAAATTGAAAAAGTACCACTGTAAATTGTTAGTTACTGTCTAACCACAGCCCCAAATCATATTTAAGTTTTTGTGTGATTTAAAAAAAGAAACAAAAAAGTTATTTCCTCATTCCTTGTACATTGAACTTGGAATAACCAGACTTCTCTGAGATATTTCTACACGTACAGCATTTGCTTTCACTTCTGACAAAATTTATATATAAAAAAAAAAAGATCAGTGGACATTATAATGTATAGCAAATAAGAGCAATGCGATGATGGTGTTGCACTCTCTCAAGTCTGGATTTTAAAGACAAATTAAAAAATGTACTTTGGCATTGGGTACATGTAGATGTACTGTCTGATCCTATTTTTTTGTTTTAGATTCTAAATTTTAGACATATTTAATTTATTTATTTAATACATTTTTTATGATTTGATTCTAAACAGATGGCTGCTGTGCATTTGTAATTTTCACCCCCACTTTGACGCGAACACCACCAGGAAGTCCCATCTAATGTTTTGTCCGTTGCCGAGTGACACGAGTTCCTTGTTTCTCTTCCAGGTATTGTGAAACAGGACCCGGCGCTACCGGACGATAAGCCCCTCCCTCCTCCTCCACCCAGACCCAAGAATGCCATCTTTGAGGATGAAGAGAAGTCAAAGGTAAATAGTAAAGAACGTACGGCTTTGAAAATGGACCAATCAGAGGCTTTCCTGCACCAATGTAACTAATGTCCTCACGCACATTCAGATAAGCTGAGTGGCAGATTAAAGCTGGAACTGAGCTTCACTGGTGGGGGCACATCTTCAGAAGCTTGGTTAGGCAAAGCGTCAAGTAAACGTCATAATTTTAAACAGAATAGAGCTGATACAAAGCGAGCTCTCTTACCGTGACAGATTATAATGGCTTCGATCGGCCCAACATTGGGAATTTCGAGTTTGTCTAATTCACGTCATATGCAGTCAGTAAATCAGCTTCGGTCACGTGCATCAGGTCCGCGTGCCAGGCTCTAATTTAAAAATCATATGATAAAGCGCTAATTTACCATCTCACACCCACACAAACCCACATATAAAACTGCTATTATCCTAAATATCCTTTTATTTTTTTTTTTTGCTTTTACTAACGGTATCAATGCACTTGATTTTATTTCAATTTACAGCTGTTTATAATACACAGTTTGAGGAATCTTCGTTCCCACATTCACATGCTTACAATTGATCTGTAATTGTTTTCCCCTCTGGAATTATTTATGCACTTAAGGGCTGCTGAAGTATAAAGGGCGGGACGCTGTAAGGCTGGGAGGAGGTTCAGGAACGGCATCATAAACAACCATTACTCAACAGTCTAAAACTTTGACACGAGCCAGCAAGGACTGCCCCGTGCCGGTTTTTCAAATCGACACCACCTCGCTGAACTAGCATTCTCTTCTGAAAACACCCATCTCAGATTATTCCTGCTCTCTTTTTCTCTTTTTTGTAGATGCTGTCACGCTTGCTCAACAGCACTCACCCGGAGGACCTGAGAGCGGCAAATAAACTTATTAAGGAAATGGTTCAGGAGGTGTGTGTGCTGTAGTTATGGCTCAGTTACTCGGTTGGTTTAGGCTTTGTGCTTTCTTGGGACCTCTGATGTTGTACAATCTGATGCCTAAATAAATATTTTATTTTTAATTGGAGGACAATAGCCAACATGCATGCTTGTCTGTTCACCAGCACCTACTGCTTCACTGCAGACACTGGATTAAAAAAAACAGATCTTGTATTGCATGAATAATTGTGCATGTTGTTTAATAATGTTAAATACTCAAATTTTAGTATGTCAATTTTTAAATGTAAAATTGATAGTCATAGTCAAAAAGAAATCGCTGTCCACTATTGAACGCCTTTTCATATCCGATCTGTTTGCGTAAAGCTATTTGATCTTAACTTGCAGGATCAGAAGCGCATGGAGAAGGTGTCGAAGAGAGTGAACGCTATTCAGGAAGTGAACGAGAGTGTTAAGCTGCTGACACAGTTATTAGCCGATTACAGCAAAGACACCAGTTCGCACGACAATGAGGAGCTCATTAAGGTGCAAAAATGCATGCACACACACACATATACACACACACACACACACACACACACACAAAGTACTGGTGTTCACAAGGGTGCAATAAAAACCTCACTTGGCCTTTCATTCCTGATTTAGTAATTCGTTTAGGTTATGTTTGTTTCATAGTGCTGCTTCGATTGAAAGCTTTTGACTGTTTCTTGTATAGGATTTGTACCAGCGCTGTGAGAAAATGAGGCCCACGCTGTTCCGACTAGCCAGTGACACAGAAGACAATGATGAAGCTTTAGGTAAGAACCAGCTGTAATTCCAGGAAAATATTTCATTAGTGAGTCGAATGTATTTCCCCTGTAATTCGGACGTGGCTAATTTACCAAATATCAGGCATCTCTACACTATACAGCAGTTTACATACATGTGAAGGAAACATGCATTTCACCAATGGCCACAGTTGGCTAGTGTCTATCATTTTGACAGTGGTGAGGCAGAGTATGCCATTCCTCACACCCAGAGACTATTTGAATCTTCAGAAGGGAAAACTGTGCTCAGACATTAAGGTGAAGTTGAGTTGAGTTGAAGTCATGTCAACTAGTCCTCTATCTGGTTAGATCGAAATGCTTCATCACTCTGAAGAAGCTGCTCTAATGAGAAATGTTTCAATATGACATGATAGAAGTTCAGTTGACGTGACTCAACATCCAGACTAGCTAATGCTCTTTACAGGTAGTCAGGTATCTTTACTAGATCAAGTGAAATTACAAACCTGTGAAATGACCGTCTTGTGACTCTGCAATATCAGGCTGCCTCGATTAAACACATGCATCACATCTCTCCCTCTCTACTCTGTTCACGCATTCTTTAAAGGAGGAACACTGTTCTTTAAAAAAATACTCTCTCTGTTGGCGGTAGTGGAAAGTGTGGTCAACTAGGTTGCTTTGTGAACTCTAATAGTTGATTATGTAGGAAGTGCTCTTGTGGCTGAAGACCACAGCTAATGATTTATTACTTTTGTATACTTCTCAAATCATCTCAGACTCTGTGGATGGGGTTGCACTAGAAGAGATGTAACGTGTATAACTCTATACTGAAAAAGTATGGAAATCAAATTTGCTTTTATTGTGCAGATACTGCTGAGAGGCCGGATTCAATCCAAGCGATGATGTTTGAATGCCGTGTGCTATTTTTCTCTCTCTCTCTCTCTCTCTCTCTCTCTCTCTCTCTCTCTCTCTCTCTCTCTCTCTCTCTCTCTCTCTCTCTCTCTCTCTCTCTGAAGCGGAGATCCTTCAGGCCAATGACAGTCTTACGCAAGTGATTAACCTCTACAGGCAGCTTGTGAAAGGAGAGGAAGTGAATGGAGACAGCAGCACTATGCCTACACTTAAGGGTAAGTAACCGCACTGATCCAGACGCACATTAAAGTAAATATATTGCATAATACTGTTTACTCGTCTATATATTTTAGTACTACTATGATAAATGCATAAATATTCCAAAAATCTCAATTCGAATGTCTTTGATTTAAGGATGTACGTGTACTAAAAGCCAATTTTTTTTAAATTAAAACCCATTTAAAATAATAATGTCATAAAAATACACACACGCAGTTTTTTCAGCTCTGTTTTACCGATATTGTATTTCGATCGGCAGGGAACAGCACGGCCCTGTTGGACCTCACTGGCCTGGACACGTCACCCTCAGCTCCCACTTTCCCAGAATTCCCTTTTCAGCCCACACCATCACATGAGCTGGGTATCAGCCTGCTGGATGATGAACTCATGTCTTTGGGTAAGGGCTGAGTCACTTTCCACATGTTATATACTTAAACGTATTGATGCGAGGATTGAAGATGCTGCTAACAGACCAGTCTGTTTCCATAGCGTATGATCATGTTTAAGTCGACTGATACAGGTTTTTCTTTGGCCGATGCCGATATTTAGAAATTTGGACGATATATATTGTAAATATATATATATATTTTTTGGCCGATTTTTTTTTTTTTTATCTCTCTCCATCTCATAAAATCTAATAATTAATTAAAGATGTGATGCAGAAAATTTGCTAAAATAAAACTAGCTGGCTGAAGGCTCACTAACAGTTCCCTACATTTATTCTCATTCTCTCTCCAAATGCAGCATCATATTTAACTAATGAAATATATAAACGATATTAAGAACGAATGCTATTTTGGCTGTTCAGCTTCAGCACAAGAGAAAAAAAAAAGGAATGGGCTTGCTATAATTGTTGCTCATGTCTTTGACAATTAGTAGACATGATTGAATAAAAGCTACACGAATGTTGGTCGCAGCAGGTGTGAACAATGCTGCTTTAGATATTTACAGACTACTGCCACCTGCTGGCATAAGAGAGTTATGGTCTCTCAAGCAAGCACAGAATGTACATGCTAGGTTCGGTGCGTCAGATGCGCCTCCCTAATAATCGTCCCATTAATGTAAACTATATAACGTAGCATATTGTTTATGATGAGCTTTAACATGTTTAATATGCTATAGGTCTTAGTGATAACACTCCTAGTTCTACTCTGGCTTCCTCCCAGTCTGGGGATGCCTCCACATGGAACTCATTCCAGGTGAGAGAAAGAAATTGAGAAATTACTTTTTGGAGAGATGGAGTTGGCTTTTCTTTCTTTCCTTAATAAACTATAATCCTGCCTATGTATTTTAGGTTTCAGAAAGTGTAGACACACCCATTCCTTCAGTAACATCCACCGTGCTGCTACCGTCAGTTTCCAGCTCCCCGGCCCCCGTCAGCGCCCCCACCCCTGCCATCAAGTCCCTGGATGAGCTGGATGTGCTGGGGAAGACCCTGCTACAGCAGTCGCTGCCCCCTGAGAACCTGCAAGTCAAATGGTACATTACTAAAAAAAACTGTAGTAAAATGTAACCAGTAATGAGATGATGTGGGATCATGTTTATAATCCCCACCGTTCATTTTTCTCATTATATTTATCATCAAAGTGAAAATTATCTTTTAATATTGAACATAGCAGTATATGGAAAAAAAGGTTTATATGTACATTGCTGTGAAGAAGTACTTGCCCCCTTTCCATCCATATATATATATATATATATATATATATATATATGTATGAACGCAGTTTTTATTATTATTATTAATTATAAAATTTGTTAACATCAGTTTACATTTTAAAAACAATTTAAAATAAAATGCCTGCTTGGCTAAATAATATATGAAATAATATTTAATATAGGGCCAGGCAGTATTGGACATCTGTTTTCTCCATTAATAAATTAACAAATGCGAAAAAAAGAAATCCAAAATCCAAAAATACTTTTTCACAGCACTGTAGTAATGGGAGTTGATATACAGAATGTGAGATGACAGGAAGTGATCTTCATGCACGCTCTACAGGGACAAACTTCAGCCGCAGTCTAGGCCCACCCTGCGAGATCTCCAGAGCAAGACGAACGCGAACCCAGTGACAAGCCCAAGTCCCATCCTAGCATTTTCCTCTGAGCCTGCTAATCTCCTAAACTCGCAGCACAACAACGAGGCTCCTGCACTGAGCATTGTCCCTGCTTCCACTCCTCAGGACGAGGTCTCTCTGGCAAATGTCACCGTGTCCCTGGAATCCATCAAACCTAGTAAGAAACGTGCACGTCTACCGTTTCAGCATCCTGCCGTGGGTTATAATTGTCTCTCTTGCTTACGCGTCGTCTCCCCTCTCCTTTTCTCTCTCTCAGGTAGCATGTTGCCAGTGACAATCTTCGACAAACACAGCTTGCGGGTCCTGATGCATTTTGCACGCGAGTGTCCTCCGTCTCGGCCCGACGTTTTGGTAGTCATCATCTCCATGCTGTCGTCCGCTCCCATGCCCGTCACAAACATCCGCTTCCAAGCCGCCGTCCCCAAGGTACATCGTCTCCGTGTAGCACTGATTTACTTGAAACCTGCTTGTATACGTTTTCAGGTTCGCTCACACTCCTGTCATTGTGTCATATACGTGTCTGTCTAGACGATGAGGGTGAAATTGCAGCCGCCTTCTGAATCGGACCTGCCCGCCTTCAACCCCATACTCCCACCTGCTGCGATTACACAAGTCCTCCTGCTGGCCAACCCTCAAAAGGTTTCACAAATTTTTAGCCCTGGTGTTCAAGATTTACTGTAGTGCACTAAATAGAGTAATACTCCAGTGTTTTTTCATACGTTATTTCTTCAGATGACATATTTGTGACCCCCACATCATGTGTGTCTTTCACACCTGCAGGAAAAGGTCCGGTTGCGATACAAGCTGACATTCGATTTAGCCGACGAGTCCCACGATGAGAGCGGAGACATCGAACAGTTCCCACCTCCAGAGTCCTGGGGGAATCTTTAGGTGGACACATTGACTTCCTGCTGCTTTATCCCTCCGCTTGCCCAGTAGGAACAGCTCTCGCAAAACCCACGGTTCGGTTTCGATCCAAAGAAAATTGAGCCTCTCCTCAACTTCCGCGAATATTCCGAAGAAGTAACGTTGACGTTCCAAATCCGAAGCTAAACACCGTTAGAAATCTGATATGAAGCATGTCCGAATGTGAACGGCGAGCGGTAGAGGTTAGGCGAAGTGGCGGATTGTCTCATTTTATTATTTTCTTCCCCCCAAACTGGAGTCAGATTCAAATTTAAAAGGATCTGGAACCCTGTGCTGTCCTTTTCGTCCTGCGTTCCTTTTGTCTGTCTTCGTTTTAACCTCCATCTTCATCTTAACCCTTATCTTCCTCTGCTGCCTCTCTGGCTTTGTCCCGTTTCGTGAAAATGTTGATGCAATATTTGCTTTCCTGACAAAGGGGGGGGGGCATGTATATGTGCTTGTCACTCATAACTACTTCATCGTGCTGTCTGTAGTAGAGATGTGTGTGTGTGTGTGTGTGTGTGTGTGTGTGTGAGCGTATTTTATGATTCACAGAGCGGATCTGTGCGAGAGTTTGAATAATGGAAGTGGGTTTTGTTTCTAAGCTGTGACGCCTCTGACATCCTCGATGACAGAAATCCGATCTCTCCTTCTTTGCCTTCGTTCCGATGAGCTCCGTATCCTTGTCACCTCAAGAGAGGATGAGAGCGGTATTTGATTTCTCTCTGCACATCCGTGTCGATTTTTAGAACCAAAGTTGCACATCATTAATTAGCGTTGATTTATTCGTCAGATTGCGTGTATCGTCTGGTGACCGACCGAATCCGATAGGAGGAGGAAATTTGTTCGACCCTATTTCCAAGCCTTTTGCTCAAAACTTGCGGACGTGGCAGTTTTTGGAACAGCAGATAATCTCGAATTAGGAAGAGCGTAAATTAAAGCCTTTTTATTTTGTCCAGTCAGAAGCTGTTTGTGGATTCAGGATTTGTGCTTCGTTTCAAAAACCGCCTTCTGCTTTCCATGAACGAGTTTTGAGCAAATCAGGGTGTGGTTGACTTTTATCAATACGGGGAAAACGTATAAAAGGTTGAGGTAATCGCACACTACAGGTGCAGTCGGATCGAGATAAGGTTGGTCTGAAAAGGAGAAAATCTTGTACAATTAATGAAAAATGTTTTGCCCTTTTCGGATTGAATTCATGTTGACATTGATGCTGGCGTCTTGTTTAAATTGACCGTATGTGCCTAATCTAATGTTTTACATTCATCCTGTATTTCTCTTTTCTTAAATGCTGTTCTGTACAAACATATTTGCATTTCTGTTTGTCTGTTTTGGTTCAGGAGTTTGGCAGTTGCTGTTAACACTGTTTAATGTAGGGGTTTTTTTTGTTTTGTTTTTTTGGATTTGATTCGAAATGCCGGCGTTGGTTTCGTTTTACATGGCAACAATGAAACAACCTTTCTATTTATTTTGCGTTGAGTTTAATATTCCAACCGAAAAACAGTGCCCCCCCTCCCCCTAAATACAGCACATATAGCGAAGGAGAAATCCTCGTGCCTCTGACCAGTTGAAATGAAAGAGAATCATAAAAAGCTGAAGACATTTTCTGTTCGCAGATGTGGATTTGTCCGGTTGCGTAAAGGACAAGTCGAACCGCTGCAAGTGTAATGTCATGTTGCAGCCCACCCCGTCACGCTCCAAGGTTACGCCTTCAGCCTGAAGTCATACTCACCTGGTTCTGTTCCCGAGTCTGACTGTAAATAGTATACGTATTGCAATTATGTACATTTGCCAAAAAAATTGAAAAACTACAGAGAACGAATAATAAATATGGAAGAGAGCAGAGAATGTAGTGCAAATATGTATTTAAGGGAAATAAAGTTATTCTTTTTCTTGGGGGTTTAAAAATGGATTTTTTTCCGCGCATCAAGTTTACTGCTTAAAACACAATCTCCGATTGTGGAGGACATTTAAAGTGTTCATGCTGTTCACACTTGCGTACACAAACCATGTACTTCAGTTAAACACTAGATAAAATATTACTCCAGAAGTATTTGCCCCCAAAGGTACTTAAGTATCCAAACTATGATTTATTATGGTTAAATGTTCCTTTTATCATTTGTCACGAAACTCTTTGCTTAATCAACTCAGCTAATGGGAAAAGACTGTTACTCCCAGCAAATCAAACTATTAATAGAAATATTATGGAGTCAAACACTGATATCTATTATAATTATGAGCCTAAAACCTTTTCATCTACTTAAAATAAATCTTAGAATAGTGCTGCCTCACAACCTGAATTCATAAATCAATGCTTGTACTAAAACATGGTGTAGACATAAAAATGTAGGGTGTTCTACTATTATTAATGTTGAAGCTCATAGCATGGACTCAGTACCTGACAATGTTTTGTTTTTTCCCCCAGGGCAACCACCTTTATTAAAAAACAAAAGTAGAAATAATCAAAACAGCATACAAACGTTTCCCTATCTTAAATCAACCTATGGTATTTCACTGGCATGTTCACAAAAATGGCTGCCATTAGAATGATGAATGTACTCATTAGACAAACACATAATATGCTAAAGCAAGCTGATGGGAGAAATGCATATACATTAATGTTAAATAGTAGAAAGCAGTTAAAAACAAAAAAAGGTTTCCAAAGGCTGAAGCTAGAAAAGCTAAATATCATCAATAGGAAAGCAACCTGCAGAAGTACTAATAACTAGTAGCCTAATTCTGGTAAATGTTTAGTTTCTCAAACAGAAATTATAAACTGGTTCTTAACTAAGAAAAAAAAATGTTCCTCAATTATACATGTTCCACACACTAGTATATATTATACTAGTACAATAAGGTGAAGCGGACACTCTGGTTGATAATACAATCTGCATGGCCTTTACCTTCTGCTTAAGCTGAAGGACTGACCTACTCAGAACGTGAAGCCGAAACACTTATTCCAGACAGTAAAGACAAACACTGAGCTGTGGAGTTTCATTTACTCTGGTAGTGATTAACTTCCACTACTAAATGCACATGACACAATCTGGTTTCTCTTTTAAAGAAGTTTTACTTTCTCTGCTGCTGAGGAGGTGGAGGTCCAAACGAGTACGGCCCTGGACCCATAAACCCAATCATGGCCTGGGGTGGTGGAGGAGGCACAAACTGCTGGGCCATCAGGGGCTGTGGACCCTGTCCGGTTCCTGACTGTGGTGGTGGGGGAGGACCCGGATTAAACGGGCCCTGTGGTGGTCCTGATTGGTTTTGTTGCCCTCCTCCTGAAACGCTATTACTTGACTGCGACACTCCACCTGGCCTTGAGCTGTATCCTCCCCCTCCGCTGCTGTTGTAGCTCTGATACTGATCGCCTGTGCTGTAGCTATTCCGCCCATCCCGGCTGCGATCTCTGTATGAAGACGAGGAGGACGTTCTGTCGTCCCGGCTCGAGCGCCCGTCTCGGCTGTAGCTGCTGCTGCTCCGGCTATCCTTGCTACTGCTGCTTCCACTTCCCCCGGCTGAGCGCAGGCGTCTATCGCACTCATCCTGGTACATCAGGTTGGGGTTGTTGGAGCTGGCGCCACGGTAACGCATTCTTCCCCCTAAGAGATGTCAGAACTTTGAATTAACTTGGTTTGACGATAGTTCGTATTTAGCATGGCTGTATTTGGACTTGGTTATCGCCATACTAAGTCCATTCATTTTGTACTCTGAATTAGGTCAAAGATAACAGCTTTTTTTTTTAAAGGCTCTATTGTGTTCTATTACTTACACCAAGATGCATTGATCGTTCATAACATTATGACCACCTGCCTGATATTGCGTTGGTCCCCTTTTGATGCCAAAACAGTTCTGACCCATCAAACATTAACAGCATTAACTACTTCAGCAATTTGAGCTACAGGAGCTTGTCTGTTGTATAGGACCACACGGACCAGCCTTCACTTCCCATGTGCATTAAGAAGTCTCTGCTGCCCACGACCCTGTTGCCGGTTCACCACTGTTCCTTTCTCTGACCACTTGATTCTGACCACTGCAGACCAGGAACAGCCCACAAGAGCTGCAGTTTCGGAGATGCTCTGATCCAGTTGTCTAGACATCACAATTTGTCAAACTCGCTCAAAACCTTACGTTTGCCCATTTTTCCTGCTTCTAACATCAACTTTAAGGACAAATTGTTCACTTGCTGCCTAATAAATCCTACCCACTAACAGGTACCATGATGAAGAGGTAGTCAGTGTTATTCACTTCACAAGTCATAATGGTATGTCTGATCGTTCTCACCTCCTGACCCACGCCCAGAGTCGACCAGCTGCAAAAGTTTGGGATTGATGGCCTGCCGGGCTTCCTCCAGAACCCGGACCAGGTCACGAGCCTGCCGCAGGTTTCCGGGTGTAAAGAATGTGTAGGCTGTGCCTTTGTTGGTGCTACGGGCGGTGCGCCCAATACGGTGAACGTAATCCTCGGAGGAGTTCGGGTAGTCGTAGTTAATGACGAACTTCACATCTTCCACATCTTTAAGTGTGTAATAGGCAAAGGATCGTGTGAAAGGAAAATTATCGGGGGAAGAATAATAAAAAGTTAAAAACGACATAAGTACGAATATTCAAGCTACAGTTATAACCACATGGTGCAGTATTAGAGATTAACAATGGAATATCATAAAAGGTACAAGCTACAGGGACTTACCTGTTACCTGGAAAAGGGTGGCAATAGATTTATTAGATACTATAGACAGATACTTAACAACCGTCTTGTTTGCAGGAACTACGGCATAATAAAATAAAAAAGCTCTACATTGTATGGACAAAATATAATTTACTCATATTTAAAAATGCTTTGTTTATCCTACACCTTAAAGTTAATGAGAATGATTATCATACAAGTATATGTTATGATAATAAATGGAAGCTTTTTCCATTTCTATGTGCAAATTAATAACCGACTTTAAAGCTCATTTTAAAACAAATGTAAAGGTCGATAACTGTTTTCAAAAGATCGGATTGGAAAGTCTGTTTCTCATTACAAAGGTAGAGGTGGCTCAGACAACACTGTTAGTAACCCTGTAGAGTACCATCTCCTTTTGGCTGAGGGTAGTTGTTGACAGCTTCGCACATGGGTAATAATGTCTTAAAAATTGCCAAATAATCTTATAAACTCATGTTCAGGCCTGATCCCTTTACACCTGCTTGTTCTCACATTGCAAATATCAAGATTGTATTAGGACGGGGAGAAACTGTTTCTGGATGCTGATGAATATTTTGGGTAGACGTCAAAACGAATCCTAACAGATGTGTTCAAAACTGAATACTGCATGATCATGTTCCAAATTGATTGATGGAAGATGATCATAAGAAACCACCCAAAAGTCTTGGTATTTGAATGTTATGAGCTGATATTATACATAGGTAAAGTTATATATGTGGAGAAAATCCAATCAGGATACAATCCAGAACCCAGATGTGTGAAGTGAGCAAGTGTAAACAGGATTAAACTTTGTCTATTTAGAAAATAAGTGTATTACTGAGTAAAAATGTAAAAACAAAACAAAAAAAACTACATAAACCTTAACGATGAAAAATAGATAAGAGACACAGAAGTGACCGATTATGATTCTCGTACCAAAGCTGTCAGTATTGGGGGCATTCACAGATACTTACCCTATGTTAGGTTAGTCTTGACTGAGATCAGTCCCAGGTCCAGTGGAGAGGCCCGAGAGGAAGAGGTATATGTGGGCTCACGCGTTCGGCTGCCCCCCCTTCACCCTCGGCACGACACCAGCAACGCCTGGCGGGAGCAGAACCGGCTCCTCTCCAGTTCTCTCTCTCTCGCCGCGTTGCAGGGCCTCCACAAACCGGACCGGACTGGATCCAGCACTCAAATTTCTCCCTCTCTCTCTTTCTCCCCCTTTTTTCTCTCTGCACCATTCCTTGTCCCTCTCGCCTCTCCTGAACCTAGCCCAGGTTAGACTTAACAGGTGCCTTATCCTAACATGTCCAAATAAAGGGCCATGGCATCACTTAATTTAATCAACTGGTTGTTTTTTGGGTCTCGGTTTTTTAAATGTAGCCAATTACTTTTATATTACAGTAAATGCTGAAAATTTGTGCTCGGATCAGGGATGGGTTAAAAAGCCTAGGAGAGATGCCACAGTCCTGAAGACCCCCGGTTATAATGCTGCAGTCCAGATCTAAGATTCTGCAGTCTTGAAGCGGAGGGCTGATGTACGGAAGTAGTTGAGGAGTGGGTTTATCCAGGTCAGGCTCTGTGCTAGCGCCTCACAGAGCTCTGCTGACATGGTAGACGGCAGCTGCTGTACCAATTTAGCACAGCCTGCCTGAGTTGCCATTTAGGGAGTTCAAAAAGCCTGAGGGGAGGAGAGAGAACAATGAAAGAGTGAGATGTACTGTGGATCTGGCAACTCAACAAAACCCACTTCCTCGTCTTCAAACCAGGTTTCGTCACAAAAGAAGACACAAATAACACACCTGCTTCAAAGCTCATGCTTCTCAATAGGAAAGAGTCGAGAAGGCTTTAAAAAAAAAAAAAAAAGTAATTGTTTGGACTTCCATTTCACAGGATATTTGGACACAGAGTGGTCAAGAAGGAGACTGGTATTAAGACCCAGGGAAGACAAAGGGAGCCCAACATCTCCCCCAGGTCCGTGTTAGGGTTAACAGTGAGCCAGCGAGCCCCGTTTATTTGAACGACGATATTCGTTTCCTTTTTTTTTTTTTTTTTTTTTTTTTTAAACAGTAACAAGAAACAGACAATACGGCTTAATGTGTCTAAAACTACTGAGGGATCCAGTAATCACCATCTTCCACAATGTCGGACATCTGAAATTTACTGAGTGCCACTTTAAAAAAAATAACGAAAAAAAGAAGGAAAAATTGAGATTTTAAGTAACAACGACTGGAGAATAGACAAAGTGAGAGAGAGAAAGACAAAGAGCGTGGGAGGAAAACAGAGAATTGTTCTTACTGACAAAAAGAGCACAGATAAAATAAATAAATAAATAACCATATTAGAGGCACAAAGGGGCCTTCAGAAATGTTCCTGAGGGAAAATTACCAGACAAAAGGAAGGTAAAGGGGTAAGGTTCTTGCATCTGAAAATAAAACTTCAGCAAAACATCTTACAAATAAATCTCTATTATATAAATAATATAGGTATTTACGTGTGTGGTGTGTGTGTGTGTAAATATCCGCATCTAATCAGTGCACATACCCAGCCCACGTGAGGCGACGTCAGTAGCGATAAGGATTGGAGCTTTACCACTGCGGAACTCTGAAACCAGAGGAGAGACAATAAGCTCATGCTGCTATGTTTTACATTACGTGCCTACTCAGCCTTACATGCAATACATTTTAACTGGTTCCTTGTGTTCCTTTTTAGAAAAGGTACTACAAGAACCTTTTCACAGACTCATTTCTATTGGATGTACATTATAATTACTGAGGCAAAAAAAAAAAAAAAAAAAAAACCTCATCTCAACCTATTTAAATGTTTGTACTGTTGTCATGTTTTGATAAATACGGCCATTTTTAATAAAATAGATGTTTAAAAATATTCCTTCACTTGTTACCTGTAAGAACCCAATCTCTCTCTGGCTGACTTTTGTCTCCGTGAATGCACATTGCCGGCCATCTACACAAACAGGACACACAATGAACAGTTGGCATTGGTTTTTGTGTCTGTGGTTTTTAACCTGGTGACCAAATACCCCAATAAAAAAAAAAAGCTCCCATTCTCAAAGTTTTTGAGGCAAAAAGAGACAACTTTTTGGTCCAGGGAACATCAATATGGATTATATCATTCATAGATTTTACAGAATTAAAAAGATGTATATTATATATAACTAGCAACTGTTTCGCTTTGATAGAAGAATTAGAAAAATAGTAACATCATGATTGGTGCAATAATTGCTCATGTACCACTTTTGCCCTATTTTCCTGCTATAATCCTCACCCATCTCTCCTCATCCTGCGAGTCAGCTCATCACAGCGTTTCTTTGTCTCGACAAAAATGATGGTCTTGTTCTCCTTCTCTGCCATGATTTCCTCCATCAGCTGAATCAGCCTGTGAAAAATGAAATATAAAATTAGGTTAGACACTTCTCGCAGCATGCGGGGTTGGGGTGGGTGGTTGGGTGTTGGCGGGGGGTTAACATTCAGTCTGTGTCCTCCTCAGTCTCAAGCACTTTCCTAAAGTGACACAGTGTCAGAACTTTGGCGGCCACGTTATAAAAAGGGGACATTGAGTCTGCAATACAGTAGACAATACAGCAGTGTGTATATGAAGCAAAGCAAAAGGCACTGCAGGACCCCACTGACTTTTCTTGGGGATGTAAATCCTAATGAAAACCAGATCGAAAAGACGCTCACTTATCCCATGTAAATTCATTCGTGTTTGGTTTAAAAACGAGCCTCTAATCGAATTCGAGATAATGTCTCACTTGTTGTCTTTTTCGCTCTCCATGCAGACGTCCACAATCTGCAGGATATTGTGGTTGGCGCTGAGCTCCAGGGCTCCGATGTTGATTTGGATGTAGTCATGGAGGAAGTCCTCTGCTAGCTGACGCACCTCCTTAGGCCAAGTTGCGCTCCACATCAGTGTCTGCCTGTCTGGCTGTAGAGAAAGAATAAATAAATAAAATTCAGGAACCCGGAAGCAAAAGCACATCCATCTTCAACTAAAAACCTGATTCAGTACGAACAGACAGATAGACAGAACAAGCTGCCACTCTTGGGCCCGTGAGCAAGGCCCTTAACCCTTTAAAAGTGCATGGCTTACCCGGATCTGATCTAAGATTTTGCGGATCTGTGGCTCGAAGCCCATGTCCAGCATGCGGTCCGCCTCGTCTAGGACCAGGTAGGTGCATCGGCGCAGGTTCGTCTTCCCAGCCTCCAGAAAGTCGATTAGACGACCGGGCGTGGCGATGCAAATCTCAACACCTGCAGGAAATTGTTGCGAGGTTTCAATAAAAAAAATAATAATAATAATAAAAATAGAGGATGGACTTTACTTCAACCGTTACCAGACCGCCATGTATCGCTGCAGGCATCTGCACTCACCTCGCTCCAAGTCTCTTATCTGTGGACCCTTTGGAGCTCCGCCATACACACAAGTGCTCTTGATTCGAGAAGACTTGCCGTAGTCATACGCCACCTGCTGCACCTGTTGTGCCAATTCACGTGTTGGAGCCAGAACCAGGCACTGAGAGGAAGAGTGTCTAGTTATTATCAGAAAGCCACACCCAAAATTTCTTCAATTTCTTGAATTAATTTGAATTCAAATTAATAACAGGATCAATCAAATGATCGATGACGTGCCAAAACCAGATAAATTGCTTATGAAGAGACATCTAATGATAGATAAAGGCAAGACCGGTTAAATAAAATAAACAAAAACGCTCACAATGGGTCCATCTCCTCTCTCCAGGTATGGCTGGTGGTTGATATGCACAATGGCAGGAAGCAGATACTGTGGAAGAGCGAGAGGTCAAGAATAACTCTGACATTAAATAAACAGTCGAGATATTCTGGTCGCTAAAAATTTTTCCACCAGCTTTTTTCTGTCTGCCATCTTTCTTCAGCGTGCAGCGAGCGTACAGGTACTTACAGCGAGTGTTTTTCCAGATCCAGTCTGTGCAATGCCCACCATGTCCCTGCCACTGAGAGCCAGTGGAAACCCCTGTGCTTGAATGGCTGTGGGCTCCTTGAAATTCTGCTGCAGCAATACATCCATCACATACTCTACAATGCACAGAGACATTTTGCACATTTTATCATTCTAAATTAAATATTACAAACCACATTTTCACCAGGTGAAACTGCAGGTCCTCTAAAATATTTACCAAAAAACGCCACAGAATTTCGAGACATATACTGAAGAAAGGCCTTTCAAAAATAAAACATTTCTACAGAAAAAATGTAACCATAAAACAGATGAAAATAATAAAGAAAACAATAGTAAGATGCATAAGATTTTTTTTTTTAGGACTTTTATTTTATATTTATATTTTATGAATTCTACATATACAATATTTTAAAACCATCCACAATCTATATCATTATCTCAATTATCTCGACACTTGTGTGATGATCATTCACTAAAAACTCGTTCCAAATAATATCTGCACGTGTCTGTAATGGTGAAATCTACTCACGAGGAAACTGTGCATGGTGGAAGTTTGGCACCGGCTTCGGGCACCCGGAGCCCCTGACAGTGATCTCGTTCTTTCTGCAAAACTCCTCTATGTCATACTGTGAAACCGGAGTAAAGAACGTTTGGATACATTGGCAACAGAACAGAACTTTAATGTTGTGTAAAAATCCAATAAGGGTTACTATGTTACAGCCGGAAAGTATTTAAAAATTATTTCTATACCACAGATTTTGAGAAACTATTTGAGATGGAACAGTGTATTTACTGACTACATATTATATAGAAGTGGAATTATGGAAGTGATTAATTGCAACATACTTTATAAAGCAGGTTGGTATAAGACTCTATTTCCCACCTGACTCATACGCTGGATCTCTGGGTGCTCACTGTAGAAGTTTTTCTCAAATTTTGGCAGCTCGCTAAGGTCCCATTTCTTCTTCCTCAGTCGGTCTCCTGGGTTCCCAAACTTCTTGGGGGGAGGAGGACCTCCACGACTGGACCCAAAGCGGGCCCTGGTGAACACAAGAATAAAGTATTAGATTAATATTTCTTTCTATATAAGAATCCCTCGATTATGCATGGTAACTCCGAAATTACGTGTTAATAAATGCGTAAAAAAAAAATCAGTCGGGTTTACGTGACTGATTATATAAAAAAAAGGGGTGGGAATTAGGGCTGTAACGATTCCTCGAGTAACTCCAGTAATATAATTACAAAAATTCACCAAATATTTTAGTTCATTTAACTACACACGGAGCACTCTGTTTCCCCACGGCCCATTATTACTGATGCACCACCTGCTAAACTCAGGAGCGCTCTGGACAGGTAACACAGAAGACGCTTCAGAAAAATGGAGGAACGGGGAGAAAACAGCGAGGGGAGAAGAGAAGATTCATATGGAACCCGGTTTCTGCTACATTAAATAAAAAGTGTGCCTAATTCCAAGTTTTTCATTTTCCTCGCAATTCGGAATACTTTCCCCTCTGTAGTGCCAGAAAGATTTACACATTGAAAATTGTCTACAATCAATAGAATCGCATGTTATTAAACTGAGCCTCCGATCCCTGGAGAGAACTCGGTCTAACAATCAGCTCTGGAGAAGACGGAACAAGACTGATGAAGCAGAGGAGCCTTGTTCATACACCAACAGCTTTAAACTTCAGGCCGACAACATGGTTACCAGGGGATGCACCAGAAATTTTGGATGTTTAAAAAAAATACAGTCAGAATTGCGAGAGAAAAAGAAAACTTTTTTTTTTTTTTCCAGGCTTACATAGGATTCAGGCCAAAGAAAGAGGCAGAACGTTTCTAAAGTTTGGGATCATTTCAAACTAAAACAAAGAAAACACCGTACAGTGCGTTTACCGTTCATTTATTTACCCTTTTTTTTTTTTTTTTTAAAGAGCAATCTAATATGTATTTTTATTTAAGATTTTTTTATTGTATATATTTGTATTTACATTTTGTTGCAATATGGAAAATGGGTTTAGTTTTCACAGATATGCGATATGCAATTTCAGCAATAAAAAATTATTGTTTTCTAAAAAAGGAAACAAATTACTTGTTATTTTCAAGAGACACGTCTTATTTTCTCCTGTATATTTAGTATTTTTTTCTTTAACAAAAGACAAAAGTACTTCTTATTCGATAACTCGATTAATCGTTGGAATAAACGGTAGAATTACTAAAATAATCGATAGCAACAGCTCTAGCGGGACCGCTCTAGTGAGTCCGACTAGTTAAATAATAGTTTATAAACCAAAAAAACAAAGGCGTTGAAGCTGATCAATTAAAAATAAAATCTACTACGGCAAAAATAAAACAGCTT
This sequence comes from Silurus meridionalis, assembly GCF_014805685.1. Lineage (NCBI taxonomy): Eukaryota > Metazoa > Chordata > Actinopteri > Siluriformes > Siluridae > Silurus > Silurus meridionalis. The sequence goes on along the minus strand of NC_060884.1, from coordinate 5,231,000 downwards.
AGATTAATTAAAGTTTTTTTTTTTTTTTTTGGACCTACATAAGAAAAAAAGAGGAGCCCCAGATCTAGATCCATCCTTGTGTCAAGAAACGCACCAAAAATAGTTTTTCCGAGTTACTATTAGTCATGTGACCATAAGGTGTTGACATCGTAGAATATATGAGCCAATCAAGCACCAGTATGCAAATCTAGTCCTTGTATTGGCCTATACTTGGTTACACTTTGATTATTAGGGAGGAAAGACTTGTGTGTTTGCTAACCGAGCTTTAGAATGTGGTTAATTGAAGTTCTTCTCAATGTTTGCAATTTTTACATTTTATTTTAATTAATTGCCAGTTAAAAGACAAACTTTAATTAATCTAAGCTGTTTTATTTTTGCTGTAGTAGATTTTATTTTTAATTGATCAGCTTCAACGCCTTTGTTTTTTTGGTTAGAGGATTAAATGTTGCAGGATAATAAATGTTCTCATTGACTGACATTGAGAAAACTGAAGAACTTACAAATTATATATATATTTAAAAAAAAAAAGTTTCAAAATTCACCTATATTCTCTACATTCTATTTAATTATTGCATCTTAAAAATAAACAAAAATAATTATATTAGGAATGAAAAGTCAGTGGCTCTTCTTCTATGTGGCATGTTGGGCTGAAAACTGAAGGTCACCAGGGACCAACTCTGGCCCTTGTCTGGGTTTCTCTGATCCTGATACTCCACAGAGAACCAATCCATATTCATCTATCACTTTCCCATGAACAAATGCAGAAGCTGAAATGAGGTAAAAAGTAAAATAAATTGTAAGTCCTCACCCTCTGTCCCGTCCACGGTCTCTGTCCCCGTAGGAAGAGCTGCCTCTCATTTCTCCTCTTGTTATTGACTTTTTCTTATATTAAATAGTAATTTTCAATCGTATCTCGTGCAAACTAATTATGTTAAAATGTTTTTACTGTAAATTGAATTCAAAGTTGTCGCGTCGTTGTTGTTTGTTTGTTTTGCTTGTTTGTTTGTTTGTTTTGCAAGCTTTGCTACACGCGACTTGTTCTCAAACCTCCGAAAGAAAAACTCGAATAAAACGCAGGAATTCTGATGCTACACGCGTACAAACGTGATGAAAAAGAACAAAAGTCTAAGTTTAACGCGTAGGGAACAACTGTTGTGTTTTGCGGATAAATAACGTAAAACAGACGCTTTCCGTGCAGGCCTTCGAACGTCTTCTGTTACGTAGTCCACCGGAAGACGCTGAGATCAGGGTTGCCAGGTGTATCACAAACGTGTTTTTTTTCTGCCTTACCTTAAATTGCAGTTGTTTTTTTTTCTCGGTTTGTTGGAGCGTTTCTCAAATCAGAAACTAAATTCACAAAACTCATGTAGTCAGTTGTACACATCATAAGAACATTTTTCGTTGCTTTGAACAAATTGTGAATGATTTGGTCGATTCACTTAACTGATTGTGTATAATTGTACTGCTGTTTTATACACCATCAATTGTTTGTTATTTTTTTCTTAAATCAATAAAATGTTTTTACAGTTTTTCTCATTTGCTTTGGAGCATGTCTCGAATCACCCTTAATATTATTTGCAAACCAGTAATTGCATTCTCAAAACTATTTGTACAAACAGCACAACACATTTCTTGCAAAAGCCTGCACTTTTCACAAAAAGTACATGTAAAAAAAAACCACAGGCAAAAAGTACGTTCTCAGTTCATCTCGAAAAAGTCAGTATTTGTGCCAATAAACATCTCATTGCCGTCAGAATGAGGAGTCCTTCTGTCATTGTTCACAAACAGGATCGTCAAAAAGGTTAATTCACGTAGAGCAAAAATTGCACAAGATTGAATTTCTTCTGTTTGGCATCTTTGAAAAACTCAACAACTCAAATGTATTCATTTGATTGCATATTTGATTTTATGTTAATTGCAAAAGACCGGACAGGATTCACACTTTAACATCTATCTATCTATCTATCTATCTATCTATCTATCTATCAATCAATCAATCAATCAATCAATCAATCAATCAATCAAATGGTAAGTCCCAGCCTTAAAATTGCTAAAAAGATATAAAGCACCAAGCCACAATATTCTAATACTTTATAAAAGCAAACATAAAGAACTGATATCTTGTCATCCCACAGAATTCACTCTCACACAATCTCATCCAAACTCAGTGAAATCTAGTGACTTACAAAACACCTGTGGAGTGTTTTTAAAAATGTATTTATATAAGATTTATATTTATATTTATTTAATATAAGATTGAACCCAGCCATTAGGGAGGCACAAGCCAGTGCATTCGTAGTGCCGGTCCCAAGCCCGGGTAAATGGGGAGGGTTGCGTTAGGAAGGGCATCCAGAGTAAAACGTGCCAAATCAAATATGCGGATCACAAATGAGAATTTCCTACCGGATCGGTCGAGGCCCGGGTTAACAACGACCGCCACAGGTATCGTTAGCCGACAGGGTACCGGTGGAAATTGGGCTACTGTTGGCCGAAGGAGGAAAAGGAGAGGAGGAAGACGTCTACAGAGACGGCAGGGAAAGGAGCAGTGTAGGAGAGTGGAGGTTAGGGTTGGTACTTTAAATGTCGGTACTATGACGGGAAAAGGGAGAGAGGTAGCTGATATGATGGAGAGGAGAAAGGTAGATATGCTGTGTGTTCAGGAGACCAAGTGGAAAGGGAGTAAGGCCAGGAACATTGGAGGTGGGTTTAAACTGTTTTATCATGGTGTGGATGGAAGAGAAATGGTGTAGGGGTGATTCTGAAGGAAGAGTACAGTAAGAGTGTAGTGGAGGTGAAGAGAGTTTCTGATAGGGTGATGATCGTGAAGGTGGAAGTTGAAGGGATGATGATAAATGTCATCAGTGCCTATGCTCCACAAGTTGGCTGTGAGATGGAGGAGAAGGAAAGATTCTGGAGTGAATTAGATGAAGTGGTAGATGGTGTACCTAGGAAAGAACGGTTGGTGATTGGGGCAGACTTTAATGGGCATGTAGGTGAATGGAACAGAGGTGATGAGGAGGTGATGGGTAGGTATGGTTTTAAGGAGAGGAATGTGGAAGGGCAGATGGTGGTAGATTTTGCTAAAAGGATGGAAATGGCAGTGGTGAACACTTATTTTAAGAAGAAGGAGGATCATAGGGTGGCGTATAAGAGTGGAGGAAGGTGCACACAGGTGGACTATGTGCTATGCAGGAGATGCAACCTGAAGGAGATTGGAGACTGTAAGGTGTTGGCAGGGGACAGTGTAGCTAGACAGCATCGGATGGTGGTCTGTAGGATGGTTTTGGAGGCGAAGAAGAGGAGGAGAGTGAGGACTGAAAGAAGAATAAGATGGTGGAAACTGAAGGAGGAAGAGTGTAGTGTGAGGTTCAGGGAAGAGGTCAGAGAGAGGCTCAGTGGTGTTAAGGAGGTGTTGGATGATTGGGCAACTACTGCAGGAGTGATGAGGAGGCAGCTAGAAAAGTACTTGGTGTGACATCTGGAAATAGAAAGGAAGACAAGGAGACGTGGTGGTGGAATGAGGAAGTGCAGGAGAGCATAAGGAGAAAGAGGTTGGCAAAACAGAAGTGGGATAGACAGAGTGATGAGAAAAGTAGGCAGGAGTACAAGGAGATGCGGCAGCAGGTTAAGAGGATGTGGCGAAAGCCAAGGAAAAGGCATATGAGGAGCTGTATGAGAGGTTGGACACTAAGGAAGGAGAAAAGGATTTATACAGATTGGCCAGGCAGAGGGACCGAGCTGGAAAGGATGTACTGCAAGTTAGAGCAGTAAAGGATGGAGAGGAAATGTGTTGACTAGTGAGGAGAGTGTGTTGAGAAGGTGGAGGAGTATTTTGAGCAGCTGATGAATGAGGAAAATCAGAGAGAGAAGGTTGGATGATGTGGAGTTGGTGAAGCAGGATGTAGATAGGATTAGTAAGGAGGAAGTGAGAGCAGCGATTAAGAGGATGAAGAGTGGAAAGTCGGTTGGACCAGATGACATACCGGTAGAAGCGTGGAGATGTTTAGGAGAGATGGCAGTGGGTTTTGACCAGATTGTTTAACAGGATTTTGGAAGGTGAGAAGATGCCTGAGGAATGGAGAAGGAGTGTGCTGGTACCGATCTTTAAGCATAAAGGAGATGTGCAGACCTGCAGTAACTACAGGGGAATTAAGTTGATCAGTCACACCATGAAGTTATGGGAAAGAGTAGTGGAAGCCAGGCTGAGAGAAGAGGTGACCATCTGTGAGCAACAGTATGGTTTCATGCCAAGGAAGAGCACCACAGATGCCTTATTTGCTTTGAGAATGTTGATGGAGAAGTATAGAGAAGGACAGAAGGAATTGCATTGTGTATTTGTGGATTTAGAGAAGTGATGGACAGGTTGACAGACGAGGTCAGACAGGAGTCTCCCTGGACTATGTTTGCGGATGATATTGTGATTTGTTGTGAGAGTAGGGAGCAGGTTGAGAAGAGCCTGGAGAGGTGGAGATATGTGCTGGAGAGAAGGGGAATGAAAGTCAGTATGAGTAAGACAGAATACATGTGTGTGAATGAGAGGGAGGGCAGTGAAGTGGTGCAGTTGCAGGGAGAAGAGCTGGAGAAGGTGGAGGAATTCAGGTACTTGGGGTCAACAGTGCAAAGTAATGGAGAGTGTGTTAGAGAAGTGAAGAAAAGAGTGCAGGCAGGGTGGAGTGGGTGGAGAAGAGTGACAGGAGTGATTTGTGACAGAAGAGTATCTGCAAAAATGAAAGAGAAAGTTTATAGGACTGTGGTGAGACCTGCGATGTTGTATGGATTAGAGACAGTGGCATTGAGTCAAAGACAGGAGGTGGAGCTGGAGGTAGCAGAGCTGAAGATGTTGAGCTTTTCGTTGGGAGCGACGAGGATGGATAAGATTAGAAATGAGTTTATTAGAGGGACAGCGCAAGTAGGATGTTTTGGTGACAAGGTGAGGGAGGCGAGATTGAGATGGTTTGGACATGTGCAGAGGAGGGACATGAATTATATTGGTAGAAGAATGCTGAGGATGGAGCCACCAGGTAGGAGGAAAAGAGGAAGGCCAAGAAGGAGGTTCATGGATGTGGTGAGGGAAGACATGCAGGTAGTTGGTGTAAAAGAGGCAGATGTAGAGGACAGGGTGGTATGAAGATGTATGATCCGCTGTGGCGACCCCTAATGGGAGCAGCCGAAAGAAGAAGAAGAAGATTTATTTAATATAAGATTTATTATTAATGTTTCACTGCAGGATCAGAAAGCCTGCAGTCTAATTAAATATGCATCATTCATATTTGCATACGTTTGAAGCGACCATTTTGACGTACTTCATCTTCAAAGCAGGGGCTGTGTTCCAATCGCCTTACTTCCTCACTCGGTACGCGGGCACACTTCCAGGGGCCCAAGTGCACTAATTAGCGCTCACGTGTGATGATTGGAACGCGGTCTCTGTACGGTGAAGGGAGGCGGAAGGGTGAGGGGGAAACCGGAAGTGCGAGTGTACAGTAGAAGAGTCGAATATTATGTATGAAAATTACAGAATAAATACACGTTTAGGGACATTATTTGATAATTAATACTTTAAATTAAGTAAATTTCTTGGTGTTTGCAGGTGAAGGGACGGAAATGCCGCTCCTGAGTCAAAACAAACGAATCGACCACATAACCTCAACATCGGAACTGTTCTCCAAACATTCCCATATAAAGGTGGGTGTAATGGACAGGCATGTGTTTATGTACACAGCTGATTTATGATATTTGCACTATTACATATGAGACGTTTTTGTGTTAAAGGAAAATGCCACACTATTTCGCTCCAAACCCCTTGTGACAGTGGATCCAAAGTGCCTGCTTTATGTACAACAGAGGGAATTTGCAGCCACAACACCAGCAGACGGTGAGTCTCAATGTCCTTCTGCTTCTGCATTATTAATTTGGGTAGAATAACAGTATAACAGTGATGACAAATCAACCAAAAAAAACAGCTTTACAGTGATAAAGTGGCTATAAGTTTATGGAGGAAAAACTCTCAGAGATGGTATAAGAATGAAACCTTAAGTGGCACAAAATGTCCATTCATTATACAACCCCAATTCCAAAAAAGTTTGGGAGACTGTGTAAAATGTAAACAAAACCAGAATGCAATGATTTGCAAATCATATTCTATTAAAAACATATTCAATGTTTAAACTGAGAATACATATAATTTGAAGGGAAATAAACTAAGGTCAATTTGATAGCTGCAGCAGTTCTCAACAAAATTGGGACTTTTACCACTGTGTAGCATCACGTCTTCTGTCCGTATATATTTGAGAATTGAGGAGATCAGTTGCTGAAGTTTTGTTAGAGGAATGTTGTCCCTTATGTGTCTGATACAGGATTCAAGCAGCTCAACAGTTCTGGGTGTCCTTTGTTGTATTTTTCATTTCATGATGTGTCCAAATGGTAAAAGTTCTAAACCGTAGGCAGCCCAGTTTAGTTTTTATTTGCGTTTTTACACAGCGTCCCATTTTTTTTGGAATTGGGGTTTTAGTTCCATCATATATGAGATGTGCTGTTCGGTGATCAGTGTGTAAATGAAGAGCCGTTCATGCAAATTGCAGTCCTGAGCATTTGTAGAAGACTGTTTATATTAATTACAGTCCAAATCCATCCTCATAGTTTTTGAGTTGCTCAGTAACTTCATAAATCCTCAGGCTGTTCATGGGGATCTATGCTCAGCTGCAAAAATAGTGCATCTCTGAATAAGAATTATATTTCAATAAATTGGATACAAATCTGTTAACGATGCATCGTGACGCAAATATTAACTTGTATATTATGCACACTTTTTTACAAAAATCTATCATGTTTGTAACTTTTATGCCGATGCACTGATGCAAATCTGTGAACAGTTTGAGAAAGAATCACGCATGCGTGTCTGCAAGACTTTGGCCATAGGATGTATAATTAATTAATTAATTAATTAGATAGATAGATAGATAGATAGATAGATAGATAGATAGATAGATAGATAGATAGATAGATAGATTTTCTCTTGTATTAAAAAAGATAGGGCTTATTCTATTAAAACACTAATGTTTTAATGGGTCATGAATCTGGATGGTTTATTTATTCTCAGACAGTACTGATATTTAACTGTATAACATTAAATGTGCATCTTTCTTCAGACTCCGTTTCAGTTATAGGATCTGGGGATGCAACAACTTGTCACTTAGTAGTCCTGCGCCATACAGGTAACATAGAGCACATTTACACTCTTTTAAATAAGTCTTGTGGGTTTTTTTTCTCCCTGTAACATTGTGTCAGTTTAATTTTGTCCTGTCATTCTTTAAAGGAAGCGGAGCGACCTGTCTGGCTCACCTGGACGGCTCGAACACACGGACTGAAGTTCCTCTTATAGTTAATGCCGTCACGGCGTTATGTAACCCAGCTAAAGCAGGCAGGTGAGAAGTAATTGGGCTTCTTACTGGGAAAAGCTCAGCATAGTACTTTATTGTATTAAGAGATGTCGCTCATGGTTTAGCGGAGTTGTTATTATAGATACGTGTGTTATTCAGGTTAGAGCTTCATCTTGTCGGGGGATTCGATGACGACAACAAGACTTCACATAAACTCAGCCGGGAAATCTTTGGTAGGGAAATTTGCATGAAGTCAAAGTTTATTTACAGCATGTCGGCGAGTTATTCAAATAAGTACGGATTTATTTTGCAGCGGCGTTTCAGAAACAAAAGGAGGACATTCACCTAGAAACTTGCTGCATTACTGGTAAAAAATTTTTTGTAAAGTTACCAGTAGGCACATCACATTAATAGATTGTCTACTGACCAATTGTTCCTCTGTGTTTTATAGATATAAATGATGTTGTGACAGATGGAATTCACAGACCAATTATCTATGGAATAGGTAATGTATAATATTCTCTGACCCTGTTTATAGACACCGAAGTGCCCATTATTTTTTCATTTTACAAAGCGCAGCACATATTGTGGCACACCAGTGTGGTCAAGTATCTAGTATCAGTTTCAGACCTTTACTGGGTTTGTGTAAACCTGATAATCTGGCAACACCCTGGATTAAACGCAACAAACGATATTTGTAACACTGATATAAATGTGTGTGTGTGTGTGTGTGTGTGTGTGTGTGCATGCCAGGTGTGAACGTTAAAACTGGTGAGGTTTTCCCATCCATGTTTCCACACAGAGGACCTGCTGAGGACTTGAGGTCTGCACGTAGCTTCACAGGTGGACAGGTATCAACACGTTTAATTCTGGATCAGCTTCTGTTTTTTTTATTTATTTATACTAATGATATACTACTTTATACAATGATATACACTTTTTTTCTTATAACCAGAAAAAAGTAATGAAGGCCCGATATGCTGTATGTTTTGACACTAGTCTAATGTTGTATGTGTTCATGATTGAATTGTAATTAATGACTTGCTCTAATTATTGACTAGTAGACATGCGGTTTAATTGGGACAAAAGTAAAGAAATTAGGCATTAAAGAAAGAGATAGTCATGCCACTTTGGCATCACATGCTAACTTTGCATTCAGGAGGTTCAGATTCAGTTTTGCTTTTTATAGACTTTTGTGGGAGGCTGCAAGTATAAATCAGCTGTATGATGAATGTAATGTAATGCGAGTTATTTAACAGTTGGTTTGTATTTATTACTATATGCATGTACACAAAAAAGCATTACTGAGAGTAATCTAAATATGGAGGTTTTTTTGTTCAGCAAAAAATATTTTTTACTTGTAATTTAAACATAAACTATATTGCCAAAAGTATTGGGTCACCTGGTCATAAGTGTGTTATGTGATTTTTTGAGCATTGCATTCCACATATTCCACATTTAGTCCCAAATTGAGGAGCCCTGGGGTGCAGTAAATATTTCAATTCATCCCAAATATGTGTTCAGTAGGGATGAGATCAAAGCTCTATAGCAGGCCACTCAAGATCTTCTTCTCCAAAGCATGTAAACCAGATCTTCAAGGAGCTCACTTTGTGCGTCACCATGTTGGAACAGGTTTCAGTTTCCAAGTTCAAGTGAATGCAAAAGTTTATTACAGCACATCTAAAGTAATTGAGTGCCTCCAGTTTTGTGGTAACAGTTTGGAAAAGAACCACATGTAGCAGGAAAGGTCAGGTGACCCAATACTTTTGACAATATAGTGTAATTCAATGACTGATGACTGATTGAGGCCCATTAAAACCAAGCATGAAATCAATGGAATGATATTGTGCTCTTCAAAAATACAAATGTCTTTCAGACACCATTGTGATTTATCTGTAATTTCTAAAGACATCTGTTTAAAAAAAAATAAAAAAAAATAAAAAATTTTAATTTGATTTTTCCAGTTAGCTGAGGTCTATGACTGTAGTAAGGAGCAGCTGAAGATCGGCCCATGCAGATGGTCTCCCAGTAATGACCTCGCCTTCTGGCTGGATGAAGATGATGAAACAATCTTACAAGTAATTACACAGATTTATTAATTTTTTTCTCACTCTTTTTTTAAAATCTGACTTACATTTTGCTTGATGATCTCTACATCTATGACAGTACCTGTCCACATCTCCTTATGCTGAGCCACCCCATTTCGTCCAACACATCAAGTCCACAATCCGCTTCCTGCTGGAACACCCAAACACCGACACTCTGTTTCCCGGAGGCCAACCGCAGCTCTTCCAACGTTCGGAGCATGGAGAGTGGGAGAGAGTCTGCTCTTAACCCTGATCTTTGCCCTTAACCCTGATCTTTGCCCTTAACAATCAGTAACACTGTGAATTTACCAAAGGCCTTTAAAAAGCAATTACTGGCTGATGTTGTTCTTTCATGCTAATCTATTTCTCTTAAGATTTGGATTAGCATAAAAGGGAAACTTGTACCTGGGATGGAAAGATTGGATTATCTTTAATTATGCATCAGATGAGGTTTTAGAGAAAATAAAATGCCCCTTTATGAACTCCTAAAGCTGGAAAAGCTGGATTTGTTTTATACAGTGTACAATGTTGTACAGTACTGAAAATTTTTTTGGATTTTATTTTATTTTAATATGTATCATAAATATGGCATGAAGTTTGACCTGAGTGTTGTGTGTATATCTTTTTGGATTATGAAGAAAAAAGTGCTGTATATCCTACTAAAATTCTGCAAGAATTGTTTTTTTACAAATTCAAAATATAATAAACATTCATCTTGATAACACAGTGGTTCCTAAACGGTTCATATTCATTTTTAAGGGAGTCTGGTGTCATTTTGTTCTGGACAAGGCATTGAGAAGATTAGAGGGTCTTTTAAAACTTGAGGCAAATTAATGAATGGAGAAATCTCCTACATTTGTGTAAGTCGAGGCTGAATGAATTATTAATCCCTAAATCCCTAAATTCTTTTTTCATTATTTTTTAAATTTGCTGTGAAACTATAAAAAAAAAGCAATGAAAATCAATCATCCAAATGAATATATAATTATATTTGTGTTGAAGTGACCAAAATTGGGTGGATAAATAAGGATCCTAACTTGGTTTGGAAATGAGGACCTGAAAGGAAACGTGCTCATTGTTGCATAACAATTTTCTGGAATTTTCCACTTTGCCTCCGAAGATGTAGATATATTAGACAGTATAGGCAAAGTTGGCTTGTTGCTACAAGAATGATAATCTGGATAAGAAAATATTAGATTATAGATTTCCTACATTAGTATATATTCATTAACATTAAGTTACCTAAAGTTAGGCTGCTATATACAGGAGCTATTGTTAGTTGTAGCTACTTCAAAATGCCCTGTATTTGAACCTGTAAGATTATATAAGAGTTGCTGTTTGCAGTGGGGTCAGATTCATCAATCCAGAGTGAAATTTCTCCCTCGTGATTTCAAAATGTACACAAATTATATGGGAAAAAATCCTGCTTATGGCTGAAACCATAAATATCTGGCCATTCACAGCACAGTAATGTTCTCACTATCACCTACAAGCTGACTTTATGTTTGGAAATATTTAACAATATATAACATTTTTGGTCCACATCATAACCCAGCTTCTCTGAGTTAAAACAACCCTTCCTGGTTTGGTTGATATGGGGCTTGGTTATCAAACCGAGTGTAATAGTCAACCTACAAAATCCCTTTTTCCAAATAAACATTGTAATTTGTCGTTGTTAATCTACACCCTTTTCATGCCTGTGAATAAACTTTAAACTTGTATTTTTAGGGTCTTTTATATTGATACAGGAAGTTAAATGACTCTTTGTATCCTGAAACAGAAACCTCAGGAAGAAATCCCTCTGATTTATAGAAAGATTGAGACAACCCATGACTCCATCTTACACAATCACATGAGCACCAAGAACCTGCCTGAGACTGAAGTTTTCACAGCATTGTAAGGTATTCTTTCTTTTTCTTTCCTAAATCCACATGGATTTAAATTCCAAACCTGGATATAATTTGAGGTACAATTTTACAGTTTGCATTGGTTTCAGTCACTGTTTTGAGCAGCAAAGTGAAAACATCATGACTCAGCATTTTTAATGACAAAAAGCTATTTTAAAAAGCATTAAAAAAAACATTAACATTATCGAAACTTTAAAACATTACATGCCTGTAAGTATATGAAATTGAAGATGTATCTTGAAATAAACTAAAATCAGATTTTAACAGATTGTACACTTGACTGTTAAGTTTTTCCATAATAATTCTAACATGTTTTAAGGTTCACAATGTTCTGTCGTGCTAATTGCACTTTCATTTTGCCTTTTCTTTTACACAAGATTATAATACTGTGCTAAATCCAGCCATAACTGAAACAATGCACAAGGAGGATGAGCAGCGGCAGAAACCTGTACTTCACAAAAGAGGGAAAAACTTATTGGAGGGGGTGAAAGAAGATAAAGACATGTTTAGGCACAGAGTTAAAAGTCTCCCTGAGAACCGACCTAACAGTATGTGTCATATCGCTATACAAATGTACTTTTTTTTGTTGATCAGTTTTATATAATTTGCAGTAAATTCAGTTATTTGTTTCCAGTGAGAAGAGAAAACAGGAATGCTGGTGACCGGAAGGATGCAGAAGCTTGGACAAAACCGGACATTTAAGTGGAATGAGTGGGAAAATGCATTATTTGCAGGGGGTCAAGCATGTACTGCAGAAAACCTATTGTAATTGTAGGGATTTTTATTATTATTATTATTATTCTAATTATTATGCATATAATAATAATAATAATAATAATAATAAACATCATTTCACACATTTTGACCAAAACAAATACATTCCCATTGACATATTCGCTCTACGAATTCCTTTTTCCCCCACAAAATTGAGTTATGTCCAAAACCTACTTTTGCGAACTAGTTCTAGGTTTTTGCCCGATTGGAACCAACCCAGTGCAGAAATGTTCCCTGGGGCCACTTTTACTAAAATGGCTATAACTGTTGAACCGAATGAGATATCATTACTAAACTCCGTAGACATGTGCATCATCTCACCCTGTGCTTTAGGTGCTTGAACCCCAGTAATCGCTGCTTGCTGTATCTGCACATTTGATAAAATAAGCTATGACATTATCTTCCTTGTTTAGGTCTATAGGACCAGGGATGATTGCATATGGAAAACTTTATGAAATTGGGTGATGGGAGGACAGTTCTCTCCTGGTCAAATGACAGCTTCTACTATGTAGAGTAAAAAAAAATATTAAATCAAACAGAAATCAGTAGTGGAAATTTCAAGCATTAATAAACCAATTTATAATTTTTTGTGTCATCAGGTATTATTAGTCATCGAAGGTGCAATTTGTGTAGTTTTATAAGGAAATTTGTTTAAAAAAAAAAAAAAAACTGTCCTAAAGAGTAATGTTTTTTAAATATAAAACCCTTTGCCGTTGTAATGTTTTACATTCAGATCATTATTACATCATTTGGTAGTAATGTATATTATATTTTTATGTTAATAAAATGTCTTTTGGAAAAATATCTTGTCCTGTTGGAGTTGTAATACAGACATAACATCCAGATCCCATAAAAAGTCCTCACATCCTCATACCACAGTCAAATAATGAACAGGTTTAAAGTAAAAAAGCATAGAACTTTCAGCTGAACTTCATTATATGATGATGCCAATTACATTCTTGCTCGGTTGCACAATTCAGCACAAACCCGGTTTGCCCTTGTAGATTCTTCTGTGTTGAGCAAATGAAGAAAAAGATTAGGGATTTAGGGATTAAATAAAGATATACTTTAGGTAGCGGACTTGTACGTAGTTTAAGTTCAGGTTTATTTCTATCAATAGTCCTCCACACCTTATATAATCACTTTTATAAGTTTACACACAAAAGTTACATTAGTTTCTATCGTGTGAATTAAGTTACGCACAAAATTTGGTTTATTCAGACATCAGTGGATGGATTTTTTTTAAAATTGCATATGAGATTTACAGGGACATCAGCTTGCTTCCTGCTGCTTGATTTTTTTACTTTTGTGTAAATGTAAAGTAACACCTAAGACATTAATATTATATTTATTGTTTTTCAAATGACAATACTGTACATTCTATAGTATTCAGTTGTAAAATCTGACATACACAATTAACGTGTTTCACTTCATTACAGTATTGTCGTGCAGCATTACCAACGATGCTCATTGTATACAATATGTTTTGCTTATATAGTAAAATGGACGAAGAAGCAAGATTTATTATTCACTTATTACTTCTGTAATTCGAGCTGCTAGTAGTGGGGATTTTTAAGCCATTTAAATCTTACATTCACATAACAGTTTTATCTTGCTGTTTGCTTTTGCTGTTGAGTGATTAATTCTCAGAAGACTATAGAGTTATACAACATATTTCACATGGTTTGTGAGAACATATTATATTTCAAGAAGTTTTCTAATCCAGCCCACAGGACAGGTCTAGACATCGCTGTGTGAACATGGCAAACTTTGCACTGCAGTGATATGATTAATGTTCTCGTTTTATACAATATACAGATTCTAGGGCTTTCTGGGACCAGATGGGTTCAACACAAATATTAATCAGTCCTGATGGTCACCAGTGTTTTTACTCTGGGTTTCGTTGTCCCTGTGTAAGCTGTTACTATAGAAACAATAATATATTACTACTAGTGTGCAATTATTAAACAATTTTGTTGAGCAATTAAGAAGCTCAAAAATAAATTAGCAGTTGGCATAGATGCGTTTTCAGTAGTTTTTGGTCTGTGGTAACTGATAAAACTGTGATAACTGACTTTCTAATTAGTCAACAAAATCCACCTTTTGCTGCTATATTAAATAATATAATATACATTAAATTATAATACATATATGTCTATAATTATTGTTATACTCTTATTTACACTCTCAACGTGCTTTTTATACATCTTAGACATCTCTTTATCTCTCATCCAGCCAATTTCTGTATTCTCCACTATAACAATTTGGTTGTGAATTTTATAGTAATTTACTGGCAACAACTGTTAAACATTTGCTGTACTATAGTAGAGTAATATTTTACTTAATATAAAATAGTCCAAATTTGCAAACATACTTTATGCTAAATAATAAAATTGTACTGTCAGTTAGTGTGCTGGTGAATTGTGGCCATTTTGTTATTTTTGTTATTGCTACCTACTTGTAAAAAAAAAAAAAATGTTAGCTTAAGTTATTATAATTAAAATATGTATTTATTGGATATTTTATTGTACACAATATTGAATATGGATTAGGAGAACATGTTTCATGAAGCTTTCTTATCAAGTGCACAGGTTTAGACAAAGAAATCATTGTGTGAACTAATTTAACTAAAGATACATTGTATGTTTAAACTTAAATCATTTTATGCACTAACTAGGACCTTGTGAAGTTAGACATGTTCTTCCTGGAATTTTAGTGACGCCCTCAATGTGACGCCCTCAATAGAGCAACCTGACTTATCTGTAATGAAGCCAGCAACTAAACAAACATGTACAAATCTGTAAATAACTTAACATAACATCAGAGCATAAAAACCGTGTAAGTAATTTATTTTATTTGTATTTCTTGTTGTAAAACAAACATTAAGTGATAACAAGGTTTACAGTTTCAAGTTTCGAATTGCAGTTTATTTGTGACGCAGTTGATTTTCATTGTTAGTTTCTGCAACAAATACAACAAATATTTCAAACTTTAAAATTTTGCAAAAAAAAAAAAAAAAAAAGCTCGAACTAATTTTTTTAAAAACATTAACATGAAAAAACACAATACAAAATTGAGATACAAGAATTGAGAAATAAAGCATAATAGTGCATGTTCTATGCAAGGTTTCCTGTTTCCTGTTGTCACGTACAACACAGTGTCTATTTTGATTTTTTATTTAAAGTAAAATGTTGTTAAGTAGAACAGCTGACAGCAGGAAATATTCAGTTCTGCTTAATATTTTATTTATCTGTATATGGCACTGTTCCAATTTAAACAAGCACAGACTGAATACAATAGATTAAGGGGGTGCATGATTCTACAAACAATAGCCCATAATACTAACATAATATATTATCGTTTGTAAAATAATTGCAAAATACAGTACTTTTTTTGAAAAAAAAAACTAAAAGTTGATATTGCATAACCATTTTTGCATTGGTGCATTGTCATGGAAACTAATATAGTCGTTCTGGCCTCCTCTAATTGTGGTTATCATTATTATTTCTATTTTATAATAATATATTTAATAGTAATCTATCATTTTATTAGCAAACCTCAGAATTTTAAAAAGACAGGCTACCAAGCTCTGATTTCTCCCCAAAAGCCCCCCACTCACACAATTCACTATTACAGGCTATAGAGTGTTTAGTCATAATGGTAAAATTCCAGTTCAATATTTTATCTATTTTCAGCACCACATTCCAATAGGTGGAAAATATCAGCTGGAATAAATGGGTTGACTTTCTGTGTTTTGCTATTTGCAGAATACAATTCTTTTTTACAGAAATTCAAAGTGAAAGTTTCATGGCATCTGAATAAAAAAATCAACAGCGTTTTTATTCAGCCATTGCAAGTGGATTCTCAATGATGGCTTCAGGTTTGATATCTTTCAAAATGTTTTGTTTCTCTTGTGCATAATGATGTTTTGCAATGTATATTATTCATAATGTCTGTTAAATTTAAATTTTATATGACGGAGGCCCACCTTATGTTTCAGACCTCAGGATTGTACTGCTTGGAAAAGCTGGAGCTGGAAAAAACAGAGTAGCCAAAGCCATCCTTGGAGACATCGAGCTGTATGAAGAGCATGAGAAGTGTGTTTTATATGAAGGTGAACATGCAGGAAAGAGTGTATGTATGGTGGACACACCAGGATGGGACAGAGTTTCTATAGAGTGCACTACTAAGAAGATCAAAAATGAAATCTCCCGAAGCGTAACACTTTGTCCTCCAGGCCCACATGCACTGATTCTGGTGCTGCCTGTAAACATTGGTGATGTACCTTCTCAAAATGAGCTTAAATCAACAAGTCGACATGTGGAGCTGCTGTCTGAGAGAGTCTGGGATCACACTATGGTGCTTTTCCTGTGTGATAGAGATGTACAGGAATCCACAATCACAGCACACATTCAGGAAGCTAAGAAACTACTGGAAAAATGCAGTGGGAGACACTGTGTTATGCGTCTCAGTGAATCTAAAACGGAGGTCCATGGGCTGCTTAAAGTGATCGAGAGCATGGTGAAAGAAAATCTGGGTGATTCCTTCCTGCCTCAGGTTTACTATGAAGTAATACAGAGCAAAATAGCAAAGGATATCAGCGAGTTGACGAAAAAGTATGAGGACAGAGAGGAAATGCTAAAACAAGGATATCAGAAAAGACTGAGTCAGTATAAAAAACCGTCTGAGGAAGAACCTGTGCTTAAACAAAGACGTGGAAGTATCACAAGATCTCGCCCATCTTGTAAGTATTTTCCCATTCCATTGTATTATTTCAGATTATATCTATACACTGTCAGTATATATTCCCTGGTCTGAGTTTTTGTTTTGTTTTGTTAAACTGTTTGCAGTCAATGAAGATGAAAACCAGGCAATGGATATTCATGCCATCAAGAGCAGATACCGGGATGAACTTCTGGCACTTGCAAGATATTACTTGAGACCGATAAGTCTGCTTGTGTTGGCTATGATTGGTGCTCTTATTGGATCAGTAGTCGGATCTAATTTTGGAGTGGTGGGATCTGGTACTGGGATCGGCATTGGAATCGTAGTAACAGTTCCCCTGGCGTTATTGCTGATTAACGCTGCTAGCCTGGCACGACAGAGTTCAACACTTGTGGAAGTGGGAAAACCAGAAAACACTGATTACTGTCAGTAACTTAAAATAAGATATACATATTCTAGATTGGCAGTGCTAAAAGAAAGGAATAAGCCACGTCAAGATGGACACAGAAAAATATGTGGTGTTAATGCTGATGCAAAGCACAGTTGTTTTTTTTACAGTTGACGTGAGGAGAGAGAGGAACGCTGTCACAGAGTGACCAAAACTGCAGATATTCTTGCAGCTTCTTTATTGTTGCTGTGTTTCTCTTGTTAACCTTTCTGAATGTTCTATTTATTTGGATGTCTAGTTTTTTCCATTTTTTGAAGGACATCCTATTCTTTGTATTGTCACGTGGTACTCCATTTAATTTACTTGTTGATGATGGTTTTGGGTGGTGTTTCATTGTACATGTAATATTTTGGAAGTTCTTTTGTTTCCCTTCCTTGTCTTTTGACAATGAGATGCTATATACTGTAAGTGTTGTAGGTTATGCGGACCATGACTTCAGCATTCGGATAAAACCAAGAAGTTCTCAGGAATATCCTACAGAAAGAGTTTCTCTTTAATGGAGTTAATCAGAATCTCTTAATGAGGGGTGTAAGATAATTTATTATCAACATGAGCAAGAGACAATCATTTTGTACCATTTCACTGAAACCTAATATTATTGTATTTAATGTTTATAGTATTTAACACATTTTATAGGCAAAAAAAACGTTGGCAGCATCCTTATTACTCTCTTTCCTGGGATTCGATAAACCTGCTAAACTTTTATGTTTGATCAATTCATTACCACAAAACATAAAAATAATTTATGACAGGGCAGTATTTTTTTTTATACGTAAAGTCTCTGTATATTTTATATTTTTATAGGCAATTAATTCAGTGTTTTGATTAATCTAATGCAATTTTGTATGTGTGTATATAAGATTTGGACACCTTTTCCTTCAGTGTTTTTTCTTTATATTTTATTTTCAACATTGTACATTCATATTGAAGACATTCAAACTAAAATATAAATGTATATAATTACGTGTTAAACTAAATTTTTTTTATACATTCAGCTTTAATGACAGCTTGGAAAATGGTATTTTCTTATCAGATTTATGAAGGAGTTACGTGGAATGGTTTTCAGTTCACATGTGTGCATTGTCAAGTGTTTATTTGTGTGAAGATAAAAGACAGTCCATCATTACTTTAGGAAATGAAGGTCAGTCATTTGGAGAAATGTTGCCCCTGACCATGCCCCTGTTCACAAAGCAAATTTAATGAAGATATGCTTTACATAGGTTAGAGTGGAAGATCTCGAGTGGCCTGCTACAGATCTCTGAACTTAACCCTAATAAACACCCTTGTGATAAATTGGAACGATGGCATCAGTATATGATTTTATTTACGCCCTTGAGACTGAATGAGCCGAAATCTTGACAAACACACTACAAAATCTAGTGGAACATCTTCCCTTTAGTGGAGGTTGTAATAACAGCAAATGAGACTAAATGTGGAATAGGATGTTCAAAAATCCACTTGTGTTCATGCTTGTATGTAATGTATAACCAGTATACCTGTTACACAGAAGATGACTCTTGTGGATATTTTACTATGTTCTATAAACCTTTTAGAGAAATATTTACTGTAATTCACACATTGTTGGTTTTCTTTTTTTTTTAAGATTTATTTTTTCACATTTTTGGTGTGATTCAAGAGACCACAACAGATCCATATCTGAGCATAACATTTTAGTAATTATTTATGTCTTTTTAAAAATATACTTTATGCTTTTATATGCAGTAAATAATTCCTGTACAAAAGTGATGAGAAACCAAATAAAATCTACGTTATAACTTTTGTTATAATTCATTTAGACTGCTCAATTTATATTAAATACTGTATGTATTAGACAAATATGCTATAATTTATATAATTTAGTCACAATGTAATGCCATATAGATTGTAGTAAACAGGTATATATATATATATATATATATATATATATATATATATATATATATATATATATATATATGTGTGTGTGTGTGTGTGTGTGTGTGTGTGTGTGTGTGTTAGTCAACATAATTCACCTTTATATATTTAAATATACAATCTCTGTATTCTACACTATAGTACTTTACTGGCACCTTTACTTTAACAATAAAATGTTGATGTACTATAGTACAGTTTTACCAACATATTACCAAGTATATAATACTTCAGCATTTAAAAAAATGTTTAATAATACAATTGTACTGTCATTGAGTGGGTTGAGGGTTATTTTGTTATCTGCCCTCAAGTTATCTGCCTACATAAAATGTATGTTTAGTATTTTATTGAACATTGTATAGTTGTATAGTTCATAACCAACCCATCATTAGCCGACAGGGTACCGGTGGAAATTGGGCTACTGTTGGCCGAAGGAGGAAAAGGAGAGGAGGAAGACGTCTACAGAGACGGCAGGGGAAGGAGCAGTGTAGGAGAGTGGAGGTTAGGGTTGGTACTTTAAATGTTGGTACTATGACGGGTAAAGGGAGAGAAGTAGCTGATATGATGGAGAGGAGAAAGGTAGATATGCTGTGTGTTTAGGAGACCAAGTGGAAAGGGAGTAAGGCCAGGAACATTGGAGGTGGATTTAAACTGTTTTATCATGGTGTGGATGGAAAGAGAAATGGTGTAGGGGTGATTCTGAAGGAAGAGTACAGTAAGAGTGTAGTGGAGGTGAAGAGAGTTTCTGATAGGGTGATGATCGTGAAGGTGGAAGTTGAAGGATGATGATAAATGTCATCAGTGCCTATGCTCCACAAGTTGGCTGTGAGATGGAGGAGAAGGAAAGATTCTGGAGTGAATTAGATGAAGTGGTAGATGGTGTACCTAGGAAAGAACGGTTGGTGATTGGGGCGGACTTTAATGGGCATGTGGGTGAAGGAACAGAGGTGATGAGGAGGTGATGGGTAGGTATGGTTTTAAGGAGAGGAATGTGGAAGGGCAGATGGTGGTAGATTTTGCTAAAAGGATGGAAATGGCAGTGGTGAACACTTATTTTAAGAAGAAGGAGGATCATAGGGTGGCGTATAAGAGTGGAGGAAGGTGCACACAGGTGGACTATGTGCTATGCAGGAGATGCAACCTGAAGGAGATTGGAGACTGTAAGGTGTTGGCAGGGGACAGTGTAGCTAGACAGCATCGGATGGTGGTCTGTAGGATGGTTTTGGAGGCGAAGAAGAAGAGGAGGAGAGTGAGGACTGAAAGAAGAATAAGATGGTGGAAACTGAAGGAGGAAGAGTGTAGTGTGAGGTTCAGGGAAGAGGTCAGAGAGAGGCTCAGTGGTGTTAAGGAGGTGTTGGATGATTGGGCAACTACTGCAGGAGTGATGAGGAGGCAGCTAGAAAAGTACTTGGTGTGACATCTGGAAATAGAAAGGAAGACAAGGAGACGTGGTGGTGGAATGAGGAAGTGCAGGAGAGCATAAGGAGAAAGAGGTTGGCAAAACAGAAGTGGGATAGACAGAGTGATGAGAAAAGTAGGCAGGAGTACAAGGAGATGCGGCAGCAGGCTAAGAGGATGTGGCGAAAGCCAAGGAAAAGGCATATGTCCCTGTATGAGAGGTTGGACACTAAGGAAGGAGAAAAGGATTTGTACCGATTGGCCAGGCAGAGGGACCGAGCTGGAAAGGATGTACTGCAAGTTAGAGCAGTAAAGGATGGAGAGGAAATGTGTTGACTAGTGAGGAGAGTGTGTTGAGAAGGTGGAGGAGTATTTTGAGCAGCTGATGAATGAGGAAAATCAGAGAGAGAAGGTTGGATGATGTGGAGTTGGTGAAGCAGGATGTAGATAGGATTAGTAAGGAGGAAGTGAGAGCAGCGATTAAGAGGATGAAGAGTGGAAAGTCGGTTGGACCAGATGACATACCGGTAGAAGCGTGGAGATGTTTAGGAGAGATGGCAGTGGGTTTTGACCAGATTGTTTAACAGGATTTTGGAAGGTGAGAAGATGCCTGAGGAATGGAGAAAAGTGTGCTGGTACCGATCTTTAAGCATAAAGGAGATGTGCAGACCTGCAGTAACTACAGGGGTATTAAGTTGATCAGTCACACCATGAAGTTATGGGAAAGAGTAGTGGAAGCCAGGCTGAGAGAAGAGGTGACCATCTGTGAGCAACAGTATGGTTTCATGCCGAGGAAGAGCACCACAGATGCCTTATTTGCTTTGAGAATGTTGATGGAGAAGTATAGAGAAGGACAGAAGGAATTGCATTGTGTATTTGTGGATTTAGAGAAAGTGTCGACAGGGTGCCAAGAGAGGAGTTGTGGTATTGTATGAGGAAGTCAGGTGTGTCAGAGAAGTATGTGAGGGTGGTGCAGGACATGTATGAGGACAGTGTGACGGCAGTGAAGTGTGCAGTAGGTACGACAGACTGGTTTAGGGTGAAGGTTGGACTGCATCAAGGATCGCCCTGAGCCCTTTCCTGTTTGCAGTGGTGATGGACAGGTTGACGGACGAGGTCAGACAGGAGTCTCCTGGACTATGATGTTTGCGGATGATATTGTGATTTGTTGTGAGAGTAGGGAGCAGGTTGAGAAGAGCCTGGAGAGGTGGAGATATGCGCTGGAGAGAAGGGAATGAAACTCAGTAGGAGTAAGACAGAATACATGTGTGTGAATGAGAGGGAGGGCAGTGGAGTGGTGCGGTTGCAGGAGAAGAGCTTGGAAGGTGGAGGAATTCAGGTACCTGGGGTCAACAGTGCAAAGTAATGGAGAGTGTGTTAGAGAAGTGAAGAAAAGAGTGCAGGCAGGGTGGAGTGGGTGGAGAAGAGTGACAGGAGTGATTTGTGATAGTAGGGTATCTGCAAAATTGAAAGGGAAAGTTTATAGGACTGTGGTGGGACCTGCGATGTTGTATGGTTTAGAGACAGTGGCATTGAGTAAAAGACAGGAGGTGGAGCTGGAGGTAGCAGAGCTGAAGATGTTGAGGTTTTTGTTGGGAGTGACGAGGATGGATAAGATTAGAAATGAGTTTATTAGAGGGACAGCATGTAGGATGTTTTGGTGACAAGGTGAGGAGGCGAGATTGAGATGGTTTGGACATGTGCAGAGGAGGGACATGAATTATATTGGTAGGAGAATGCTGAGGATGGAGCCACCAGGTAGGAGGAAAAGAGGAAGGCCAAGAAGGAGGTTCATGGATGTGGTGAGGAAGACATGCAGGTAGTTGGTGTAAAAGAGGCAGATGTAGAGGACAGGGTGGTATGGAGACGGATGATCCGCTGTGGCGATCCCTAATGGGAGCAGCCGAAAGAAGAAGAAGAAGAAGAAGAAGTATAGTTGTATAGTTCACAATACTTCATATAGATCAAAAACAACTTATTTCAAAAAGTTTTCTAATCGAGCCAAGAGGTCTGTACAGTTGCGCAACCACTATGTGAACTAAAGTAAACTTTGCAATCGTATGATTAAACGTCATGATTTTATGCACTCACTAGGACCTTGAGCAATTGTTGCTGTTCTTCCTGGTCTAAAAGAACACCTGTGTTACCTGTAATGTAGCAAACAACTAAGCAAATGTAAAACCCGGAAGAAACTTGACAACAGGACAAAAAAAACATGTAAGTCATTTCTTCTCTGTTTATTTATCTGAAACATTAGATTTCTTTATTGATTTGAAAAAAAGAAACTGCATAAAAAGATTGAAAAAGTTTTAAAGTTTCATTTCTAGGCTCCATTTACGTGTATGATGCAATAGTATCTAGTTGTTCGGTAATGCTTGAAGCGACAACAAATTGTTCAAACTTAAACATTTTCTGAAAAACCATTGAACATGTTTTATAAACAAGGTTTTGTGTTACCTGTAGGCACATATGACACAGTGTCTATCCGGATTTTTGTATTTGGATTATTTACCACCTTGGCACTGTTCCAATTTGAACAAATGAAACTGGATAAAATGGGTTTAGGATGTTCAGGTGTGACTCGACAAACAATTCCAGATGGTACTGACATAAAATAGCTTGCAAAATATTCTTTAAAATATCGAAAAGCTATTCGAATTTGTGTCAATATTGTGGATTGTGGAAACCAAAAACAATACATTATACAAATCCATTGTATAATAATTAATTTATTAGTAATCTGTCATTTTCTTTATAAGCAAAATGTAGTTTTTAAAAAGACAGTTCCAACCTCCAAACTTCACCCCCACTCACACACACTGTTATGGGCTATAGAGTGATAAGTCATAAACAGGGTAAACTGTTGTATTGTCAACTAAATTCTATACTTTGGAATTCTGGTTAGATTTTTGTTTACTTTCTGTGTTTTGTTCCTATGAACATAATCTGATCTTCCCGTATTTGCAAAGTTTGATGGTGGCTGAATAAAGTTCTACAACTTAAATACAGCCATGGCAGGTGTGATCTCACCAGCGGCCCCAGGTTAGATATCTTTCAAAATGTTTTGTTTCTCCTGTGCATAGTAAATTTTCGATCATGAAAAATATTATCCATTTTAACTTTTGTGTTTTTCTCTTACTGAAGGAGGCCCGTTTACTCTTCCTTCAGACCTCAGGATTGTACTGCTTGGAAAAGCTGGAGCTGGAAAAAACAGAGTAGCCAAAGCCATCCTTGGAGACATCGAGCTGTATGAAGAGAGTGAAGAGTGTGTTATATATGAAGGTGAACAGGCAGGAAAGAGTGTATGTATAGTGGACACACCAGGATGGGACAGAGTTTCTATAGAGTGCACTACTAAGAAGATTAAAAATGAAATCACCCGAAGCGTAACACTTTGTCCTCCAGGCCCACATGCACTGATTCTGGTGCTGCCTGTAAACACTGGTGATGTACCTTCTCAAAATGAGCTTAAATCATCAAGTCGACATGTGGAGCTGCTGTCTGAGAGAGTCTGGAATAACACTATGGTGCTTTTCCTGTGTGATAGAGATGTACAGGAATCCACAATCACAGCACACATTCAGGAAGCTGAGAAACTACTGGAAAAATGCAGCGGGAGACACTGTGTTATGCGTCTCAGTGAATCTGAAACGCAGGTCCATGGGCTGCTTAAAGAGATCGAGAGCATGGTGGAAGAAAATCTGGGTGATTCCTTCCTGCCTCAGGTTTACTATGAAGAAATACAGAGCAAAATACCAAAGGATATCAGCGAGTTGAAGAAAACGTATGAGGACAGAGAGGAAATGCTAAAACAAGGATATCAGAAAAGACTGAGTCAGTATAAAAAACATTCTGAGGAAGAACCTGTGCTTAAACAAAGACGTGGAAGTATCACAGGAACTCGCCCATCTTGTAAGTATTCTCTCATTCCATTGTTTTATTTTAGATTATATCTATACACTGTCAGTATATATTCCCTGGTCTGAGGTTTTGTTTTGTTTTGTTTAACTTCTTGCAGTCAATGAAGATGAAAACCAGGCAATGGATATTCATGCCATCAAGAGCAGATACCGGGATGAACTTCTGGCACTTGCAAGATATTACTTGAAACCGATAAGTCTGCTTGTGTTGGCTATGATTGGTGCTCTTATTGGATCAGTAGTCGGATCTAATTTTGGAGTGGTGGGATCTGGTACCGGGATCTTCATTGGAATCGTAGTAACAGTTCCCCTGGCGTTATTGCTGATTAGTGCTGCTAGCCTGGCACGACAGAGTTCAACACTTGTGGAAGTGGGAAAACCAGAAAACACTGATTACTGTCAGTAACTCTGATGTATACTTATAATACATATTCCAGATTGGCAGTGCTAAAAGAAAGGAATAAGC
This sequence comes from Silurus meridionalis, assembly GCF_014805685.1. Lineage (NCBI taxonomy): Eukaryota > Metazoa > Chordata > Actinopteri > Siluriformes > Siluridae > Silurus > Silurus meridionalis. The sequence continues at coordinate 5,205,988 of NC_060884.1, read as the reverse complement.
CATGTCAAGATGGACACAGAAAAATATGTGGTGTTAATGCTGACGCAAAGCACATTTGCTGTTAATTTTTATTGCAGTTGACGTGAGGAGAGAGAGGAACGCTGTCACAGAGTGACCAAAACTTGACAGATATTCCTGCAGCTTCTTTATTGTTGCTGTGTTTCTCTTGGTAACCTTTCTGAATGTTTTCTTTTTTTTGGATGTCTAGTCCTTGTCCATTTTCAAAGGACATTCTGTTGTTGGTAATGTCACATTGTACCCCATTTCATTCACTTGTTGCTGGGTAGTGTTCCAGTGTACATGTAATGTTTTGGAAGTTCTTTTTTTTTTCCCTTCCCTGTCTTTTGACAATGAGATGCTATATACTGTAAGTGTTGTAGGCTATGCAGACCATGATTTCAGCATTCGGATAAAACCGAGAAGTTCTCAGGAATATCCTACAGAAAGAGTTCCTCTTTAATGGAGTTAATCAGAATCTCTTATTGAGGGGTGTAAGATAATTTCTTATTTTGTACCATTTCACTGAAACCTAATGTTATTGTATTAAATGTTTATAGTATTTAACACATTTTATAGGCTAAAAAAAAACATTGACAGCATCCTTATTACTCTTTTTTCTGGGTTTTGAAAAACCTGCTAAACTTTTGTTTTATTAATTTATTACCACAAAACCTAAAAATAACAATTTATGACAGGGCAGCATATTTTCTTCTATGTAAAGTCTCTGTATATTTTATATTTTTATAGGCAATTAATTCAGTGCTGCAACAGATTTTTTTTATTTGATTGAAATCAATATTTTGATGAATCTAATGCAAATTTGTGTGTGTGTATATATATATATATATATATATATATATATATATATATATATATATATACACAATATACTTGTACATGTGTAATGACAATAAAGCTTAATCTAATCTAATCTAATCTAATAACAGTCAAAGATTTGGACACACAGGATTTGGAATTTTTGGTGTGTTTTCAGTTCACAGGTGTGCCTTGTCAAGAGTTTATTTGTGGCTAGAAACACTCAGTTAAGTGAAGATAAAAGACAGTCCATCATTACTTTAATAAATGAAGGTCAGTCAATCAGAATAATTTTGCAAATGACAATGCCCCTGTGCACAAAGCAAATTTCATGAAGATATGCTTTACATGGGTTAGAGTGGAAGATCTTGAGTGGCCTGTTACAGATCTCTGAACTTAACCCTAATAAACACCCTTGTGATAAATTGAAACACTGTCATCAGTATATGATTTTATTTACGCCCTTGAGCAGAAATCCCGACAAATACACTACAAAATCTAGTGGAACATCTTACCAAAAGAGTGGAGGCTCTAATAACAGCAAATGGAGACAATGTAGGATGTTCAAAAATCCACTTGTGTTCATGCTTGTATGTAATGTATAACCAGTATACCTGTTACACAGAAGATGACTCTTGTGGATATTTTACTATGTTCTATAAACCTTTTAGAGAAATATTTACTGTAATTCACACATTGTTGGTTTCTTTTTTTAAGATTTATTTTTTCACATTTTTGGTGTGATTCAAGAGACCACAACAGATCCATATCTGAGCATAACATTTTAGTAATTATTTATGTCTTTTTAAAAATATACTTTATGCTTTTATATGCAGTAAATAGTTCCTGTACAAAAGTGATGAGAAACCAAATAAAATCTACGTTATAACTTTTGTTATAATTCATTTAGACTGCTCAATTTATATTAAATACTGTATGTATTAGACAAATATGCTATAATTTATATAATTTAGTCACAATGTAATGCCATATAGATTGTAGTAAATAGGTATATATATATATATATATATATATATATATATATATATATATATATATATATATATGTGTGTGTGTGTGTGTGTGTGTGTGTGTGTGTGTGTGTGTGTGTGTGTGTGTGTGTGTGTGTGTTAGTCAACATAATTCACCTTTATATATTTAAATATACAATCTCTGTATTCTACACTATAGTACTTTACTGGCACCTTTACTTTAACAATAAAATGTTGATGTACTATAGTACAGTTTTACCAACATATTACCAAGTATATAATACTTCAGCATTTAAAAAAATATGTTTAATAATACAATTGTACTGTCATTGAGTGGGTTGAGGGTTATTTTGTTATCTGCCCTCAAGTTATCTGCCTACATAAAATGTATGTTTAGTATTTTATTGAACATTGTATAGTTGTATAGTTCACAATACTTCATATAGATCAAAAACAACTTATTTCAAAAAGTTTTCTAATCGAGCCAACAGGTCTGTACAGTTGCGCAACCACTATGTGAACTAAAGTAAACTTTGCAATCGTATGATTGAACGTCATGATTTTATGCACTCACTAGGACCTTGAGCAATTGTTGCTGTTCTTCCTGGTCTAAAAGAACACCTGTGTTACCTGTAATGTAGCAAACAACTAAGCAAATGTAAAACCCGGAAGAAACTTGACAACAGGACAAAAAAAACATGTAAGTCATTTCTTCTTTGTTTATTTATCTGAAACATTAGATTTATTTATTGATTACAAAAACTGAATAAAAAGATTGAAAAAGTTTCATTTCTAGGCTCCATTTACGTGTGTGATGCAATAGTATCTAGTTGTTCGGTAATGCTTAAAGCGAGCGACAACAAATTGTTCAAACTTAAACCTTTTCTGTAAAACCATTGAACATGTTTTATAAACAAGGTTTTGTGTTACCTGTAGGCACATATGACACAGTGTCTTTTCGGATTTTTGTATTTGGATTATTTAACACCCTGGCACTGTTCCAATTTGAACAAATGAAACTGGATAAAATGGGTTTAGGATGTTCAGGTGTGACTCGTCAAACAATTGCAGATGGTACTGACATAAAATAGCTTGCAAAATATTCTTTGAAATATCGAAAAGCTATTCGATTTTGTGTCAATATTGTGGCTTGTGGAAACCAAAAACACTTTTTTCTAGCTGTGGTTGTATCGTACTATTTCCATTGTATAATAATTAATTTATTAGTAATCTGTCATTTTCTTTATAAGCAAAATGTAGTTTTTAAAAAGACAGTTCCAACCTCCAAACTTCACCCCCCACTCACACACACTGTTATGGGCTATAGAGTGATAAGTCATAAACAGGGTAAACTGTTGTATTGTCAACTAAATTCTATACTTTGGAATTCTGGTTAGATTTTTGTTTACTTTCTGTGTTTTGTTCCTATGAACAGAATCTGATCTTCCCGTATTTGCAAAGTTTGATGGCGGCTGAATAAAGTTCTACAACTTAAATACAGCCATGGCAGGTGTGATCTCACCAGCGGCCCCAGGTTAGATATCTTTCAAAATGTTTTGTTTCTCCTGTGCATAGTAAATTTTCGATCATGAAAAATATTATCCATTTTAACTTTTGTGTTTTTCTCTTACTGAAGGAGGCCCGTTTACTCTTCCTTCAGACCTCAGGATTGTACTGCTTGGAAAAGCTGGAGCTGGAAAAAACAGAGTAGCCAAAGCCATCCTTGGAGACATCGAGCTGTATAAAGAGAGTGAAGAGTGTGTTTTATATAATGGTGAACAGGCAGGTAAGAGTGTATGTATAGTGGACACACCAGGATGGGACAGAGTTTCTATAGAGTGCACTACTAAGAAGATCAAAAATGAAATCACCCGAAGCGTAACACTTTGTCCTCCAGGCCCACATGCACTGATTCTGGTGCTGCCTGTAAACATTGGTGATGTACCTTCTCAAAATGAGCTTGAATCCACAAGTCAACATGTGGAGCTGCTGTCTGAGAGAGTCTGGAATAACACTATGGTGCTTGTCCTGTGTGATAGAGATGTAGAGGACTCCACAATCACAGAACACATTCAGAAATCTGAGAAACTACTGGAAAAATGCAGCGGGAGACATTGTGTTATGCGTCTCAGTGAATCTGAAACCCAGGTCTGTGCCCTGCTTAAAAAGATAGAGAGCATGGTGGAAGAAAAACAGGGTTATTTCTATCTGACGGAGGGTTACTATGAAGAGGAACAGGGGAAAACCGGTACACAGGAAGAGACAAATAAAAAGCAGGGTGAAGAACAATCAGAGGAGAAACATGGGGTTAGGAAGAGACGTGGAAGCATCAGTGAAATACCTCCACATAGTAAGTATTATTTAATTAATCAAGTTACTTTGATTAGGGCATTTATGACTTTGATTATAGTTCAGTAAAGGATAATAAAAAATACCTTAATTACATATGTAAAGTAAACAATTTCTCTTTGTTTCCACAGTGACTAAACAAGCAGAAGTTCCAGAGTGTAAGAAAGAAGGAACTGCAGCCACAACAGACAAGAATCAGTACCAGTTGCCATGGACAATCATCAAACCAGTACTAGTGATCTTAATGGCTTTTATGGGTGCTCTTATAGGTTCAGTGGCTGGAGCCTCACATGGAACAGTGGGGGCAGCTGTGGGGATTGTCATTGGATTTGTTGTACTAATGCTCCTCAGTTGGTGGCTGATCAGTGTAATTCACAGGATTGCAGAATTGAGGTGATTTTTTTCGACTGTAAAACAAACAAAAATCTATTTGATACGTCTTTAACCCTAACCCTATCAGAAAGCCTGTATCAATGTAACATTGGAACAAAAATGTGTCATTTTACCCCACCAGTGAAACGTTTGTCAGAAAGAGCAGTTTCAAAAAAGAGCTACAGCAACTGTATAGTAAAGGAATATTGATGATGGGTTTGTTGGGACTGTTTTGCTTCTGGTTATGAAGGAGCTCTTTAAAGTTTCATGGCTTTATAAATTCTGTGAAGATTTCAGCAAGTAATTGCCTGTTCAGACTGCTGTTAAAATTCCTTGCGTCCTTATTTTTTTATTTTTTTAAGTAATACATTGTAAATCACAGTACATTACACTGTGTTTTATTATTAATAACAACATAATTACACTTTATTTAACATTATATGGCTCACATTAAAGATTGTGGAGATTGTGGACAAATTATGCATAGTTGCATTGCATATAGTAACAAATGCTGTGTATATTGTATAATTTTGCATGAACATTTTTCATTAAATGCCTTTTTTTTTTAAAAACTTTGTAGGCAGTGGTCTTTAAATCAGTATTAGGGTCAGCGATATAGGATTTTATTTTTAAAGCTAGCCAAGCTTGCATTGATTTAACTTCTCCTCCCAGTATATTATCTCACATTAAACATGATCAGTACTTGTTCTACTGTTGATAATACAGTGATTAAACGTTTTGCAAAATTCCAATCAAACAGGCCTAATTTAGAATTCACTCATTTCATTTTAGCATTCGGTCATCAATCAAAACCATGCAGGTTGATCATCTTCAGTGATCTTTTCATGCTGCACTGCCTAATTGTGTATTTGAGAATGGATAAGTGTGCAGTGTTGAACTTCAGGATGTTCATCCTGGCCAGATCAGTAAAAGGTTTCAGTATGCTGAAGCAAAAAACGTTTCACGTGTAGTGTTTCCTCTGATCGTTGTGTAAGATCTTGACACATGATGTGTAGTTTCACTTCTGTGTTATAATTTCCCTGTACTTTTTCTTTTCTTATTCACTCGTGAAATTCTCAGGCTGAGACGAATGCGCATGCGCGCTGTCAATCAGAGCAGGTAGTGAAACCGGCTTTTAGATACTTCACATTAGAACTTCGTCTTCATTTCGAGAACTTGATCGCAGGATTGGTCTTGTTGTTTGTGTGACTTTTACTGTCAGAACTCGATCATTAGGATCAGGTGTGTTATATCAGTAGAAGCAGGGTTTTGTGAGTGTGTGTGTGTGTGTGTGTGTGTGTGAGAATGCGGAACCACATCAGGAGGTATCCCTGGCTGACTAATGTGACTCTGTACTCGGGTCTGTACGCCGGAGGAGACTTGGTACAGCAGTGTTTATCGAACAGGAAAGATGGAAAGATCGATTGGAGGCGCACCAGAAACGTCGCGATCGTCGCTTTTTGCTTCAACGGCAACTTCAACTTTTTTTGGATGCGCTTCTTAGAGCGAAAACTTCCCGGAAGTTCTGTGAGCACGGTGTTACGGAAACTGGCCATGGACCAGACCATCTCCTTACCTCTGGCCATAAGTGCCTTCTATACAGGTTAGATAAACCCCACTACACCTACTGCTACTTCTACTACTACATCTACTAATACTACTGTTACTACTACTGATGATGATGCTGCTACATCACATCTACTACAACTGCTGCTCCTGATCTAGAATTAATACTACAAGTACTAGTACTAGTACCATTTCTACTTCTATTATTTCTGCTAGTAATACCAATATTACTGCTTCTGCTACTACTACTACTACTGCTTCTATTATTTCTGCTAGTTTTAATTCTACTACCACTACTACTTCTAACTACTAATATGCAGAGGTGGCAAAAGTACACACATCCTTTACTTAAGTAGAAGTACAGATCCTCATGTTTTAAAATACTCGGGTAAAAGTTGAAGTACTGATTATACTTTTTTACTCAAGTGAAAGTAAAGAAGTTTTGGCTCAGACATGTACTTAAGTAAAAAGTAGGTATTACTTCTACCTGTTTTAGCTGTTAACTGGACCTCACATAATATTAGATAGATAGATAGATAGATAGATAGATGGATGGATGGGTTAATGTCAGGGTCCCCATGAGGATGAGTTTGAGAGTTTGATTCCTGGTCGAGCTGGTGGTTGCTGTGTTGGTAAATAAAACTTCTGGACCTTGTCCACTCTGAAAACATTTCAATTCTGTCCTTTCTGTGTTGGATTAATTTCTTGATTTTCTGGTCTTTAATGAAAGATAACTCCACCAAAAAAAAAAAAAAAAAAGCACTTCTGTGGTAGCTCAGTGGGTTAAGGCTTGTGCCTGAACATGGTCCTTAATATAGTCCACGCTGGTGATAAGGTTTCAAAGCCAGTCCTACATGCCTTCTTTCTTACTGCGCTGGCATGAAACAAAGTATGAACCCTCCAAAAAGCACACATGCTTTTCCACAGCGGTCGCTTAGTGGTTTAAGGCTTGTGCCTCATCTAAACATGCTTCCCAGTTTGATCTCTTTCATGGTTCATCGGCTTAAGGCTGGTGCCTCGCTGATGGTAAGGATCAGGGTTTGAATCCTGCTAGTTGCAATGTTGGTTATATTCCTGCTTCCTAAATCTTTCTTCAGCTTTAGCTAATTGTGTTGATGGTTTAAAGGTAGATAGACCTGCTCTAAACAATCTTCCTGGCCTGTCTTCTCTGATGGTCCAGTGGGTTAAATCAGGTGTTGTGCTTTTGGTGGGGTTCCGGGTTCGAATCCTGGTTTGTGCCTGCCAGTCACGATCAGGATTCACTTCCTACATTTTTCTTTAGCGATATATTTTTGTTTTTTTTAATGGGCTGAAAAGAAAGATAGACCTGCTCTAAACAAGCTTCCTAGCTTGTCCTTCCTGATGGTTCAGTGGGTTAATGCTGGTATCTTGCTAATGGTGTGAATCAGGGTTCAAATCCTGCTTTGTCCCTGCTAGTCATGATATGGGTTTGCTTCCCAAGTCTGTCTTTAGCATTATATTCTTGTGGTGATGGTTTGAAAGAAAAGATAGACCTCCTCTAACAATTGGCATAGCCTGTCCTTCCCGATGGTTCAGTGGGTTAAGACTGGTATTTTGCTGTTGGTGGGGTTCAGGGTTCAACTCCTGCTTTCTGTGTTTCTTTCTGGTCTGAATTTCTTGCTTTGAAGCATGAAACGAAGGATAAACCCCCCAAAAAAAGAAGGTGAGTTGTGGGACTTGATGGCTTTGTGGTAAAAGCCTTGCTTCTGAGCTCAGAGGTTACTGGTTCAAATCTGGCTTGTCCCCACACTGGGTAAGTTGTGTGGAAATTAGTGTGTGGTGGGCAATAGAGTGGGTGACTGTGAACAAAGGCTGTGAAGACCTGCTGGGTTACAGCTTCCGAAAATAAATAAATAAAAGAAAGAAAAGGTTGATAGTTTTGCATTTAGGGGTAGGTGAGAAAAGGTTTATTAAATAATTTTTTTGCCAGGAGCCTAAGTTCATACTTTTTTTGGATGCTTTTGCTTCATAACCCACTGTTTTCAGCTTCTCAGATGCCAGGGGGGCAGACGCCTGAATATTGCCCCCCTGATTCAGGATATGCCCTCTGAAACCATCCACATCCAACCTTCAATGCAGCCATTTCTGACACCTTCCACACTGTTAACTTTGAGCCCCGGCCGGGGTTTGAACCGGCAACCTCTCAACCCAGAGGCAAAGCTCTTCCAATTGAGCCACAGGATCTCCTGCAAGAACCTGATTTTTAGGACCTTTTTTGGTTCTTTTATAAAACTTTTTAAACAATTTAAAGGAAAGCAAAGGGGTAGGAATTGAACCGGGTGAGTCAGATAGCAGAGGCCACATTACTAACCACTACACTACCAGAGGGGTGACAAACAAGCCTTTGCTTATTGGACTCTTGGTTTTTCTATAGTTAAGAGACCACTGTTTTCTCTTAGATCATGATGGTAGAGGGTCAAAACTTCTCCTTCCTGTACATTCTCTCAGTTACTCGAAGTCTATGAGAAGTGACTCAGGTACAAGAACCACATCTCCAACACCTGCACCAGTGATATACCATGATTTACCAGCAACCAATTTTAATGACCTTTTATTGTTCTGTTTTTAAAAACTTCTTATAATGTTCAATATGAAACTAGAGGTAAGAATCGAACCAGGGAAGTCTTTCATCATAGATCGCTAATGGCATAACTTTCAAAACTTAAAACTTTGTTAGACATGTAAATAAGCAGGAAAGACAGAGACAAAGACAAAGAGACACAGACACAGCTTTAGAAAGAGGAGAAACAAATAGAGAGACAGCAAGAGAGAGACATATACAGGGAGACAGAGACATTTACTAAAAGAGACACAGAGACAATTAGATAGAGAAAATAGAGACAAAGATAGTGAGATATAGCCACTTCCTGTTGGAAGTGTTTATCGGCGACTCTTAATGATCTCATTTACTAAATGAGCAGTAGTGAGTTAAGTGCTTGCTCAGGTGCCCAAAACTGGCAGCTTGGAGGTGTTAAACATGTATCATATTTACAGCATGTGATATATATGTAAGCATATGTACAGTGATTAAATATAAAGGCTATATCAGTGCAGAGACGTGTGGACATCATTAAGAGCCTTTGCTATGTTTCCACACGGACAGTTAATGAGGTGATACCGGAGAGACTGCACCTCTTCAAGTCAAGTCAGGAAGCTTATATATAGAAAATTATAGACATTTTACAGATTTGAATGATGTATTGTTTTTATCTGTACGATCAATAAAGACAGTATTTTAAGTTTGTGTCGCCATTATGAGGGAAAAACCCACAAAACGCCACCTAGAGGGTTAATGGTGTAAAACGGCGGATTTTGGTGTTTGATTTGAGACTTGGCGCAGAAATAAAACAAATGTTTACTGATTAAAAATATTTTTATCTGGAGTTTATTTATTTATTTAATATCTAAGAAAGGATGTCATGGATAAATTTATGTTTTGCCAAAGGTTTTAATTGCGCCTCTTTTTTATTTAGTTATTTATTTAAGTATTTACATTTTCTATAAAAATGGTGAAACGGAAATGCACGCTGAATTGATAGCGTTAATAAAATTTAGTGCTGTTTACAATAATTAAAATTTTGACAGCCAAATATATATATATATATATATATATATATATATATATATATATATATATATATATATATATATTAATACAAAACGAATTAAAAATGTTGTTTCCTAATGAATGATGAATGTGTCCAGGCTGAAGATCCACATATAGAACACAAGCAGAGAAAAGATGATGATGATCAGGAATGTGTCTGTTCTCAGTCATGTTTACATCACTGACTCCCTCTGTCTCATCCACATTAACCCTAAACTTCTTACTGCCTTCTGCCTGCTGATTCTTAGCTCCATAAACTAGTCTACATCTGTGGTGAGTGAGAGACAGGACTTTATTCACCAGTGGATTGAAAAAGACGCGCAATAACAGGAAATCGGTTGTTCGGCTGAAATCAGCGCACAGTGAAAATAAAAAAAGTATTTCACCAAATCAGTGGGTTAAAAATAAAGTAACGAGCCGGTTTTGAAAATGTAAGAAGTAAAAGTACAGATATTTGTGTAAAAATTTAATGAGTAAAAGTAAAAATTTGTCTGAAAAATAAATAGTGGAGTAAAGTACTGATACCAGAAAAATCTACTTAAGTACAGTAACGAAGTATTTGTACTCCGTTACTTTCCACCTCTGCTAATATGGCAACAATTACTACTTCTGCTAGTAGTAATACTACTAGTACTGCTACCACTATTTCTACTGCTACTACTACTACTTCAACTACTTCTGCTAGTAGTAATACTACTAGTACGACTAACTACTACTTCTACTGCCACTACTATTACTCCTACGTCTACAACTTCTGCTTGTTGTAATACTATTAGCACTACTACTACTTCTACTAGTACTAGATGCCACTTTTAGGGCCCCCAAGCAAGGCCCTTAACCCTCAGTGCTCCATTGGCACTGTATCGTGGCTGACCCTGTGCTCTGACCCCATCACATAACATTGCTGGGATATGCAATGAAAAGTCTTTATTTTACTACTACTACTGCTACTACTATACTCTGTACACTGGACTTCTGCTAGTAGTAATACTACTACTAAAACTACTAGTATTACTATTAATACTGCTAGTTGTTGTATTAGAATTAATATTACTAGTACTACTAATATTAGCAGAAGGCAATCTGAGTTGAAGGTCAGCTCTAAACAGTAAGTAGTGTGTGTGAAAACCACAGATTGCAACATCTCATAATGACACACTTTCTGTTGTTGAAATATACGAATTTTTGATCATTTCAGGTTTGAGCCTTTTGGAAGGTAAAGATGATCTACTGGTTGACTGGAGAAACAAGTTTCTGAACACATACACAGTAAGTCTTTTCATATCTTGCTATTAGAAGAAGATTTAAACACAGAATTCACAATTTGTAAACCTTATTTCATGATTTTTTTTTGCAGACAGGACTCATGTTCTGGCCTTTTGCGCAGGTAAAGTTTGAGGAATAATTTTATCTGAAATCATTTGTAATAATAATAATTGTATACATTTGTAATTAAATATTTGCTTTGTTACACAAGCAAATGTAATTTTTTTTTTCTTTTTTTATAAAATAATTGTCAGATTTTCCCTTCTTTATCCACCTTAGTGTTTTGAAATGAGTTTTGAAATAATGTTTGTTAGGGGTTACCTAATTTGTTTTATAATATTTCCTAGTTCCCTTTAGTGATTCACAAATTTATGACTTGCTGCTGTAATTTATCAGCTAAAATTACCTTTCTTAGATGACCTTTGGCAGTCACAGGAAGTCTTGAAATGAACTTGCCAATGGGGTCTTGCAATAAAAAGTAATTTACATCTATTTTCAAACATGTCCACATAGGAAATAGATTATACCAGTGGTCGATTTATTATAAAATACAAACACTTAAATTTTAATAAATAAAATAGAATATACCACAAAAATCCATATCAAACAATCACATTGCTTTCCCTATAATGTAACAGCTCAGTTCACATAATTCAATTTCAAATTAAACATTATTTTGTGGAAGATTGTACAATAGCACTACTGAATTAAATTAAATTAAATCTGAAGTTAGAAGGTGTTGATTAATTCCCAGCATGTTCAGCGCACATCCACTGTGTATCTTATGTAAAGTATTTGCAAATTTGCACTCCTTTCAAGTTTTCTCAGGTAAAGACGTTTAGACTGAAAGGTTTGTTCGCAATATTGTGATTGCATGATGGTGTGTATACACAAAATGCCTTGCTAAATGATCAGTGATTGTCTTGGAATAAAGAACATGTAATATAATGTACACTCTTATTCCCAGTGCTTGAATTTTGCCCTGGTGCCCTTGTACCTGCGAACTACCTTCACCGGCTGCTGTGCTTTTGTCTGGGCTACGTTCCTCTGCTTCTCTCGCCAGCGCGGAGACGGGACCCTGAACGCGGCTCTGAACTGGATGCGTCAACTGAAAAGCGAGGTGAAAGTGAAGGAAACCAGTGAGAGCAAGTGATTCTCTGAAGCAAGAAGAGTTCTCAATCCTAAATCCATATATTTGGCATGCCATTGTGCTGTAGTTTGAGCTGGATTATGGATAGTCAACACCAATGCGGTGTTAATGACAGGGTTAATAACAGCACTGTACTGGTTAGCTCATATTTTTTATCCAATATTTTTTCTATGTCTTTTGGATTGTGAAGGACTAAAAACAGACTGAAACCCATCTGAATTGTTTTATGACTATTCCAAATCCTCATTTAGATATATTTTAAAATAACTTCTTGTAATAATCTGTTTGATGTTTTAAAAAGTCAGGAATAGCATCAATGTTCTATTTAACCTCTCTAGACATTTGTTTAATAAGATTAACATGATCAGACTTTATCTTTATATTTTATTCATTTTATTTATTAAAACCTATTTCATTCACAACACAAAACATATCAAATGTTTAAACTGAGGAAACGTATTACTAAGGTGAACCATGACCTTGAAACCTTGAGAGGAATCAGATTAAAGAGGAACCCATCCTCATCTGGGTGGCACCGAATGTCCATTATTTACAGCTATATACATCTGGGAACTAAGGTGACAAGTTGCTGACATTTTTGAGAGAGGAATGTTTGTGGAATTTTGTCTGATACTAGATTCTAGCTGCTCAACAGTCTTCTTTGTTGTATTTTTCACTTCCAGAGCTGCCAAATGTTTACAATTGGTAAAAAGTCACTGGCAACCAATATTGGATTTTGGCAAACAATATTTTTTCCAGATTCTTTTGATGATATGTAATGCAAATGATGGATATATTTAAAGTCTTTGCAGTTGTATGCTGAGGAACATTACTGAAATTGTTTCGCAATTTGAACAACAGTTTTTCCAGGTTGCTGAGCCTCTGCCCAGCCTTAATTCTGAGAGGCTCTGCCTCTTTAATATATTCATTTTATACGCATGTTCCTGACCTGTTGCTAATTTAATAAGTTGCAAAATGTTCATCCAGCTATTTCTTTGAAGTAACACTTACTTTTCAGCTATTTGTTGCCTCCGTCCCAGCTTTTTTTCAGACGTGTTGCAGCCATCAAAATTAATTAACTTAATTTTTTTCCTTAAAATGGTTTATTTCCTCAGTTTAAACATTTAATATTTTCTATGTTCTATTTGATTATAATATAGGGTTTATGAGATTTGCAAATCATTGCATTCTGGTTTTATTTTATTATTTTTTAGGGTTGAATCCTATAGATTGCGCGGTGCCTTTGTTCAGCATATTACCTCATCGCCTTCTGTAATCATTTCATGGTACACTTGAAACTTTTAAACACTTTCACTGGTCAGAAATACAGTGATGGATGGCAAATAAAGTAACTAAATGCTGCTTATTATATAACACACTTTTAAAGGAACTGAAAAAGAACTCAAATGTGAACAGTGCTCCTTAATGCCTATGCTGAGCCAAGATACAGTGTTACTGGAACTGATAACAGATAATATAATTTATAAAATTCATATATTCATAATAATCCTAATTATTTTTTATTATGAATTAATTGTTTGTAATTAATATGTAATCATTTGTATAATATTCATAATTTAGATTCAGCCCCAAAACATGCACAACTGCTTTTTTTTTTTTTTGTTAACATCACTGACACACTTAGATATTAGGTTTGTTTTCTTTATTTTCACTAAATGTTTGAATATCATTTTTCCTGACCTGTTGCTAATTAAATAAGTTGCAAAATATTCATCCAGCTATTTCTTTGAAGCATCACGTATGTGTTAACACAGATGGAAGAAGGTCTGGCTTTGTATATTAAAAAAAAGAAATAATAAATATTTTTAGATTTACAGATTTTAGAATATTAGAATTTCATAATTTGTTTTGTAATTGTTAAATGCAGTTATGTTCGTTTTTTAGTTAGATATTTACATCAGTCTTGACACTGGAGATATATATACTTTTTTCCTATTAAAAATCTTTCACACCTATCATATTTATCTTGGGTGTATAGTTATCAAAGTCAAATTTAAGATGTCTTCTTTATAATTTACATGTATATCAGTAAACCATGTGTGTTAAATGTTAGACTGAAGAATTATGTTACTTCTGATTGTATGTAAATGTACCAAGCCTGTAATGACTGCAATATATGAAAGTGATAATGTCTGTGTATTCGTATTATATATAAATATATCAAATGTTATATTTTAGAGAATGACGATTTTTTTTTTTTAGAAAATAAGTACTTGCATAATAGCCACCTCAAAATAAAGAGATGTAACTGTCATACAAACTGTTTGTGTGTGGAGTGCAACCGATGCAGTTTAAAGGTGTATTATGTAATATTGGAAAGTCATTAAATTCCTACAATAATTACATTATGTAAAAAATAAAAAAAATTATTCTATTTTAAACATTAAAAAGCTATTTGCATTTTTTTCTTAATATTGTTTACATTGCAATTTACCTCGGAAGCAGCAGGGGGCGACATATTAAAACGATACTACTAGATACATCATTATTATTATTATTATTAATAATAATAACAATAATAATGTTTATTTTATTTAATAAATGTATACGTTTGTTTATGCTGCAATTCAATATACGAATATTAATTATTTCATATTTCAAATATGATTATTTTTATTATTAATTGTTATTATTATTCTATATTCGTCATCATAACTGCAGCATAAACAACTGTATACATTTATTACATCAAATAAACTTCAAACATTATTTTAATATTCTTTAGATCATAGACTTCATCGATTTCCTGTTTCGTGGCTCTTTATGCAGTGAATGCCGCGCATGCGCCGTACATCACCCAGGCGTCGTTCCCACCACCAGTACGCTTTGCATCCATTCTACGCGTTCCTCTTACTGCGCATGCGCCCTGCATCCCTCACGCCTTCTCTCCTTACTGCGTCTCGTGTCCCTGACGCCTTCATCCAACTGCGCATGCGCCCTGCATCCCTCACGCCTTCTTCCAGGTCCAGAGCGCTGCTCTCAGTCTCTCTGTCTGTGAACGAGGATGCGCAGCACCGCGATCCGGCGGAACCAACACGGTTTAAACCGAACGGCGGAGGACTGAACGAACACACACACACACACACACAATAGAATTACGTAGTTTGTTTCGGTAGAGAAGAACAAAAGCCCACGTCTGTTATGGAATTAAAGAAGTCCATCGCGGACAACGAGAGGAGCTACGGCGCCGTGCGCGAGACCAAATGGAGCAAAGACGAAGGTATGGACAGTAAATAAGGCAATGCTGAGCTCGTGAATGTGTGTGTGAATTGTGCATATAAAAAGCGTGCAGATGAAAATAATATTTAGCAATATTTTGCTGTTCCGCTTGTGTGTGTTTGACAGGACAGAGCAATGACGCTCTCATCATAACACTCAGTTCAGCTCAACACACCACCCTTTATATTTACTTGTGCAGCCATGCATGTGAATGTGAATATAATCATTGTCCTTCTCTAATACATGCATACTTAATAAACAATATACAGTCCTGTAGGTAATCTCTTTATAGACCTTGTGATGGGTGTTTTTGTGGTTTTTATTTATTTTTTACTCAAAGTGCAGCTTTAACTTTATATGATTCACTCATGAGGAAGGGAATACTTGGTTGTGCTTCAAAATAAATCAGACTGCAAATACTGGCAAAGAATATAGTAAAAAAAAAAAAATAATAATAATTTGGTGATTTTAAATAACATTACCATTACATTACCATTATTTCTTCTTGCACTTATTCTCACACTGTAGGAACAAACCCAGACATTTTAATTGGTGATAGATAGATAGATAGATAGATAGATAGATAGATAGATAGATAGATAGATAGATAGATAGATAGATAGATAGATAGATGGATGGATACATCATATATATATATATACATCACACACACACACACACACACACACACACACACACACACACACACACATTTTTTATATTTTATAAAATATATAAAATGTAAAATATCTACTCGCATGATTGTCATGAGGTAACTCGTGATTAATTGCAACTTTTTATTTGTTCTAAATGTACCTTAAATGAATACTTTTTTAAAGTTTTTATGGATACTTTATGCAAATGTATGTTATTATTAGTGAAATCAGACTCAACATAGAGCTTGAAAGCAAAATATTCTTGTAAATGTTTTAAAGTAATTACTGTGTTTTAAATGAAAAAACATCAGGACACCAAACCGAACTTTTGCTGTTTCCACACGGACGGTTTTAATTGGCGGATGTGTGCATTATGGCGGTTTTGATGCTTGCTTTGAGACTTGGCGCATCAGTAAAAGTTTTTTTTTTAAGTTTTTATAAAAATGGTCACAGAATTGGTCACAGCATCAATCACACATTATTAAAATATTGTGCTGTAAAAATGAATTTGCGTTTCAGCGGTTTTAATGCATTTATTTTAGCAGCCCCAATACATCCTTTGCTACGTCTTGCACACAAGATTAAAGTTTGTTTAAATTTGTTTGTTTGATTGTCTGTCTGTTTTCATAATATTGTGTGTTTATCCACAGAGAGAGAGAGAGAGAGAGAGAAGAGAGAGAGAAAGAGGTAGAGGGAGGGAGTGAGAGAGAGAGAGAGAGAGAGAGAGAGAGAGAGAGAGAGAGAGAGAGAGAGAGGAAGAGGTAGAGGAGGGAGGGAGAGAGAGAGAGAGAGAGAGAGAGAGAGAGAGAAGAAGAGGCAGAGGAGAGGTAGAGGGAGGGAGGAGGGAGAGAGAGAGAGAGAGAGGAAGAGGTAGAGGGAGGGAGGAGGGAGGAGAGAGAGAGAGAGAGGAAGAGGCAGAGGGAGGGAGAGAGAGAGAGAGAGAGAGAGAGAGAGAGAGAGAGAGGAAGAGGCAGAGGGAGGGAGAGAGAGAGAGAGAGAGAGAGAAGAGGAAGAGGTAGAGGAGGGAGGGAGAGAGAGAGAGAGAGAGAGAGAGAGAGAAGAAGAGGCAGAGGGAGAGGTAGAGGGAGGGAGGAGGGAGAGAGAGAGAGAGAGGAAGAGGTAGAGGGAGGGAGGGAGGGAGGAGAGAGAGAGAGAGGAAGAGGCAGAGGGAGGAGAGAGAGAGAGAGAGAGAGAGAGAGAAGAGGCAGAGGGAGAGGTAGAGGGAGGGAGGAGGAGAGAGAGAGAGAGAGAGAGAGAGAGGAAGAGGCAGAGGGAGAGAGAGAGAGAGGAAGAGGCAGAGGGAGAGAGAGAGAAAGAGAGGAAGAGGCAGAGGGAGAGAGAGAGAGAGAGAGAGAGAGAGAGAGAGAGAGAGAGAGAGGTGAGATGTGTGATAGCAGTTTAGAATAATTTAGGATATTTCTTCTCTATTCTTTACAGAAGTATTTGTTTATGTCATCATTATTTTGTATCCAGAATTTACAAGGCAAAGGAAATTTCCACTACCTTTTTAAACAGTGTGGTAACTGTACTGTCTTACTATGTGTTCTTCCTAACACTGATGAAACCTGAGTTTCGTATGTCTCTCATGTCTACATGAGTTTTCTGTGCGTTCTCCAGCTTCCCATTACATCGATGTTTTGATCAGAATGTGTGTGTATGGTGGGTTGCTACATCACTCCCAGTTTCCTTGGAATGGGTTTGAGAGGAACATATGTTTTCAGTTGCCCTGTTAAACAAATACAGTAGATTGAACTGTTAAATGAAATCATATTTTTATAAAGCAGTGGTTGAGGACTTATACAGTATCAAGCATCTTTTTTTATATTTAAAATTTTTTTAAAATATATGTTTAGGAAACTGGTTAAGAAATGATTTAATAAAATGTAATCAATTATAATAGAGTTTTATGCCAAATGCCAGATTTTGTCATCTGATAATGCACGCTAGCACACACTCCTCATGGAAAACATCTGACACTATGACCCTCTTAACTCTGCCTGGAAACTGAGACGAAACAGTTTTTATGCCGGTACTAAACCTTGAGTTGTGTTTGAGTAGGCACAGGCAGCAGAGAAGACTATAAGATGTTGAAGCTATGTTAAGTTCATCAGAATGAAGTGAGAAGAAACTGGCTCTATTTTTAGCCCTGGCCATGTTCAGGATTAGCACAGCAGCCGAAGCAGCAGCAGTAAAAGCAGAGCTGATACACAACTCATCTCAATAAACACCACAGTGACGGTAATAGCACTGAGAATCTGCATTCGGTTTGTCAGCAGCAGCTCAGAAGGGAAGAAGGCTCTTGTTAAACCAAAGGGTGTCGGTTCAAATCCCAGGACTGTGCTGGTTCCACTGCGGTGCAAGTTTCTTAACAGATCATTTCTGTGCTTGGACTGGATTCGATAACACTTATAAGAGAGAGGGAATCCCTTTAGTGTTTGAAGTTGAAAACAGAAGTGGGTGTGGCCTAAAGTAGTACCTAAAAGTGACACTAACTAGGTGCTGTACAATAAATTATAGAACATTGTAAATACACTGCTGTAACTTTCCTTCTTGTTATATTGCCATATTATCAGTTTATAACATTTCTTTGTTTCATGTCTGTCCATTTGTCTGCATCAAAGGAAACTGTTATGTGTAAAATAAATGCTAAATTCGCCTTTTTTCATATTATGAACACAGAGTTTCTTTGTCAGCACATACCTCATGTCCACCCCATCGAATAGAAAAACAATTGCACATTCAGCTAGATGGCGGCTGTAAAATAAATAAATATATCAAGTCGAATTTGACTGAATGCATGACAAGTTGCTTTGTTTGTAATTTCATTAAAGAAGAAGATAATTCTCTTTTGACCTGGTTTTCATCCGAGGCCCTCATCGCTATGACGTTTGAACTCCTAATTATAAAACTCTTCCTGAACTGAATGTGGAATGCTCGAGCTGTAAAGAAAAAAAAGAAAAAAACATTAAAAAAGCAGTACCCTTAAAAAAAAAGGCTGAAATTAGAGGAAGTCTGTATTCCTTGTTGCTTTGATGCATAGCCGAATTTAGCCGAGCTCTCTAAAGAGGTTTATTTTTACTTGGGTGAGTTCTTGTTTAATTCATAGTTGGATATCAGATCCAGCTGAGTAAGGATCTCATTGAAGAATAAGACATTGAAAACAGCTGTGCACTAAAGAGATCTGCATAAAGAAAGGAAGAAATCAGCATAAAAAAAATAAATGCTAATGTTTTTCTTTTTCTCATTGCTTGCTAACATCCAGGCGTTTCTTTATGAAAAGAGTGGAAGCTCAGAGTTGTACAGACATTGACTTTATGAGTTCAAATCCCACCACTGCCAAAGCTGCCCCTGTAGGGGACATCAGCAAAGTGCTTTACTGCCCAGTTGTATAAATAAGATTACTATAAATCTCTATGCATAAAGGCATCTGCCAAAATTTAAATTTAATGAAATGTCTACACAAACCAGAATACAAAGAAGAAGAAATGGGGCAGATAGAAGTGCAAAACAAGGCAAACAAAACCCACATGAAAGTGTTATAACACAAACAATCAGTCATTTAACTAAAGTACACTATTACAGTGCTATGTAACTTGATAGCACATTAAACAGTACTTGAATTCTGGAATTCCCATTAAATAAGTAACTCCAAATTACGTGATGAAAGAACTTCAATCGAGATCATGAGATCAGAACTTCACCCACCAAACCCAAGCTTTGTTACACACATAAAAGCAGAATAGGAATGAGTTTTTTTTTCAGATCCCTCAGAAATAGAAAAATGTATCTTAATGCTTTAGTAATATAAATATAAATAATAATAATACAATTATATTGCACGTCTCCCAAGCTCAGGAACACTTCACAATAAAGAATAAAATATGACAGTCAATAATAAAGACCAGAACAAAAACAAATGCAGCTGCATGTCACATCATATAGACATTACAGAAAGCATAAACAGTATAGAAGCATGCACACAATAAACAGTACATGGAACATATACACATTATGACTGATAATATTGTTGCACGTGTTGCACACGTGAACAGCCCCAGCTGCAGATTGGTGCCATTCCTGCGTATCTAGCGAGCCTTGTTAACTGTCCTCTGTGAGATAGGCTTGCTCGGCTCAGAGCAGCTGGCACATTCCCAGTCTTTTGTGTGGGATTTCGTTAGAAAAAGGGAGGAGTGGGAGTGGTAGGCCACTAACTACTGTTTCCTCAAGAACACACTGTAGGTTCACTGAATCAGCGAGAAACAGATGGAAAAAGATTAAAAAATATATGTGAGGTTGGGGGGGGTCTCAGTTATGAAAACTCCACAGTGTGACTTTAATACATGACGGCATCTGCAGATAACCACAGATTCAATTAGATGAATAAGCTGCAGTTGGCATTTAGAAATAACCTGATTATGCAATGCAGTCTATCAATCAAAACATTTACAGTATATGGACAAAAAGTCTGACCATTAGATTCGTATGTGCTTTTTGAACATGCCATTCCACATTTAGTCCCCATTTGCTGTTATAATAACCTCCACTCTTCTGGGAAGATGTTCCACTAGATTTCGTGTGGAGATTTGTGCTCATTATTAAAACCACTGATGTGGTACTGATGTAGGGTGAGAAGGGTGCAGTCAGCGTTTCAATTTATCCCAAATATGTTAAGTTCAGACCTCTATAGCAGGCCAGATCAAGATCTTCCACTCCCAACCCATGCTGGAATAGGTATGGGTCTTCTAGTTCAAATAAAGGGGAAATTTAATGCTACTGCAACCTTTGTCCAAATTATATATATTTAGAGTTAAAGCTTGTAATAAATATTGTCCTACCATGTGTTTGCTGCTTAAGAGGAAATGTGTGTGTTATGTGTATGCATATTTGTTTCTTCACTCAGCGGGACTGTTGATAACAAAAGACGTTTAATTAGTAATGGAACAGAGAGCATGCTGTAATTAAAACAAAACAGCAGGTTGAAGAGCATGAAAAAGAAAAGGAGTGTTGGGTATATTGTGCGGATCTTGGACACAAATCAACTGCTCTAAAAGAGCACACATTTGGACAGTAATGAATTGTCGTGTGTTGGTTCCAACAAGGCAGAAGGGGAAGCCTTGTCAGAGCTTTTACTGCAAAGTGCCTTACAGACAAGAATTACTCATTACTGGCTTGTTATCATAGATTCTAGTGTGGCAGGATGTAAATAACAAGACCTAAAAAAACCCAACACAATTAATGTGAGATGTTGTCATATTTTACTTGTGCTATTGGAATCTATAATGACAACTTACAATCATCCATTGTACAGATGCCCCAGGTTCTTAGTCATACTAAATTATAAAAACTAATAAAACCAGCAAAAAACTATCAGGCATTGCAAAAAGGTTGATTTTCTTTAATAATGTCACCTTGGTGCCACGCGTTACTTATACAGACTTTATTCACTCTATCCTCTTTTTGTCCAATAAATCTTATGCAATATATTATATATATATTTTTCTTAACACCATAGACATTTTTTTTTTATTTAAATTCTTACTGTAATGCTATAAAACAAGATATATGTGGTCTAGAGGTGCAGAGGTACAATTTGACATAAACACTCTGGCCTTATTCATAAACCAGAGGGCAGCGTGATCCCCCCCCAGTGGGCTTCTATTAGTGATTGTTGCAGTTCTTATTTTTGACCACTCAATACCTAATAAAATATAAAATGAGATAGTGAGCACACTTTGACTGGCTTCCTGCGAAGAACATTTGAGCTAAAACTAAAAATACAGCATTTTGTTAAAAGAAAAAAACAATTCTGCTGTAGAGCAAAAAATGTTTAAAAAGGAGCAATAACACATGAATATTTTAAAAGTGTCTCTTTAAAAAAAGGTTTTAACAGTCAGCGTTTACTGTGAGATGAAGATCGGTGCTGTGTATTTGCTTTTTGACAGAAGATATATTTCTCTATTATATTACTTATACTCAAGATATATATACTACAACAGAGATAAAGGTCACTATGCAACATTGGGTGTGCATGACAGCGTGATATAATATTTCATAGTTAACTGAGGCTTTATATTACATAAGGCTTTATTACTGCTTTCTAACAAGAGGTGTGTGTGTGTGTGTGTGTACTCTGCGTCTGCACATAGCCAGTTGTCAGATGATTTAGTCTGAGAGCAGAAGCCCCCGCCTCCTGGCAGTTTGAGTCAGTGAGTCAGTGCTGGTTGACGTGAATCATTGCTGCTGGTTAAAATATTCATGCGGCAGGCCAGAGAGATGTTTACATCAACGTAGACATCTTTTGATTTAAATTCAGCACGTGTCCTCTGACTGGTAGCAATGAAAGCAGCAAGAATGATCTTTCTTATCAAAGATGGCAATCTTATAATACCGATACACTCTGTTCCCAGATCCTGCTGCCTTATAAAGCAATCAGCCTTTTGTAAAAGCTGCTATGCTGTCAGTGTTTCTCATGCTCTCCCTGTAATTTACTCCTCCCGTAAGCTACAGTTCTGCAAGACCATACCTCCCTCGCATATCTCCCCTATGGCCAATTACAAAGTTTCTGCTCCAGTACTTTGAGAGACAAGATAACTGTAAAGAATCTTCTGATCTGACAGCTGAGGCCACGAACAACATCAAATTATACAACACTTTTTCAAGGCTTGTCTGTAATATTGGCATCGCCGTAAGTATTGGTGTCGAAGGGGAATCGTTGTACTCTCCCTGGACGTAATGAAAAGATTGCTGCTCATTAACTTCCAAGCTTCCCTCAGAAAAAGTCTTGGTATCGGATTTGTGGTACCACATAGGTGTTTAAAACAACTACAAAAATTGCTTGTTTTTTGCTGAAGGAGCACCCACAGAGATGACTGTAGGTATTTTCATGACTTATGCTTCATTAAAATTGCTCTTTGAAGCCTGTAAAATGCAACCCCAATTAAAAAAAAGCCATTGGAGACACTGGCTAAACTGTAAATAAAACAGAATGCAATGATTTGCAAATCTCAAACCTATTTTTATATTCACAATAGAACATTTCAAATGCTTGAACTGAGTAAATGTAGCATTTTAAGAGAGAAATAAGGGAATTTTGAAATTGATTGTCAGCAACATGTTTCAGAAAAGATTAGACAGGCTCATGTTTACCCCTGTGAGGCATCTCCTCTTATTTTAACAACAGTCTGTAAACGTATGGGAATTGGGGAAACTGATTGCTGGAGATTTGGGAGAGGAATGTTGTCCTCTTGCCTGATATATGGTATAGAACTGCTCAACAGTCCTGGGTCTTCTTTGGTGTATTTTTTGTTTCAAGATGTGCCAAATATTTTCAACTGGTGAAAGCCAAACCACTATGAGATAGATAGACCTGTGTGTGTATGGTTAAGTGTGTGCCTTATGTAAGTGGAACGACAGATGATAGAAATAGATATCTGTATTAGCCAGATATCTGTGTCAGAGCATCAATAATTGCTATGGTGATGTGATGTGAATGACTTTTTGACTTGCAGATAGACTGAATAAACTCTACTAACATCTCATCTTGTTTGAAATAAGTGAAAATAATAGTGAGCATATGGCCTTAGCCGCAATTGGTAGAGTGATGATATCATCGCCTGTCTTACATCATTATTATTTGTAAACAGTTTAATGAAAAACTCTGATGTAGTCCTGCTGATTCATGATGAAGTGTGAAAAAAGCTCTATCAGCATGGTGCTTTACACCCACACACACTAAGTCACTGTAATCTTGCTCATTGGGTGTTTGGATTTTCTGTTTGCTGTACATTCAGCCAATACACTAATAAATATCTGATTGGTCAGAAGGTGTTGAATTTTCCATAGCAGCAGCTCAGAGAGTAGTTCCAGCTACAAGCCAAATCACAGGTTTATATTAATACACTTGATTTGTTTATAAAATTTACACAGAGATATGTACGGTGAATGCTGAGTAATTGTTTAAAGACTTTGAAAGGAGTCATGGTTTACCAGTCAAAGCAAAGCTTTGAATTTTCTGCCTGGAAAATATTGTAAAGGATGGAGGGCTTTTTTTTTGTATTATTAATCCATTAAAAAAAGAGGTGCTGTTGAAGGAACAACAGTTTATGGAGTAAAAAACAGGACATTATTGAACCCAGCCATTAGGGTTGCACAAGCCAGTGCACTCTTAGTGCCGGTCCCAAGCCCGGATAAATGGGGAGGGTTGCGTTAGGAAGGTCATCCAGCGTAAAACGTGCCAAATTAAATATGTGGATCACAAACCTGAATTTCATATGGATTGGTCGAGGCCCGGATTACCAATGACCGCTACAAGAATTGTTAGCCAACAGGGTACCGTTGGAAATTGAACTACGTTGGCCGAAGGAGGAGAAGGACAGGAGGAAGGCGTCTACAGAGACAGCAGGAAAAGAAGAAGTGGAGGAGAGTGGAGATTAGGGTGGGCACTTTAGGATTGACAGACTGGTTGAAGGTGGAGGTTTGATTGCATCAAGGATTGGGTCTGACATGTGCAGAGGAGGGACATGGGGTATATCGGTAGGAGAATGCTGAGGATCTAGCTCAAGTAAAGAGGAAAAAAGGAAAACCAAGGAGGAGGTTTATGGATGTGGTGAGGGAAGACATGCAGGTAGGTGTGAAATAGGCAGATGTAGAGGACAGGGTGGTATGGAGACGGATGATCCGCTGTGGCCACCCCAAACAGGAGAAACTAAAAGAAGAAGAAAAAGAAGAAAATAGGACATTATTGAAAGACAATCAACTTGAGGGTGTGAACACTAACTCCACTTCGCAGGCACATCACTCTGTTATTTTCATTACTTCCTGAAGTGTTTCATACTGTATATAAACTGTAAATCAGATTACGATTAAGAATATACACTTCCAGTTGTGTGTAAACACCTATGCAGTACGTGTACGTATACGCTGTCACTGTTACGTCTTTCACACACAAATGCGCACAGTGTTTCTGTTCCCCCCTGCAGGTCAGATGGACGTTTCCATGGCTGAGAGCTCCATGTCTCCGGATGAAATCGAGATGGAGATGGCCAGGATCCAAAGGCTCAGGGAGGTGCTCGTCAGAAGGGAGTCTGAACTCCGTTTTATGTAAGAAACACAAATCACTGGCTGCTTACTAGCTGTCTGAGGGAGTGTGTGTGAATGTGTGGGCACTAATTTAACACAGGAATTGAAGCTGACATAAGCTCAAACGTAACTCACCGCGTGATGGATACGCGTCTGGTGGAGATCCAGAAAGAGATAAATTTTAATACTAGGCATTTCATATTTTGGTTTAATGCTATATTAATGTCACTGCTTCTAATTTATTTGTTATTTATGCATGAGGTAAAAGAATATTTCTTTAATCCTGGCCTAATTTAGCCTAGAAGCACATTTAATCTCTTTGAGAATGAATTATGCAGCACGTTACCAAACGAATTTGCGTTGCAAAGCTGATTACATGTATATATGCATGTGTGTGTCTGTTGTGAAATGCAATGAACAACTCTATTAGCATATTTATGATATTGACTGTTCCCAGATCTTCTGCAAACCGAACTGAACCTGAGGTCCACACAGAAATTAATTTTACAACGAAACCTAAATCAAACCCAGTTTTTCAATATAACAAGAATAACTCCTTGGAATTAATAAATAAATGTCAGCTTTAAAAGCAGTTCTGTAGGCAGTCGGACTACAGAGAGGACCTTCATCCATGGCACTTAAATAAACCCAGTAAGGTAGTCATACCTTACACTTGCCATCCTTTTTATTAGGATTGCCTGAACACATTCACACAGTTTAATCAACCAATCAAGTGACAGCAGCGCAAATCACAAAATCATACAGATACAGATCGAGAGCTTTAGTTGATATTCACACCAGGGCGAGTGACATTGATTCCTGTGTTGCTTTGAGTATTTCGGAAGCTGCTGATCTGCTGGGATTGTTTTTTTTACAGACAACTGTTTCTGCCATTTGCACAGAATGCTGTAAAAAAAACATGCAGCAGGTGTGTCAATTCTGTGGGTGAAAATGTCTCATTAATGAGAGAGGTTAGAGAAGAATAGCAAGATTCAAGTGGAAAAACATCGGCTGTTTTTTTTTTTCTTTTCGATTTGAGGTGAATCTCAGCCTACTGCATCCTTAAATCCTTGTTATTGGCCAACAGAAATGGAATCAGATGTTTCGGAAGATCTGCTGTTCGTGCAGAGTTTGATATGTTGTGTGTTTTGATGCTCACCACTGGCTTTTTGAGCTACCTCAATGTTCCTGTTGAAGCTTGATGCAACCTGCCCAACTTGTGTATTGAAATGCTGCCATATTTACATTTACCTTTATGGCATTTGGCAGTTAACCTTTTCCAGAGTTACTTACTTTTATCTTATTCATACAAATGTGCAGCAGGGGTTAAGGGCCTTGCTCAGGGGCCAGGAATGGCAGCTTGCTGTGGCAGGGATTTGAACTCAAGACCTTTAAATCCAAAGTCCAATGCCTTAACCACTAAGCTACCACCTCCATGATTTGCTGATGGAATGCATAAATGCACAGGTCTACAGGTGTTCCTGATAGTGTGCATAATGGTCATACATTTTCAGAAAAAAATGTTTTGACAGGTGGAACAAGTACAAACACAAAAGTATTTTCCCTTCACTTGAACTAGCAGACCCAAACCTGTTTCAGCAGTGCACAAAGCCAGCTCCATTAAGATATGCTTTATATGGGTTGAAATCTTAGATCTCTCCTGTTATAGAGCTCTGACCTCAGCCCTACTGAACATATTTGGAATGAATAGGAACTCACTGCTCACTGCACCCCAGGCCTCCTCACCTCACCTCCACCAGTACCGGACTTTACTAACACCCTTGCAGCTGAATGAACACAAATCTCCATAAGCGCACCCCAAAATCTGGTGGAACACCTGAAGGGTTAAGTTTATTACTGTATAACAGCAAATAGGGACGAAATGTGGAATGGGATATTCAAAAAGCACATATTATTTGCTTTGCACAAAACCTTTTTTTTTAGGCCAGGCTGCCCTGATTTGTTCTCTCAGAAAATTTAAAGGGAAGAAGACAAAGAAAAAAATACAAAACTAGAACTAAAAAAAATAATAATAATAATAAAAATAAATGATATATAGCACTGTTGCTGCAGAATCTGAGCAAAGAGCATGAAGGGCAAGATCGTGACTGTAGTTATATAAAGAAAGTGACAGTCTGGTTGATATTGTGTGTGAGAAAAAAGACTGTTTGTAAAGGCAGCCACTAGGAGAAAGGACATCACATTTAACTTAAAGAAAACTCATTTTTAAAAATAAATAATCTCTATCCAATCCAAAAAAATATTTTAAGGAAAAAAATCCATATCTATCTATCTATCTATCTATCTATCTATCTATCTATCTATCTATCTATCTATCTATCTATCTATCTATCTATCTATCTATCTATCTATCTATCTATCTATCTATCTATCTATCGTATATATAGTATATATATAGTATATATACACATCCTCATTGATACCAAAGGGGGATTTAAAGTAGACAATCTACCTTCTAGCATGTCGTTAGATGAGAGGAAACCAGAGAATGTGGAGGGAATTCCAGATAAACAGTATGTAACTAATAATGCACAAAGTTGGAGTACAGTACAGTATTAGAGGATGTAGTGATTTGTAGGTGCTAATCTAGTTCGATAAATACTATTATAATATGGTTATATTGTAAAAAAAAAAAAGTTTCCGATTCCGAAGTTTTGTGATCCGGTCCATTAATCAGACTTTAATTTTGAACTCCAAACTTTATAATCCCAATGTCACGATTTGTCTGCTCTCTGTTTCAATTAATTGTTTTCTTCTTTGGAGCGGAGAACGAGGTGAAATCGCATCACTTTAATGTGATTGTGTTTAATGTGGCTCTGCTCGCGGGTTATGAGAACATGGAGGGTTTCGCTGTGGTCACGGCGTCAATGGGACCCCTGAGGATACAAAGTAAATGTTTCTTGGCAGCCAGTGCTTTAGTGCATCACAAAACACTGCAAAGCTCATACACAGACACACCCATATGCACAGACTTTCTCTCTGATGGAGATGGAGGACCAGAACAAAACAGATGGAGTAAAGAGATAAAAGAATGAAAGGTAAAAAAAAAAGGGCTAGATGGAGTGATAGAAGTCAAGACTCAATGTCCTGGAGAGACAGAGAGAAATAGAGAGAATTCGTGGAGAACGAGTGAGGGGAAAAAAAGAGAGTGGATGAGTCATCTACTGCTGTGGATTAAAGTGCCTGGTAGCAGTCACTGCGGTGCAGGGTGAGGAGAGGAGATTGGAGAAAAAGAAAGAAGGATGACTGACAAACAGAGGAAAAGAGGAGACCACAAAGAGGCAGCAATACCAGTGTGACTGCTTCAGTATTACAGAGGTTAAATCAGAAAGAAGACTGGGCAGTGAGTCACGGCTCTGATGTCCACCCACGACCTCCAGCAACGGCTGACAAACAGCATTACATAACAGCAGAGAAGCTGGAAGTGTGTTATTTATTACAATCTTATTTGTATTATTTATGATTGATATCAGTGTTGGGCAGATTTAAAAATGTTCCACTAGTCAAGTCAAGTCAAGTCAAGTTTATTTGTATAGCGCTTTTCACAACAGACATTGTCTCAAAGCAGCTTTACACAAATCAACAGTGATGGTGAATCGTGTGAATTTGTCCCTGATGAGCAAGCACTACTGATCTATTGTACTGTTTTGTGCAAACACACACATTATTACATGTGTTTTTAGTGTGGAATGATGCAAACTCTGATGCTTCAAGTTAAGTTTTGTGCAAGACTGACTGGTGAATTAGTCACAGTAAAGTGACCTGGTGACCAAAATTGTATTTCTAAAATAGTAAGACTGATTATTGCCTCAAATGACTGCGCAGAAACCAATAAATAAAAAATCGATAGCTACCATAATGTTATAATGTAATAATGTATGATGAGCTAGTTTAGAGTATTATTAATGGATTAAACTAAACATCTAGTGAGGGGGTGCCTGTGTAACCATAGTTCTTCCCCAAACTGTTACCACAAAGCTAGAGGCACAATTGTATAGGATGTCTTTGGTGTGGTGGCATTAAATATTCCATGAACTATGAGACCCAAACATGTTCCAGCATGACAATGCCTCTGTGCCACGAAGAATTGCTTAACATTGGTTAGAGTGTCAGATCTTGAGTGGAGTGCTATAGAGCTCAGGCCTCCTCACCCACATCAATACCTGACTTTACTAACACTCCTGTGACTGAATGAGCACAAATCTCCACAAGGACAATCTAAAATCTAGTGGAACATCTTCCCAGAAGAGTGGAGATTATAGAAAACAGCAAATGGTGATTAAATGTGAAACTGTGGGATGCTCAAAAAGTACATATAAATCCTATATGTCTCCACAACCGCTTGTCCATATAGTATGTGCTCAAAGTACAAGATATTGTACATAATCCAAAAAAAGTGTACAAAACATTTCTGAATCGTGAGTTCTGAACCGTGGAGCAATAACAGCATTAACTTCTTCTACAGTTTGAGCTACAGGTGCTTGTCTGTTGGATCGGACCACACGGACTAGCCTTCTCTCTCCACCTACATCAATGAGCCTCGGCTGCCCACGACCCTGTCGCCGGTTCACCACTGTTTCTTCCTTGGACCACTTTTGATAGATACTGACCACTGCAAACTGGGAACAGCCAACATATGCTACAGTTTTGGAGATGCTCTGACCCAGAAGTCTAGCCGTCACAATTTGTCAAAACTCGTTCAAATCCTTACGCTTGCCCATTTTTTCTGCTTCTAACACATCAACTTGAAAATGTTCACATGCTGCTCAATATATCCCGTTTACTAACATGTGCCATGATAATCAGTGTTATTCACTTCACTGATCATAATGTTATGCCTGATGGGTGTATAGTGAGCAGAGGATGCATAGACTAAATATAATAAAATCTTATTTTACTTATAATTTTTTTATACAACCACTTTATAATTCATTCATCTAATAGTTGGAAAACAGCATTTTTTCATAATAATAATAATAATAATAATAATTATATTATTTTGATAAATGTATGCTATTTTAAAAAGGAGAAAAAAAAATCCAAAATAATAATTCATTACATCACTTATTACTCAATATTTACATTTCATTGCCGAGTTAAAGCATCATGTCTCGCAACTTATATACTGTGTTGCACTGTAATAAATATCATATGGCTCAGCCCTACTCCTTCCTCAAAACATTTTTTCTGTCTCCAGGATGGATGATATTCAGCTGTGTAAAGACATCATGGACCTAAAGCAGGAGCTGCGTAAGATTGTGGCAGTGCCAGGTTTGTACCCTTGCCTTGAGTAACACATTTTAAATCACAACGCTTCTCAGTCATATTCCAATGTTCGAGATGATTCTGGATATGGGGTATGGAGTGCCACTAAACTGAGGTTTAAATTTGTGGCTTCTGTCACACAGACTTTTATGTGGCTGTCAATAAGGGTCGTGTATGTTACGTCATTGTGAGATTGTTTAAGAGGGTAAGGGAGTCAGAGAGACAGAAAAAAAGCATCTGTGTGCATGTCTTCATTACTCAGAGAATGCTTTCAGGATCATGTTCGCGTCATGTGAAAAGAGCTGAGCTGGCACTTCCTGTCCTTTACATCCTCTGCCCTTCACCTAGCATGAATGTATATGTGTATGTACGTGGAAAAAAAAGCGATAAATGACCTGGATAAACAGATATACTGAAGATAATTGCTGAAGGCAAAATCAATAGTACACGCTGATTGGTCATGCAGAATGGATTAAGTATACCAGGTATATGAGATTACAAAAGCTGCACAGAAAACGGCAGCCATAGGAATACAATAGCTCTGAGAATAGAACGAACACGACAATAGGACAGCTATGAGAACGTAGCAGGCATAATAGTACATAGCCCCCGGTACACACTGGTGTACACTCTCTTTATCAATCACAACTAAATTAGAAAATCAAGATGGAAAAATTACTAGAAAAATATGACAACACAATAGTTACAATAGCGATAAGAATAGGTGTGAGAACTGAACAGGACAGGTATGATAATACAATAGATATTATTATTATTATTATTATTATTATTATTATTATTATTATTATTATTATTATTATTATTATCAACCATTTTTGTCTTTCTCCTCTCTGTTAAAATAGAAAAGGAAAAGAGTAAGAAGCACCGGCAGAAGGAAGAAGAACTAATTCAGAAGATCCATAAGCTGGTGGAAAAGAGGGATTTCCTGGTGGACGATGCTGAGGTTGAGAGATTGAGGTGTGTCTAAAAGTGAGATTAAATTAATAACTACAAAAGAAAGAACATGTAGAGAAAAGTGGTGTCTGGAGGTGCTGATTTGTTACACACACCATCTCCTACTCCTACACATGGTGTTCCAGGGATAATAAGGGCACTAGCCCACTCAATAAAAAAAAATTGGGGGCATCAAAGAGGATTCAATCCCCATTTACACTGCAAAATCAGACCAGGTCTAGACTAAACCTGGGTGTGACATATTGACAAATTGAGAGTTTTATTTAGGTCAAGGGTGTGCGGTCATATTCTCAAATTGCAGGTTTTTGTTCTAACCATGAAGGAGGCATACTGGCCACTTGTAGATATGATCATGCAACTGTAGTTGAATATAAGTGTTTTTTTGGGAGAGAAATAATCTCCTTTCTGTGACGGTGCCAAACACAAATCATCCAGAAAATCTCAAATCTATTAACTGCTAACACACAGATGCATTGCTTGCATATATAATTATATATATATATTTAATAAATTATAAAGAAATATAATATAGCCCTCTCCATGCAGCACACAGTCTCAAGTGTTAAAACAAACAGCACGGAGTGTCAGTGATTCGCCTCTAGAGGCCGCTCTCGTAATGACAGCAAACCAGAAGCCGGAAAAAATATTGCTAAAAAAATAACCAGACATGTCCTTCAGTGTCTGCATTCGTTTAGATGGCCAATAAATCTAATTTGAGAAGATTTTGTAAATCAATGGATATTAAAAGGATAATACTTCCCCATGATCAGGGCTCTACATTTAGATCCTGTATCTCTTATGGGCAGAACAATGACCTTTTTATTATTCGAGCAGTGACATATTCTACATACATGTGTATACAGACTGCTGTAAATAGCTAGCACTGCTCTGATTCACAATGAATAAAACAATAGGGTGAATCAGATCGGGCGTTGCTAAATAGCACACCATGGTCTCAGTGTGGCATGAGTGAAGTATTTCAGTGGACATAATAGCACATGCTGTTGTTCAGTAACTAATAATCACTGCATATATAACAGATCCTCCTTTTTCATCCAATCACATGTATTTATGTAAGTTATCCAGCAGAAAGCAGTTTTTACAGAGTCAGAAAGAATTGGCAGAACTAGATGTTCATAGGTAATGTTTCTAAATATTTAGATATGTTTATATTTTATAATGTGTTTATTCTCTCCACATCACATTCAAAACACATTAAATGAAATACACTATAATTCCAAAAGTATTGGGTCACCTGGTCATAAGTAGATTTTTGATTTTTGAGCACTGCATTCCCCATTTAGTCCCAATTTAGTCCCAATTTACTCTTATTATTCCCTCCACTCTTCTGGGAAGACGTTCCACTAGATTTTGGAGTGTGTTAATGGATATTTGTGTTCATCAGCCAAAAGGGTATTACAAAAGGCAGGTACTGATGTAGGTGAGGAGGCCTGGGGTGCAGTCAGCGTTCCAATTCATCCCAAAGGTGTTCAGTAGGGATGAGATCAGAGCTCTATAGCAGGCCACTCAAGATCTTCCTCTCCAAAGCATGTAATCCAGATCTTCAAGCAGCTCAGTTTGTGCACAGGGGCATTGCCATGCTGGAACATGTTTGGGTTTCCAAGTTCAATTGACTGCCCCCAGCTTTGTGGTAACAGTTTGGAAAAGAACCATGCATATCAGGTGACCCAATACTTTTGGAAATATAGTGTAGTTGCCGGCGTTCGGTCATGTTTAATCACACATGTAAGCCGGATCTTGGTAAGCCGCCCTTATATATTTTTAGCTGAATACCTCTGCACCACATGGGAGCCCCAGTTTTTCTGGGCAGTTAACAAGCTCTTGCTAACACTAACACACACACACACACACACACAGCTTTTACTTTTGCAGCAATTCTGATTATGTGTGTGTGAGAATGAGTGTGCAATGAAACGAAATGAACAAGTGTGTGTTCCTATCTGACATCCAGTCTGCAGCAACATACCCAGGCTCGAATGCATATGAGAATGAATGTCCCCAGATTTTTCACCAAACCTCAATATTTGCTCTAAAGTATTAGCTGAAACCCAGAGTTCCCTGAGGTGATGGAATGCCTCCTTGGCTTAACAATGTAATACATTCAAAAGCTAATTAACCCACTGGGCATCCGAGACCTCCATCCACTCGAATAAACCTTATCCCTTTTTTACACCTGAAAACTATACATTTCCACGGCTTATGGAACAAATGTCATAGGCACAACGCCTTGCTGTCTAGCTCATTAATTATTCATAGTGAAAAGTTGTTAAAATAAGATGCAGGAAATAAATGCTTTAACGCGATGCAGCATTTATGGTTAGGACTTGTTAGGAAATGTATATTCTCGTTCTACGAAGACTTTAAAATGTTCAAAACAGTGTTGATATTTTGTCTGTTTAATGTTTATCAAGTTATAATAATCAATAATATATTTGGGAAAACGAAAAGAAAAAAATAGGAGAGAAAAAATATATATATAATGAAATGAACTTTAGAAAAAATGCATGCATAAGCAACACACAAAAATGTTTTAATCAGGAAAGTAGAGCCTTAGTAAGAGAGGTGACTAAGAACATGATGGTCACTCTGACTGAGCTTTGAAGATCCTGTGTGAAGATGGGGTCAAAATTTCAGAAGCACAACCATCATTGCAGCTCTCCACTGGTCTATGCTTCATGGCAGAGTGGCTAGACGAGAGTGCAAAATCTATGGAAGTCCGCTTGGAGTTTGCCAACAGGCACCTAGAGACTGTGTTTGAACAAGATTCTTTGGTCTGATGAAACCACAATCTCGGTTCTAAACGTTATGTCTGGACGAAATCAGGCACTGCTCATCACCAGCCCATTACATCCCAGAAAATGATGCATGGTGGTGGCAACATCATGCTGTGGGGGTGTTTTCTGAAGCAGAGACTGAGCAATGGATCAGGATGGAGGGAAAGCTGAACAGAGCAAAGTACAGAGATATCCTCAATAAAAACCTATTCCACAGCGCTCAGTCTGGGCCGAAGGTTCACACTTCCTACATGACAACACAGGAGTGGTTTAGGGACAATTCTGTGAATGTCCTAGAGTGGCCCAGCCAAAGCAATTACTTGAACCATGTTGAACATCTCTGGAGAGACCTACATGGTGGCTGTCCACTATGGGTCCTTATCCAACCCGACCTAGCTTGAGAGGATTTGCCAGGAAGAATGGAAAAATTCCATAAACCCCCAGAGCATATATGAATCAATAAATGAAAAAAACAAGACAACAATCAAGACAACAAAACAGGAATGAATATACTGGACAAAGGGTACAGAGGAACGACACGATACAAAACTACACAATGTGCATGTTTAAAACCAGTAACACAACACAGGCTATGTAGCTTGTATGTAAACTGCAACCGAGCTCTGACTAAGCAGTCTGTCCATCATCATTGTTTTTTAAATGCTTCATATTTAATTAATAAATCACACAGAAAATGTTTCGCGGCCTCTGTGAGAATTTTGACACTCAGTGTTCGTCAGAGTGAGAGCTCATCAACACCTCGGTGACCCAGCCGCAGTTCTCAGCTTTATGACTCATTCCTACCGCACTTTCACCCATTTTTTCTCCTCTCCTCCCCTCCCTCTCTCTTTTTCCCGGCACATCTCGTCCCCGTTTCATTTACTGTCTTCCGACATTCTCAATCTGTCTCCTGACATTCTCGATCTGTCCCCCTTTCCATGATTTTCATTCACATCTGTAATTCACAAAAGTGCTCTCTATCTCTACAGGGAGCAGGAAGAGGACAAAGAGATGGCTGAGTTCCTCAGACTCAAGCTCATGCCGCTGGACAAACTGGCCAGAGTTACACAGAGTGAGTGACTGACACATTTAATCATCTCTAACTGGAACCCACTTTTTTACAAAGCAAGATGCAGTCATTTGGCGTTATTGTGAAATATTAGGCAACCAGAGAACAAAGAGTTGTGGTTCCATTGATATTTCTGTAGAAACAGAGACCTAGACAGGATCATTCTATATAGATGGCTGTAAATTCTCGTCTGCCATAGTGGCTTAAAGATGAATGAACAAAACAACTCAAGGCAGAGTTTAAGGACATCCATGGAATAATTAGTTTCATACCTTTAGGAGTTTTTAAGTTAGGAGATGTTCGCTTGTGGACGTCAACCAGAACTTGACAAATCATTATTCAAATTCCTTGCCGGAATGAACTACATTTACATAGGGGAGGTGAAAAAATCCGAATCGGTCATGCAAGTGCATGCATGTGGAAAGCAGTGGTGGACAGTAACGAAGTAAACGTAATAAGTAGCTTTTTCGTGTATCTTTGCTTTACTGAACTATTTCCATTTGGGAGACTATTACTTTAACTTCACTACAGTTCAATGTGAAATATCTTCTTTTTTTACTCTACAACATCTAATTGGCAGTTACAGTTCAGTAACAGTACAGATCAAGAGCGTCGTAATGTTCGTTTCAAACATCAGAGGAAAATAAAAAAAAATCCGCTAGGTTTCCCTACAGAGAGAGTTTGGAAAAATAATATCCAAACTGGATAGCAGACAGAAAGCACTATTTTTTTTTCTATCCTCTCATTTCTCATTTCAAAATTCCATACTTTTCCAGACTCAAAAAATGCAGACTTTGCATAATTATCTGAAATAATGGTTTTAAATTCAAACTATAGCAACTATATACTGCAGTGTAGCTCAGACCAATTAACATAAAACCAACAGAAGCAACAGAAGGATTGTTCATGTGCAATTTAGCAAGAAACTATAACACTCGACCTGTGCAGAAATATAGCAGGTTGGAACATTTTGCGTTTTGTTCATGCACAGTACAGAAAACTTAAGCGTTTTCAGAAGTTTTGGAGTTTTTAGACGAAAACACCATTTTCAAATTGATCCGGATTAGTGTAAACGTAGCCTCTTTTCAAATTCTTACAAAAAACTTTTTACATACTTATCCAGATTTGAAAATCATTACAGAATTTTCCAAAATGTGTAGCTTTTCTTTTGCAGGTTTCCCATTCGAACCCGTTCTTTGTCTAGGCAATAAACATTTGTGTACAGTCTTGTGCCCATCTAGGTCTCTAATAGCTGCATCTTCCAAATGTTCAGTGAATCGCTCATGCAATACACCATGTACTTTCTTGTAAAAGTGAACGCCTACTAAGTGACATGAGCTGCATTTCAGCCACACAGCAAGTTATCAAAATCCCATAAAGGTCAGCGGTGAGGTTTTAGCGATCACTACAGGGCCGTAGTGAGTCAGCGGGTCGGCCACACTGAGCCTCACTCACTCACTACGCTCGCATGCCTTCTGGCAAAAGGAGCAATTATGTGTTCATTGTGTGTTTAATCACATTGAGAAAAGTGCTTTCCAGACATTTACATAGTCTCCTCATGGG
Organism: Silurus meridionalis; assembly: GCF_014805685.1. Lineage (NCBI taxonomy): Eukaryota > Metazoa > Chordata > Actinopteri > Siluriformes > Siluridae > Silurus > Silurus meridionalis. Next base: position 5,169,187 of record NC_060884.1, on the reverse strand, counting down.
GCGATTCAGCACAGCATGGCATTATAGAGGCTTCAAAATGGAGAGGGTTTTGCAAGGACAATTACACTCAAAATCACAGGAGCAGTTTCCAGGTGAAATTGAGTTTTTTCTGCTTTTCAAGCACAGGCACCACTGAAACCCTTTCTTTCTTTTCTTAATTTTTTTTGTATTTATATTCCAATTGAATACATTTTTAAATATGATTTATTTCTATATTACAGTGGAACCCGGTTATCTCGCCCTCGGTTACCTCGACAACCCTATTAAGTCGACGTTTTTGAAGTGGAACTGCCAAATTCTCGCTTTTTCTAAGCATTTTTTATCAGTTATGTTGACTTTTTTTATGTCGCCGAACCCTGATATCTCGAGCACAAGGGGGGAAAATTTTGCCATTTAACGTCGGTTATCTCGGTGCAGCCGCAGAAGAACTCGCGGAAGTGTCGGAAAAATCAAGGCTTACAGCTGCTACAGGTGTTGTATTGTATACTGGTGAATCTCTGCTGTTAGTTGTTAGCCTTTTGTTGTTAAATGTTATGCGATGAACGTGAGGCGAAAGCCGCGCTTGGCGGCGCGAAACGTGGGATGACCATCCAAAATCATAGAATGAACACCGGCAGGATCGGGGGGGAATCCGCGATGCGCTTTGGGAAGAAAAGCGCAGCCGTTGAGAGAGTGCCGGTGGGAAGGCACGTACCGGGATACGCATGCGCGATAACAACGACCGCCGTGAATCAACATATACCAACAATAACGGACAGTGAGAGTGTGGAAGTTTAAATAGGAGCTGGTGATGATGATAAACGAGCACCATATGTGCGCGATTGAAGCCGCGGGAGCTTCAGAGAAAGCGGCCGAGAAAGCACCTGACATGCCGAAGGGGGCGTGGCAGGTGGATTCCTGACAGATAAACATGTACTGTATGTATTTTTATAGCATGCCTTCATCAAACAAATCGCGGCAACGCTGTTCAAAAACACGTGCATGCACATTCTCATTTATTAACGCACATCATGTACATAAAGAAATTTCAAGCACGTTAATATACTGCCACACTTTTTATTTTCGTTTATCTCGATCATCGGTTACCTCGATGCTTTTTGGCGACCCCCTAGGACATCGACATAACCGGGTTCCACTGTATTTATGTCCATTTTATTTTATTTTTGTACCCAATCCAATTCACAAAACAGCCAGAAGAATTAAATTTGCTTTAAATCGCATTTAAACAAAAATTGTTACATTTATTTCTATTTTATTTATTGAGTTGAGTATTTTTAGTAATGAAAGCAATTCACAAACAGTCTGAAGGATGCACGCGTACAAAAGTGTGTGAAATAGGTAAACAGATTCTTTTAAAAGAGTAGATTCGAATATTGAAATGTTTTTAACCAAAGAATAAGAAAAGAAAAGAAAAAAAAAGTCGTAACTAGGATGGTCAAAACCTTTATCAAAAAAACGTTTACACAATGGGTTAAAGAAGTGCATATTAACTTGTAGCCCTTAATTATGCAGTATGGAGTTACTGATTGCTTCTCTGTCACTGTGTCAACTGCTTGATTGTTGGTATTAAAAACAATGCAACTCAGGTTTCAACCAAAATCAAGGTACAGGGAGTGCAGAATTATTAGGCAAATGAGTATTTTGACCACATCATCCTCGTTATGCATGTTGTCTTACTCCAAGCTGTATAGGCTGGAAAGCCTACTACCAATTAAGCATATTAGGTGATGTGCATCTCTGTAATGAGAAGGGGTGTGGTCTAATGACATCAACACCCTATATCAGGTGTGCATAATTATTAGGCAACTTCCTTTCCTTTGGCAAAATGGGTCAAAAGAAGGACTTGACAGGCTCAGAAAAGTCAAAAATAGTGAGATATATTGCAGAGGGATGCAGCAGTCTTAAAATAGCCAAGCTTCTGAAGCGTGATCATCGAACAATCAAGCGTTTCATTCAAAATAGTCAACAGGGTCGCAAGAAGCGTGTGGAAAAACCAAGGCGCAAAATAACTGCCCGTGAACTGAGAAAAGTCAGCGTGCAGCCGCCAAGATGCCACTTGCCACCAGTTTGGCCATATTTCAGAGCTGCAACATCACTGAGTGCCCAAAAGCACAAGGTGTGCAATACTCAGAGACATGGCCAAGGTAAGAAAGGCAGAAAGTCGACCACCACTGAACAAGACACACAAGCTGAAACGTCAAGACTGGGCCAAGAAATATCTCAAGACTGATTTTTCTAAGGTTTTATGGACTGATGAAATGAGAGTGAGTCTTGATGGGCCAGATGGATGGGCCCGTGGCTGGATTGGTAAAGGGCAGAGAGCTCCAGTCCGACTCAGACGCCAGCAAGGTGGAGGTGGAGTACTGGTTTGGGCTGGTATCATCAAAGATGAGCTTGTGGGGCCTTTTCGGGTTGAGGATGGAGTCAAGCTGAACTCCCAGTCCTACTGCCAGTTTCTGGAAGACACCTTCTTCAAGCAGTGGTACAGGAAGAAGTCTGCATCCTTCAAGAAAAACATGATTTTCATGCAGGACAATGCTCCATCACACACGCCCAAGTACTCCACAGCGTGGCTGGCAAGAAAGGGTATAAAAGAAGAAAATCTAATGATATGGCCTCCTTGTTCACCTGATCTGAACCCCATTGAGAACCTGTGGTCCATCATCAAATGTGCGATTTACAAGGAGGAAAACAGTACACCTCTCTGAACAGTGTCTGGGAGGCTGTGGTTGCTGCTGCACGCAATGTTGATGGTGAACAGATCAAAACACTGACAGAATCCATGGATGGCAGGCTTTTGAGTGTCCTTGCAAAGAAAGGTGGCTATATTGGTCACTGATTTGTTTTTGTTTGGTTTTTGAATGTCAGAAATGTATATTTGTGAATGTTGAGATGTTATATTGGTTTCACTGGTAAAAATAAATAATTGAAATGGGTATAAATTTGTTTTTTGTTAAGTTGCCTAATAATTATGCACAGTAATAGTCACCTGCACACACAGATATCCCCCTAAAATAGCTAAAACTAAAAACTACTTCCAAAAATATTCAGCTTTGATATTAATGAGTTTTTTGTGTTCATTGAGAACATGGTTGTTGTTCAAATTAAATCCTCAAATAAAATTAATCCTCAAAAATACAACTTGCCTAATAATTCTGCACTCCCTGTATAAGGCGGGTAGAGATCATATGCAGACAGCACTGTAATGATTATAGACGGTTTAACATTACTTGGATACAACAAATAAAATCTACCTATAATGGTCCTTGAGCGTTTCTGACTAATCCTCCTTCTTGTACCTCCTCAGGTCCTCCAAAAGTGAAAAAACCAACCCCAGAACCTCCACCAAACAAACCGTCCATCACCAAGAGCAGCGTAGCGGTCATAAAGGACTGCTGTGGAGCTACGCAGTGTGCCATCATGTAAAACCTCTGTATGCCACAGTTAGTTTCAGGAAGACAGAATCTTATTTGGGGTTGATCAGGTTGCTATAGGGTTTTTTTTCTTTTTTTCTTTCATATCATTGCATAGCAGATGTGGTGCCATTGCTCATTTTAGAAGTGCCATGACTCATGTAATAAATAATTTTCTCTGCATTAGAGCATTTTTATTGTGTATATAAACGAGTTGATGTGATTCGGCGCTCGGTTACGAGTCCCACTCAGAAAGTTCTAGAAGTTTAACGGAGTTCTGGAACAGCTGGATCTTTTTGAGAATTCTGTTTTATTTAGTAAGGAGATGGGGAAATGCTTTGGTGAATTCCTGAACTCTTCTTTCAACGCTTGTAGGCATTTCATTATGGAGATGAAACTCTTGCGTTTTGGAACGACAAATTCCACTTCAGTAACGATCTCTTGCATTTATTAGAGTGTGTTTTACAGACAGAGCTGGATGCGGTGCATAACTGCTCCTCTTTCAACACAAAACTGTCTGCTCCATTTCACCTCTATAGAGATGGTAGACTGGAACGGAGCTACAGTATCTTTAGCATCAGAGCTCTGGCACAGTGGTTTTTCATTGCTATGGCAACATCTCAAGTTAAACACATGGCCATCACAAGAAAACATATCTGAACAATGTGAAGCTTTTAACGATTACTGTTGGCGGAAAAATATCACAGTTTTAATAATAATGTCAAACTAATCAAAATTATGTTTAAATTCTGAGCAAATCTTTTTTTTTATAAGATGCCCATACAAAATTGATTGATTCTTTGCCTATGTCTACATGTATACATTGTAATGACTTTCAACATGAAGAATGGAAAAGCAGTCCTTTTATGCAAGTTAAGAAATTTTGAGCAGGAAATGACGTCAATAACCGATTGTGTATCAATACTATACATCCTTTATGTATACAGGATGTGTATGCATTTCCTTGTAAAAACCTGGAAGCAACAACCTGGAAGCATTTCACAATTAATAATAAAAACAAATTTGAGTGCAAACTGCTCAGAAAAAGTCAGTGGGTGTGGCCACAAAAATTGTATTCACAACTGTAGTGCAGTCTGTGGTACATATCTGTGTGAGTGAGCTTTAGAAAAAGAGGACTAAAAAGAGCACGAGAGAGAGAGAGAGAGAGAGAGAAAGAGCTTTAAAAAGGAAAAAAAAGAAAGACCACAAGAATGACAAAGAGCACGCAAAAAAAAAGGAAAATAATAAGCGACAAAAAGAAAGACAATAAATATACCAGACTATGAAAGATATTGAATAGGGAATGTTTATGATGCTGTAATTTAGTCCAACACTTTAATCAGCTGCCCCACTACAAAGATTTGTACTAATGTTTGTTTAGAAGAGCACAAGCTGAGTATGTATATATTGGTTCCGAGACGAGACATTACTTGTTTTCAAAAAGTTACTAACGGGTACACATGCGTGCACGCACACATACACAGTTTATGAGCTTGAGTACTGTGCTTACCCTTTTGCAGTTGAGCACCTCGATATCACAGCTAGCACACTCACCTTACCATCTTTTTTATTTTCACTGCAAAACATTTGCTGCAAATTGACTTGAATCTACTGCAAATTTTTCTCATCTTCTTTGCCGTGATTCTTCAAAAAAAATCAACAGCCATGTCAGATTTCGTTTCCATGCCTGTAAACAGAACACTTTCCCATTAACACAGGGTGTTAATGTGTTACTTTCCTGCTTGCAAGTACTTTACATTGTTGCTGTACTCACCTCCTCATCGTTCACGTTCAGTGCTTGTGAGCTTTTTTCCAAAGCTACAAAAGATCAAACTGCAAATTACACAAAAAAACCCTTCCTTTGCAGCGGAGTGTCAAAAGGTCTTTATGTAAAGCGTGAGTCAACAAGCACGCAGACATTATTTGTAAATACGTGTTCCAATAAAAGCATCTTTCTGGATGTCGTTTTGAGAGTCATGTTGCGTTTGGTATTCTGGTTTGAACACAAAAACAGCATGATGCCACCATCATTCATTTGTAGATGGAATGGTGAAGTTTGGGAAATAGCCAGGGCACATTTCTTCACCTGAACATAATCCTCAGTGGTGGACAGAAGGAAATTTGTTACTGTATTTAAATACTTTCACGTATTTGTACTCTACAGAAATATTTTCATTTGGGGAGACTTTAACCTTCACTACATTTCAAAGTCAAATATCTTTTCTTCTACTCAACTACATTTCAATTAAGTTAATTAAGACTAGTTTTTAGATTTGAATTAGATTTTGTCTTCTGAGACAAATGATAATAGGTACATTATAGCCATAATAAATCAATACTTTGGATACGAGTTTCAAGTGAAACTTTTACTTTATCATAGATAGTCATATTTCAACTAATTTATCGCTACTTGAATTCAAGTACATTGTGCACTTCATCCACCACTGCTCTTTAGGTCATTTAAAAACAACTGATTTTTCAGAAAATGATGCTGTAATAGAAACACACTTACAGTACTTGAAAAATAATCCACTTCAGCAAGGTGAAAGGGCCTCCACTTCACCTCAATCCACATTACACCATCCTGTCACTGATCATAGCCCTATAAAAGAATACTCCTGAAGTGTTTTATTGCTTATATATTGAACAAATATATAATAAAGAACATACAAGCTAGCAAGTTTGGATTTGATATAACTTGAGCACCTGCATTAAATGACCAGATGGAGGTTTATTTCTTGTTCTTTACGCTTGCAAGTGTGTTCATAGAGTTATACATACAAAACCATAAGACTGGGTCGGAATGTCATACCTTCCAAAACGTAATAAGTAAAACGAGAGTCGAAGGTGATGCTTGTGAAATTTATTAACAGAAATATTTCGGGCACTTCACAAAAAAAGTGAATTGTTATAATGGCTTAAAGACGGAGGGGTGACCAAGTAAGCAGAGGCAGAAGGTACAAGATATTAAAGAACATGCAACTCAAATTACATCAGCAAGAACCGAAAAAAGGCACGACACAGAGTTCGGGGTTTAATGTGACGACGTTCTGCTTCTGATGAGAGAATAACTGTACAGCCATCGTGAACCTGTGCATCGTTTCACAAAAAAGCGTCTCCCAAAATTAGGGCAGTTACACGCTGGATTTTAAACAAGAATGTTCAATATATATTTAGGATGGGATCAGGATACATCCAGCATTGTCTACTGCCTTTGTTCGAACTGCACTTGCTCCAGGTCAATATGTAGAAACACATACCTGACCTCCAACCACGTAAAAAAACGTAAACACTCCATGCTGGAAAAGAGCCGAAGCTCAAGTAAATGCTCAGAACTGCCATGTACATTAAACTTCATTAACATTACAACCCCAAGTACAATGATATTTGTTAAATCAAAACTATGCAAATGTGCATAGGCAAACGAGATTAGCTTCTCATTGTGGCTCAGCAAACAAGATTTTCCACAAGATGTTCCAGATTTGTCCTCAGAGTTAGCTGTAACCAAATGATCTCCCCAAAACAGCAAACTAAAAGAGTAGCAGCAAAATTAGGAATCATTAGGGCCAACATGACTCAGCGCTAAAGTTCCTTCCATGAAATAAATATCAGGCCTTTGATAATCTGATTAAAAAAAAAAAAAAGAAAGAAAAAAAAAACGCTCATTTAATCCGGGATGAAAGTAAATGGTTTGGGATGTAATGCAGCCACTCTATGGTGAAATTCGAAACATGAGTCATAAACTTGAAGACTGAGCTACACTGCCTTAAACCTACAGCATGACCTTTTTAAACTTAAACACTAACCATTTTAATCAGGTTTAAGGCCAGAGCCCAAAAATCATCGATTTTATATTCGCGATAAAAACATGAAGCCATTTGTACAGGGAGAAAAAAAAAAAAAACCCAACAACACATAGTTCTTTCCACACAAACCCAGATCCTAATGGCAGCTCGTCAGATGATCAGTCTAGGTTGTTTGTCCTGAAATAATCCAGACAGCACAAACAGATGCAGGATAAGTCCCAAATAACCAACCAAACATGACAAAAAAAAGAAATAAAAAATCTACAAACATGCTAAGTGAGTGCAGGAGGGAACTCTCTAGCAGTTCTCTCGCTCCCATGGTGCCAAGGCTGATACAAGCCATTGTAAAAAGCCCGGCTCAGTTCACGGAATAATCAGAGGGCCTGTGTACGTCCCCCTGATACCAGGGTGTTTCACTCGGAGCAGTTCCCATCCTCGACTCCAGTGCCTTAAAAACCCATCTATATAAATCGCATGTGCTGAAGTCTGGCGTTAATAACAAGCACAGACCTTCAGCCGATCCAAAGAAACTGATCAAGGTTAAAGAAAACAACCTTGGCCCTTGCCATCGTAAACCGCCGTGAAAATGCAGGAAGTGAACAGATTAAAAAACACTACGGCTTCTTCATCACATCACGTAGGAAATTATCTATGCACCATGTGCATATCGAATTTCACACACCCAAAAACTCAAAACAACTAATAAAGCGCAAGCTGCATACATGGCTAAAACGGAAATGGAGCTTCTGCTTGACCTCCAACAGCAGAACCGCAGGAGTTTTGCATGCGCCAACTCAACCTTCATTGTCGACATCAGCTGCCGAATGGCGCGTTTCTAAGTCAGAGAAGAGCTCCGTAAACATGACCTCGACTTTATCCTGCATGCGTGTCCCATACCTAGCTTAAACATCCAAAGCCAAACCTGCTCGTCATAATCTTAAATCGAAGTGAAACCAACTGCACTGGTAAGCTGTTGAACAAAATGCCTTTCAAAAAATTTAAATAAAAGACGTGCACTAAAGTTCGGACCAAAAATCTACTCAAAATCTTAGAGGGGGAGGAAGAAGAAGAAAAAAAAAAAAAAAAAGGTTGATCTTCTACTCTAAAGAGTTCCGGAGTATACAAATAATTACAGAAATCCGACAAATACAAAGGAATTCGCATCACATTGTGTCAGAGATTATTACAAATAATCTAAAGCAATTTTTTCCTTCAATAACTTAATATTATTAAAAATCAGCCTGTGTATAAATAGGAGACGGCATCTCCTTTGTATTTGTTGTAGTGCGCACGAAGAGCAGGGTCGGCCTGAGCACGTCAAACACGACTACGAATTTCATTTGGTAAGAAACCATGATTCCCAAAACGGCACAGAATAAGAAGTAGTAATATTCTGAGAAGGACGGAAGGTGTGTTAGTTACAGCTAACTGGGAGGTACATCTCCATTCCATATAAATTCATGTTTCCTTTAACATATTCTAGATTCATGATTTTCAGTCGAACGTAAAACTTCAGAATACTGATATACTAAGGATGAATTTTTTTTTTTTTTAATCCAACATGGAAAATATGAGATCGCAAACTAAACAAAGGCTGTAAATTTAGCCAACTAATGATGAGCAAGTGCGTTGAACATTTTAAGACAGAATGTGCAGAAGAAGCACAAGGAGAGACGTGAACCTTCAGTCTACTGTTAGTTAGATCAAATCCTTCAAGGTCACAGCTCTGCCGTGTTACATGTTTATTTTTTCACTGGCTGGTTATAAAGCTTTTATCATTTTTTTTTTTGGCATAAAATAAAATAAAATACTGTAACTTCAAAGAGTTTGATCTGATTAACAAGTATTTTTAGACTGATGGAGGGAAGGAAAAATTAGCTGCAAGTTTGATTTTATTCCGGGAGGTTCTCTTGCTTGGGCTTTCTGTAACTGACGGTTTGAGGTTGGCAGGTTGTGAGGGCTTGGAAATCACAGCGTCTGGTGGATCGTTAGATTTTGTAGTCCCACTCTGACATTCTGTGCTTTTTTCACCACAATCAGTGGGAACTTCACCTACACTGGACGCAGACGTTTCCGCCACATCGCTCTCTTCATTTGTAGTCCCACAGCACTCCATGGGCATCAGAGCTCCTTGAGTCTGGCCGTCATGGATGGGCTGATTCTCTCTGGACTGGCTGTGCGAATGCTCCTCGAAGCGGATGAGGTCTTTGTGCTGGAGCAGAACCGGGTCAGGATGTAGCTGAGGGGAAGGTAGGCAGGAGGGAACTGGCCCACACAGCAGGTCCACGGGAGAACCAGAGCTCAGACGCAGCAACTCTGCCTCGCCAGTACTGCCACCTGAGGCTGGAAAGACAAAATTAAAAAAGTACATTTCCTTTAAAACAGCTATATTTTTACATCAAAATTCTGACAGAACAAATTGTCAGTTACTGCTGAGTAATCAAATATTGCACCAGTTTCTAAATAAAAGGCCTTTAATGGATCAGAGCACGAGTACAAATATAAGCAAGCAAGCAAATAACCTCACAATCGCAAACACTATACTTACACAAAGTTAATAATATGCCACTAAAAGGACTAACATGTTACTAACAATTAGCAGCAATACAGTATACCTACCAGCAATGGGTAAAGGGTGTTATAACGTTTAACCCCAGCACAAAATGTACTTTAATTGCACCTCATGTCATCTGCATTTCACAGGGTTTCTGCAGGTTTTACAAATGTAAGACTTTTTAGACTTTTTTAAGACCTATATCTTGACATCTAAAATAAACACGTTATATTAGGCCTTAATCAAGCCCTAAATTAAATGTTTTTCAAACGAAGTTTTGCTATACGTGCACCTCCCCATCACTGAAAAGAAAAATCTGTTTTATGTTTGTGGTACAGTCCAAAAGAGATTTGCACCAATAACAAAGCTTAATAGCTGTTGCCAAAAGACCTACTTAAAACTATTTACGACCTAGAAGAGTGAACTGCAGAAACTCTGATTTCAGCATCACCATGATCACATAAACCTGAGCAAGATGCTGCTGCACACGTGTTCATCATCAGCTAACTACGATTTACTGATGCAGCACTTTCTAGTCTGTGTGCATGTGTATGTTTACCTGGGCTGTGTGTGCCAGCAGGGCTCTGGCTCTCACGGGCCTCCTCGGGTTGAGGGCTTTCTGTGTTGGCATGGCTGCTGCGGGCTGATGACGCACACGAATTAATGAAAGGCAGAAATAGCAGCGACACGCTCAAATATCAAGTCCAGGTGAACACTATTCTAGAGGAACAACTAAAAGTCAAGCATATGCTAGTAACTGACTGATAAGCCTTTCACTGTTGACATTCACTATACCATACCTGAGATTTTATGACCCTTTATGCCTTAATGCTTTTGCTTTTTAGATGCTTAAAGATGTTTCCCCTCCATCGAGCTGTAACTAATCAATAAATCAAAAGCCTGGGCAAAGTTTACAGAATCCTATGTATGTTGCACCAGTAAGTCTTTAATGAGGCTTTCATACATGATGTTCTCTCACCTTTCATATCATTCCTTAGGACTATAATCTTCTTGTGTCCGTGGCCTTTTATCCAGACGACCTGGATAGAGGAAAAAAAAGAAACGAATTCAAATCTCTATCAATATCATCCTCTACATGCACGATACCACAAAAAAAATAAAAAAAATAAAATAAAAAAAGAGTTTCACATGCTACCCAAGAGAAAATAATTTCCCCATCAATACATGTTGAATCAATCTATTAATTAAACATATAGTAGTTTAAAAAGGGAGCATTTTATGAGAAAAAAAGATTGCTGTATAGAGTACTTGTGTCAATAAGGGAAACAGCAGCACAACCCAACCAATGCAGTTCAATACAAATCAGCTTTGTACCCAAACACCCTGGCCACCAGGCTGCTACTTGGATGTATAAGCTGTAATTGTATGTGTTAAATCTTGCAGCATCAAAGCAGCAACCTTCTCAATCGCAAAAGTTAAATCAACATGCTTAAACTTAAATACTTGAGCATTTTGAGAGAAATTGAAGGAAAACACTAAACCCAATGCCCTCCTTTCTTTCTGTTTCACCTGGAAAGTATTCAGCATTAAACATTCAGAGTTTCTAAAAATAGAAAGAGATATTTGAAAACTGACTTGTGGTATAGCGGCCAAGAGCTCCTCCAGAGTGCTGTATCCATAGTCACGAGGCTGAAACTCGCAGCCTGTGTATTTGCTGAAGGCACCCCAAAACTCGGTCAGGAAGATCTGGTTATAGTGGTAGGTGTGCAGGAGGGCTCGAACCTTCCGAGCGAACTGGTACAGCCGAGTTAACCTTACTCGATCTTTGCCCTTATCGCCCTCCTCCTCTGCCTCAAACAACTGCACAGGGAATGAACACATTAACAATTTCCTTTACTAGACATACACACTAAAAGCACACAAAAAGAACAGCAAACTTATAGCGTAATTAAATCGGCGCTAGTTTTATATATTAACATGTTCGCACTCTTGTAGCTGGTCTTCCTTCACACTCACACACACGTACCTCCACCAAATAAGGCAGGCTCTTGAGCAGCTCAGTGAGTGAGACGAAGCCGTATTCACAAGGGTTGAGTTGCTGATCGTACATCGACTCGTATTGCTTCTGCAGCGCCTCCACTCCCAGCCAGTTGTGCTCATCAGGAAGTGACATCATTACAGCCAGCAACTGAGAGGTAAGTGCACGTAGTGATTTCCTGTTGATGAGCTGCACCTCTTTTTCTTCAGTTCCAACCACTACCTTTGTTTAGGTATAAAAAGGAAGTATACGATGAACTGGCCATATTAGCATGGAGGAAAAAGTGATGCATGTTTAATATTCAACAAAACACTGTATATTAGATGTTTAATTGTAATTTTCACAAGTGAAGTCCCCAGTTTGCTCAAGTCAATAAAAACATGTTCTTTTAGCAGCAATGTATTGTTAGGAAAGGCAAAAGTCTGGTTTAAAAACTAATACAGACCCATTCAGAGTTAGTGCTGCTAGGAAATACACTATGTGGACAAAAGTATTGGGACACCTGGCTTTTCCAGCCATTCCAGCAATTGGAATGATGACTGCACCTCAGCCCTCCTCACCCTACACCCGTACCTGACTTTAACACCCTTGTGGCTGAATGAACACAAATCTCCACAAGCACACTACAGTATCTCATGGAACATCTTCCCAGAAGTGTGGAGGCTATTATAACAGCAAATAGGGAATAAATGTAGAATGGGATGGTAAAAAAGCAAATACGTATCTTATGGTCAGGTTCCCACAAACCGTTGTATATATAATGTATTACTCATTGCCAACTTGCTTACCTTGACCACATGGCAGAGTTTGGTGAGCAGTGCAGGCAGCGTACTTGCATCGAAATCCTGCAGACGGAGGCCATAGCCGAAAGTCTTACTGTACTCAGCCAGCAGCTCGCTAACAGGTAGGGTGCAGTCTTTCTGAGCACGCAAGAGCTTTACCAGCTGAGCTGCCAGGGCCTTCACTCGCTCCACCTCAGTCAGAGCCAGCACCTTCTCCTCACCACATTCTAGCACCTGCGAAACCCAGAGGTCAGAAGTTAAACTAACAGCTGTATAGATGAGATGTTGAGTTGTAATAGCAGGTTGCTCAGCACTCACCTGAAGGACATCAGGAATGGCTTCAAACAGCTCCACGAGCTTAGAGAACCCATAGTAGGTGAGCTTACACTGGCGGCCGAAGTGGTGGTGATAAGTCGGAATGAATTTGCTGAAGGGCATGCGGAAGTGTGGCTGGTGGCGCAGCAGATCCACTACCTCCTTTCCGAATTGTCTGGTGCGCTCCATTTCCTCCGCAGTCCGCTCTAAAAAAACGATTTCGAAAACAATTTTGCGACAACAGTCTACGGCACAATCCATGTATGTATAAAAGGGACGTGATCCAGTTCCTGCAGAAGTCTAAAATTGAGGCGAAAAACTGTTCTAGAGGAGATAAGTAAGAACTCTCACCTCTCTTGGGTACAGATATGACAGTGTCAGAATCCTGCTGTGTGACGGTAATTGTCGTGTCAGGAATCTCAGTCAGCAGATCCATCAAGTCGCACAATCCATAGTCAACCACTCGCCAGTCCCTGGAGAAACACCTGACACCACAGACATACACACATTTTTTATTAAGCAGGCAAACTAACTGTTTAAATATCTCATGTTCAAAACATTCCGATAAAATGAATTCTTTATTACAAAAACCTCTAGCAGTGGTACGAGCAAAAGTGCCATTTTCTCAGCAAGGTTTTTTACAAGTGACAATTACATCAGCATAACCTTACCTGCATGCATTAAATTATGAATTATGGAATGGTAGTAACTACCATAATTGCAGAGCAGAATGGGGACAATACAAACAACAAAAGGTATATCTCAGTGTGTACGCTATTTACTACTAGAGAATTGTGCGTGTGACTGACCAGTGGTAGGCTTGCATGAAGTCCCTGATGATGACCTGCTTGCTCGCCTGAAATTTGAGCAGTTTGAGCAGGTCCTGAGTAAAACGCTTCACTTGCGCCCTGTGTGTGAGGGTCAGCAAACGCTTTGAGCCCAGGCCCAGGATCTGCAGTAGAACAGACAATGCTTTCAGTCCAGGCAAACTTCATGTCTATTACAAATCCTATATACATGCTGCTTTGTTGCATTAAATTACCTGCCATTTATTAGTTGCAATATAACTTTTTGGAAGAGCTAGCTTTTTTCCCCCCTCTGGTGTTACTTACTTAAATAATATTCTCATATAAAATGAGTAAAAAAAAAAATGTTTTTTTAAATACATCAAAAACCACATCAACTAGATTATTGCAAAATTCCAACCTGGAGCACATGTGGTACAGCCTCCAGCAGTTCCAGCAGTTTAGAGTAGCCATAATCAGAGACTCTACACTGTTTGGCAAAATGATGGTGGTAGGCAGGGATGAACTTCGTGATGGGCATCAGGCAGCAAGGTTGGTTTCTCATCAGGTCTACAATTTCTCGACTGAACTGGATCAGCTGTGGATTTCCTACTGGACTCTTACAGCGCTGCAGCCATGGGTCTGTTTAAAGTCATTTTGATAAAAAAAAAAAAAAAAAAAAAAGGCACAAAATAAAAAGCAAATTAAGATGTGTTGCCCAATATTCGAGGTTCCTATTTGTGTACACTGAACATAAAATATAAAAAAAATTTACAATGAAAAACTGCAAGGATTTCTGCGACAGAAAGTGTGGCAAAATAAGACTTGACTTTATGCAAATTACTAGAAAACAAAGTGATAATGCCCAGCTGAGGGCATTGGTCAGAGTATATATTTTTTCCAATGTGCCCCCTTTATGCCCCTCCCAAAAACATGTACTATTTAGAATGCATGACTCCAATCTGTAGGAGTGAAAAGGTGAAAAAATAAAACTAAAATAGAAACAAAAGGTCATGAGACAGAAGGTTTCCCAGCACCACCTGTGCTCTTGGAAAGGTGCATTAGAAGGTAAAAAGACAAATGTGTTTGCTGTTTGTTCCCTAACCTATAATGTAATAAACAAAAATGTAATTTGAATGCTTTAAAGAAAGACTCCTTCATTGAATCATTGCAAGCTGTATGTATGTAAAGTGGTTATTTGACAGGAGAGCCCGTGCACATACTCTTAAAATCTTTCAAGTAACATTAAGTTACAGCATCAGTCTGTCATCCGGCAGACACTATTCTCATTCACCTAAACCCCCATCAGCAGTATCTTAAATGTCACTAAATGACAGTCATTTATTTCTCTTATTTCAAAGAGCAGATTTCCCGAAAGGTCACGGAGACCTTAGCGGACAATTCCGCTTCAATAGTAATTGAACACAATTCAGACAAATGCTTCGCTCTCATGTCACTCATACGTAGACGTGTACCTGCATTAGGTGGTGGGGGTTTGTTATGGATCCATTTGATGACCTTGAAGCCATTCTGTGCAGTTACAATAGTGATGCCTGGTATACAGGTAATGAGGTGCTCCAGTGGAACACTACCCTCCAGCATGCCTTCTTCAGCCACCGTCAGCGGACTGAACTCTGATGCATAGCATTCTGGGAAACTGAGTTGAAAGTTTTTGTTATTAACACAAACAAAATGAGGTTCATTCTTCCCTCATTAGCAGCAATACTTGACTTGAATAAAGTAAAGTGTGATACCTGAGCAAAGGAATGGTACCCTCATGAGACTGCAGTAGGCTGTGCACATGAGCAGACAGGGCTTTCACAGACACCACAACAAATGGGATCTTGTAGGTGTCAGGGTCATAGTCTGCCTCACTACACACACACAAGGATACAAAAAACACAATAAATGACAGAAAAATATGGCATACTACAATCCACATGCAGCACATACATACTTGTTTGCTTTTATCATCCCACCTAAAATCCTGCTGTGTGTAGTGACGTTTGCAGACAGGCTCGTGATACTCAAGCTCCTCAAACACCACAGGACTGCCGCTGGTAGAGGAGCCATCATGGGACTGGGAGGAGCCCAGCGGACTATGTCTGGCTAGGCTGCTGGAGAGAAGACACACCAAGCGTCCCCCACCCTGTTCGCGCACAGCAACTACCTCGGGCAATCTGTAGAGGTCGCTAGTGACCAGTTTGTGGCCAAACCTGCAGAGTTAAAACACACGCAGACCAACGAATGAAAAACAAGAGGCAGTATGGGCAAAAAAGTTTAGAAAGCCAAGACAAAACAATATGATCAATAATAAACATTTGATCAAATGCAGTCTGCTAGAAAAATAAAGAATGCTTGCGAAGCTTTTATTGGTTACCTAGCAACAGAAACTGGAATGTTACAAGATTGAGGTCATTATGTTTAAATGTATATGTTGAATTGATGTAACAGTTCCACACTTCTAGATTTGTACTCTCATCTCATTAGTATTAGAGAAGTCCTTCCTGATATTTTTGCACAAGGTACTAAAATACAGAGGGACAAACAACTGTGGAATGGTTTTAAAATATATATTTTTAAAATCTAGGTAACTGCTGAGAATTAATATACTTCTTTAAAATATTTAGAATACTTTTATATTTTCCTTGGTAGATTTTTGGGTAAGCCTTTAAACCCGATCTTAGGGGAAGCCAATAAACGTGGTATAATAAGACAGTCAAGTTTTTACGTCACATAAGTGCCGAAAACCCTAAACAATCGGAGTACACAAGCTGTATTAAATGACTCACTTTTTCTCATAAATCTCAGTGAATTTGAAGAGTGGAAGACAGTTAGCCGGAGAATCCTGAAGAATACTGATGATCTCGGAACTGTATGAAAGAGAAACAGGAAAATGATCTTCAACAACCTCCCGTGTCCTCACTCTAGAGAGACAGCTTTGTGTGTAAACCTGTCCCCCTTGATGTTTGCCATGTGTCAGAGGTCAGTACCTGAGACTTGTGAGGGATTTGTTATTTGCACCAGTGATGATGGAGACATGAATGCGCTTATTGCCGATCTTGTAGCGGTGAAGAACGCTGACGGCTCCTATAGCTTGCTGCAAAGAACTCATCTGTACTTTAGCTTTGAGCTGGTAGTCTGTGTGAGGACTAAGCTCAACATTTTTCACCTGAAAGTAAAATCATACAAATATATAGTGATAACAGAATGAATCGGTAATAATACTCAGTTGAAAGGAAGATTGTTAAAACCTTTGAATAAATACTCAAAATGTATTCGCGATTATTAGTGACAAGATGGAGATTGATTCACAGGTTCTCTCACCCTGCCATGCTTAGCGAAAGTGTCAAGGATGATCTGCTGAAGCTCTTTCCTGGACATCCTGTAGTCGAGGTTGGCTACCTGGATGTCTGCACCGTCTGAGAAGGGCTCAGGTTGAGAGTTGGGGCATGGGCTACGAGAGGGAACGCTAAGCGGGGATGAGCGATTGGACAGACATGGAGACGCGCTTCTGAAAGAGATGCGTAGCAGCACTGGTTACTGGCATGTGAATAAGGATATTGTGCTCATATTGGGCATGCTTATCTATAAACACAAACCTTGAGGACCAGGATCCCTGGGAGAACATCAGCGGGCTGAAGGAAGAGTGCAGGTTGAGTTTGCTGAACGCTGATGGAGTGCTCACCTGAAACGGCTCGGCTGGGGAATCTGTAGTACCACGCAGGCTGCACGAGTCTCTCCTATGCACACAACAACTCTTTATTATATCAGGTTTTTGCCCTTACCTCAAAACACCAGACCTTACTTCAACAGAAGCACTTACACATTGCTTTATCCAAACTACGTTGTCATTTAAGGAACTATTAGACTTATCAAATTTAATAACTAAAGTAACCATTAGATTAACAATTAATGAATGGTTTGAGCCACTTCATTTTGAAAAAAATACACCATATTGCTAAAAGATGTAGACACCTGAACTTTGACATATGTGCTTTTTCACCAAACTGTTACCAGAACCCTGGAGGCACACAATTGTATATGACGTCTTTGGATGTGGCATAATAAAATTGTGTTCGCTTGCACTTAGAAACCCAAACCTGTTCCAGAAATGCGATGCTCCTGTGCAAAATGTGCTCCATGAAGTAATGGTATGCATGGTTTGGAGAGGAAGAAATTGATTGGCCTGCTTTTGAGCTCTGAGCTCAACCCTAGTAAACACATTTAAGATCAATTGGAACCCTGACTGCACCCCAGACCTCTTCACCTCACCTACATCAGTACTTGACTGTACTTTCACCCTCATGGCTGAAGAACACAAATGTCCACAGGCACACTCCAAAATCCAGCAACATCTTTCCAGAAGATTGGAGGGAATTATAAGAGCAAATTGAGACCAAATGTGGAATGTGATGCAAAGCACATATACTTATGTATACTTGTGTCCACAAACTTTTGGCAATATAGTGCATGTTAAACATGCATATCATAAAATATTCTGAATTTCTTTGGTATTTTGGCCAAATGATCAATTTCAACAAAAAAGCTGAAAACACAAACCAAATGCTGACTGAGTATAAACCTTACAACAGCTAAGGAAATTAACAGTGGATTGTATCCATGGCAACACTTTTTGCATTTGACTGAAATTTTTTCAAACATTTTTACAATATTAATGTCACAAAAACGCTTCCCTAACTCGTTAAAAAAAATAAATAAATAAAAATACGCCTGCTGTTAAAGACCTTTATTATGGGTTTAGAATAAGAGCTTGTGCAAAATTCGGACGAGAAACACATTCTTCTAAAGAGAAACAGGAGGCGTACCTGCGGCCCCGTTGGAGGAGCTCTGCAGGGAAGGCTGGTTTAGCAGGCTGTAGATGAGAGGTGAGGCCATTGCTCTGAGGAGACGCAGATGCAGCACGGACTTTCTCCATTGGGAGACTTGTCCGGGGCTTAGACTCCATACCACTCGCATCCTGGGTTCAAGTAAGGCAATATATGAATGTTTTACAAATTGGTAACATCACTGATGGTGGAAAGGCAAGGGTAACTGCCACAGATCTAACCTGTTGCATGATAGTCTAACTCCAAACCTTAACTAATAATAAAAAACAATAAAAGAAAAATTGCAACCAAAAAAAAAAAAAAAATACAACACACTGGTGTTTAGAGATGATACTTGGCTGCAAAAAAAGCAAAACCAAACCAAAAATTAATAAAAAAAAAATAAAAATATGCGCCCTAATTAGCTGAAATGTTTTACTGGAGTCAGAATTTCCTGCAACAGTATGCACTGCAAAATGGATGTAACTACATGGTGCAGCAAAGAAAAAGCCTGGAAATTAAAGCTTAAAGGTATATGATATGATAATGCAAAGGAGAAAAAGCAGTTAAGACATATGAATCCATGCAAAACTATGGCATGTTACATGAGCATGAATAAATCCTCCATGTTATATTTTTTGCAGCAAGGTAACAGAGAAGGATCTTCTGGGAGCTGAAGGTAGACAAGCAAGATTGGATTTATGAGCAGATGGGGGAAATCAAGAATGGGCAAACCCTGGCACACTGTCTCGACATTCTCCAACAAACACGATCCTGATAACTAAGCTGATTATTAGAATGTGGATTTCACTTGGAAATAAGGACTCAAATTTGTAAAGAACATCTATCTATATCTAAGGAAATGTTTGGTTGTTGGAGAATCTTGGACACATGGGCACAGAGTTTTATTAAACTGAAAAGCAGGTTTGGTTTAAGCATCGTTATGGCTGAAGGGAGAATGGAGGCAGAAGGCACGGTTACACCGCTGACCTGGGAAAGAGACTTCAACACTGGGCTGCACGAAGAAGCATGCCCAACTTTCCTAGGACTGTAGGGTCTTTCTGGAACATTCACCCCGGCGTCTCTGCCGCTTTGGAATGCCCGCAGTGCACGCCTGGGCCGACGTGGTGACCGCGGCTTCTCCACGGGAAGGAACAGAGCATTAGAAAAGGAGGAAGAGGTCGCAGGGCGCGACCGCTCCACAACCTCCTCCTGTAGCCCGTCAGGGGAAAATGACACAGTGATGCGGTTCCCTAGGACGTCCTCGTTCTCCATGCGCTTACAGGCGCGCTCGGCCGCCTCTGCGCTGGCAAATCGGAGCACAGCAGTGCCACCAGACACACCCAGCACCTTCCCACCACAGTTATTGGAAAGGCGCTGAAGCCTGCTACTGACGGACTTGGCATCGCGATGCGTGGGGAGGTTGTGCACAAAGAGGAGGTTGAAACAGGGCTGGAGAAGCAAAGAAAGAGGGAGCACTCTGGGTTTTCTGGGACTGTTCCACTGGGGTAGTTACTGGTTTTGAGATGTATTAGGATTCATTTTTGATTACCTTTATCTACTCAAAGTATAAATTAAAATAAAGTGCAAATAATTGTACACAACCTACAGCCTGTAATTAATCCAATACATTGTCAGGAGCAGCACGTCATGGCTGTAGCTTGGGGCAAGGCTGTGCTCCTGTACAGAGGGCCATAGGTTTTAACAAAGGCCACAGGCTAGAGTTCATAAAAAGAGATTGTACCTCTAGTAACATCTGACCACCGAAGTAAAATTAAATGTACATGTTCTTAGAAAACATTAGCTGACTAAACATTCCTGCCCCAGGGTTAAATTAAAAAGATAAATACCTGTGATTTGATTAGCATCCTGGGGGGCAATTCGGAGACAAAGTCCTCAAATAGGACCTCCACGTGTGCGTGCTGCAGTAGAGCAGGTGAAGCTTGAGCCTTGTGCACCAGAATGACTCGGAAGCCATGGCGATGACGCAGGTCACTCAGCTCACTGGCAAAGTTCACATCCGCTACAAATCAGAAGAGTAAGAATAAAAACTTATTTTAATCAAATGCACCATTTTTATCTTTAGTCAATTGTATTTGCAACTTATATGTAAATCACACTGCGTTTGCCTATTATTACTACTTTCATATTTACAGTAAAGAAAAATGTTTATGCAACTACTTTAGTTACTTATCAAATTAAATTTGTGTGTGTGTGTGTTTGTGTGTGTGTGTGTGTGTGTGTGTGTGTAGAAAGTCTAAAAGTCACACTTGGACATGGAATGTCCTGAAAACGGGCTTTACTTGAAAATCCAAGGTACCAGATTGGAGTCGTCATTTATTTAAGACAAAAAAATAAAAATAAAAAGTTACAAGAAAAATCGTTCCAATGAGCTTTAAACATAGCTGCCAACTCCAAATATTTTATATTTTCTCACTTTCATTTATGTATAATGAATGTCATTTTAGTATTGTGGCACAGAAAAAAAAGTTGTTTTTGAAATATAAGGAGATTCAATTGCACACCGCCTTTTCAACATTTTCATACAGCAACAGAAGTCATATCAAGAAGAGAACTAACAAAAAGGTCCCAATATGGACTAGCATTCTTTATGTTAGAGACTCACAAGAAACGACGATAACCGTGGCAGGAGCGGTGTGTGTTTCAGCAAAGCGTCTAAGACTCTGTCGGAGCTTGTCATCAGCAGCATTTTTGGCTGTGGCATTAATGTGAGCAACAGTGACCTGAAGGTTAGACCAAAAAAAATTAATTTTAACCTGACAACATGCAACACCTGAGCAGAGAGAGAGAGTGAGTAAGATGGAACAATGGTGCAATATTTGTCTAGTTTCAGTGGTGCGAAAAAACAATTAATTCAGGTAGTGCCACATTAAAAGTTCTTTGTAATAATCTTGCAGAAATTTGGAATGACTAATTTGTATTGAAATTATAGCATCTTTAAATATGTGCATATAATGGACTGGTTCATTCATTGTGTATAACAGAAGCTTAACACCAGTACGTATTAATGTGAAAATATAAGTAATACTTTCTAGTCATTTTGCTCCTGTTATATTTTCTAAAGAAACAGCTTACACCAGGATTTTAATGGACAACATTCCATATAAATAAACATATCGGTGACTATTATAATCTGATAAAGAAAAGTCTTCAGGACAACAAACAGCCTGTACTTTTTTACTTTATTACTACATTTATTAGAAGATAAAACAAAGCACCAAAAAAAACAAGAAATGAATGTTGAATCTATCTGCGTTATAATCTGGAATATTATAATAGTGTGTATAATGGTAAATCACCTCTTCCATAAGATGCAAATGATTGGTGTTTTCTAGTACCTGGCAGTTATTGAGCTCCTGAATGACAGCCTTGTTCTCCTTGCTGATGTCGCACACGCAGATGAACTCGGCTTCGCGGTGTCCCTGGAAGAAACGCTCACGGAGTCTCTGGACCACTGTTGCAGCTGAACGACCACTGGGCACGGCACAGTTCTCTATGTCCCAAAACACTCCCACTGGGGGCAAGGACTCCTGTCCACAACCATCACTCGACCCTAGCCCTTTACAACACAATTACAGCCACGAAACAAGAAGTCCATTTCTGATTAACAGAGCATGCTGCTTGATAATGCACATGGGCACCTTCTGATGCATTTTAAAATCATTTAAAAAAAAAAAAAAAAAGTCCATTACAAGGAACAAACAAGATCCTTAAACTTCTATTCTGCATTTAAAAAAGAGCAATAAATAAATAAAATAAGACTCATGGATCCACTCATCGTGTATAATCTCTGTCTAATACCTTACAGAATAATAAACGTGTGTGTGTGTGTGTGTGTGTGTGTGTGTGTGTGTGTGTGTGTACTGACCACATTTCTGGTTGACTTTAGCCATTCCGATTGGGTGCAGAATGCCATCGTTGGAGGTTCCAGGAACTCTGCAGCCATTACACATAGGTACAGAAGCAGAGCAGGGCTGAGGAGGGGGTATGTTGGGCCAAACTTTCTCGGAGTCGGCTGCACCCAAACACTGCGTGGGCTGAACAATTCACTCATATTAACACAAACAGCCCATCTGCAACTCTCAGTTGTGCAAAAGTAAACTTGCCCTTTATTTCATTCAAAATAAGAGGTGATATCAAAAGGTTTCAAAACTAATGGTTCTAAATGGTGAACCACCTGCGATTTCATTCATACAGCAATTTGGAGCAAATCTGCCACAGAGACGTGCGACATGACGTACGTTTGACGAACGGGGATGCTGCAATGAGTTATTCGAGGTGGTTCGAGGGGCACAAGTGCGGAAAAACATCTCTGGATGATGATGAGAATTCAGGAAGGCTTTCGACAAGCTCAACCCCTGAAAATGTCAAAAAACGTTGTGCATGATGATTGTCGGAGAACAATCCACAAGATCTCACTTCCGCACCCACCCTACTCGCCAGATGTGGCTCCTGTGGCCCTCTTCCCGAAGATAAAGATCCAACCCAAAGACCACCGTTTAGACACCGTCGCAAAGATCCTGTGCAAATTGCAGTAGGAGCTTGATATGCTTCGAAAAGAAGACTGCCAGAACATATTCCAGAAGTGGCAGGAACACTGAGAGCGCTGTATTGCTGTGCAAGGGGACCATTATAAAATGTGATGGTGTGTAAATGTAGATTAATAAAATACTTTCTTATAAAACAAAGCTGATCTTGAAACTTTTTAATACCACCTCATATTTTTATTATTTTGGCAAGGAATATCCTCTCCGAGCTCTTTTATATAAAAAGGTTTACTCAAAAAAGCTATAATTATTATATTTATGCACAATGTGTGACTATACTGCAGGATAACACTTTCCATAATGCGAACAAAAAAATATTAATCATAGCCACACTGTAACTGAAATAGAAAGCAGTTTGACGCTGCCCTCTAGTGCACACAATCATGTTATGTGCGAGTAGGAAGATGGATATCTTTGCAATAGCTGCTGGTAAAAGACCAACCTTTCTTAAACACTGATGGCAGTAGTGTGCTCCCTGCTGACAGACTGTGTTGTGCTCGTGGTACAAAGGCTTAGTGCAGAGGTGAGTGGAAGAAGGTGATTCACTGAGTGAATTGTAGTGCTGCTCTGCCCGATGTTCCTCGCTACAGCGGCAGCACCCAGGTAAGGCCACGCAGGGCGAGCGGACAGGTGCGGATCCAGACACTTGTTTCGACTGCAGACACCCCACTGAGACAGAGGAACAAGTGTGATGGTGCGCGCAGCAGGACGGGTGCGTGTGAGCTGCCATGGGCTGAGACGTGGCTACTGAGGCCACCCGGAACCCAAAACTCTGCGGGGTCTGCAGCTGTGCAGGGGGAAAAGGTGCAGAAAGGCCACCACCAGTGCTAGCATTAGCGTTGCTGCTGATGCTACAACCACCACCAAAACGGTCACCGAAACTGTGGGTCCTGGCTTCAATCGAGCCAGAGTGCTGCTGGGTGTGCAGACTGCATTCACACTGAGAGCACAAGCTTACTTTAGGACTCCCGGGCTGCAACTGAGAAAGAGGCTGCTGGTGGGGTTGAGGGTCCGAAACGGGAAGCTGGCAGGGATGAGGCGCAGACTGGGCGGCCAGAGCAAGTGGCTGCTGAGTGGCACTGTGGAGTGGAGGGGGAGGGACATCTTTCAGCTCCAACACTGGCTTACGGACTTCCATGTAATTGCTCTGGGGATTAAAAAAAATATATATAAATACAACCACAGGTTTCAAACAAGCAATAAATACAGTAGACAGTATTTCAACAGTCAGGAAGGAAGAGTTCATTTTAGTCTTTCTGGATAATATAGAAATATAAATGCTACCCATTAAAAAGTACATACTTAAATAATTAAAATGTACTTGCTAATGCATAAAAAAAATTGAATGACAAGCGAAATGATTTTCAGCTCTGCACATTTTATCCATGCACAAATCCAATTATTTTGTTCAAACACCATTCCCCAGACTAATACCGAGCTGCACAGAAAGAATAAAAACTATTTAATGTTTATTTTATTTCTATTTTATTGACTTTTACAGTCTGCCGTCATTTATAAGAATTAATTTCCAGCTGTTTTTTCTACACCTCTATAAATGAAGCTGAAAAATGATCCTGCATTATGGTGAGTTGAGTGAAATTTCAATTAAATACGTAGTAATTAGAGTCCATAGCAATTTCCAGTCTGTAAAAAAAAAAAAAAAAAAAGTCTTGCATGAGAGGTCCGCGGTGTAAAAAAAAGCTTGGGGACCACTGCCATTTATTACAAACACCGATCTCAATTCCTCATCACTTTTTCTTTTTTTTTTTTACTATATCTTTACTAATAATCTAATAAAAAAAACAGTGCAGGCTGAACTTCCTCCTAAAGAAGTCTTTCGATCAGATATGATAGTTACAGATAACTGCCGATTTATTTATATTGCACCGTCGAAATCCCAGTGCACGCTGTTTCAGTGGAAAATATGATCAAAATGTATACAAATTATTACTCAATACATTCTATTAATAGAAATGAAGATATACAGGTGGTCCAAGTTTCAGTTATACAAATTTATTCTACCAATCATTTAAATAATTTAAGGCAATCCAGCCATTTCATGCACTTGTTTCAGTTTTAATTTCCCTCTGCATCAATAAATAAGTAAATGTAACTCGTTACTGTACTTAAGCTACCAATCAGGATAGAGCGTGTGCGCCGTTTTGAACTTGTTTTTGATTGACACTTAGTGTATCTACTTAGCACAAAATACAGTATCAGTTCAAAAGCAAGCAGAACATTTTGAGAGAAATAAATGGAAGAAACTCATAACATTTTTTTTTCTTTTCTTTTGAAGTACCGGTAGATGAAAAGAATGTTTTGGGCTCATGATAATTTTAATAGATATTAAACAGTATTTGACTCATTAGTATCATTCTATTAATAGACTGCTGAGCCAAGAGTAACAGAGTCTTTTCACATAAACGGAGTTGATTAAGCATAAGTCTTGTGACAAAAATGATAAGAACATTACAGCTATAATAAATCATAGTACTTTGAATACTTAAGTGCATTTGAATTCAAATACTTTTGGACCAAAGGTTTAAAAGGCAACATTTTTACTTTTACTGGAGTAATATATTACCTAGTGTAGCTCTACTTTTACTCAAGTACATGGTTTGTTTTCTTCGTCCACCAATGGAAAGGGTGAATTATTTATTAAATATTTAGTTTGATTTATTTTTACAGACTGGGGACACAGAGACAACACAATCTCCTGTCAATCATGGAAAATCCATCCCACCCACTACCTGATCCCATACAGAGGCAGTGGAGTTTATTCTCCAAAAGACTGATTCAGCTTCGCAGTCACAAAGAACGGTTCGGGGAATCATTTACAGTCACTTTACACACGCATACATAAGCTTTTTTCATTTATTTATTTTGAATTGCCGAGTTGCACTCTGGTTTTCTATGTAGCATTAACTGTAATATCGTATTAATTTATATAAAATCACAATTACATTGTTTTTTCCCCTTAAGTGCTTGTGCAACTTGCTGCTGCTGTGCAATCATTTATATCAATCAATCAATCAATCTATCAATCTATCTATCCATCCTCAGAGTGACGAGGACGGACAAGATTAGAAATTAGTTTGTTAGGACAAGATTAGAAATTAGTTTATTAGAGGGACAGAGCATGTAGGACGTTTTGGAGACAAGGTGAGGGAGGCGAGATTGAGAAGGTTTGGACGTGGTGCAGAGGAGGGACATGGGGTATATCAGTAGCTGGATGGAGCAGCCATTAAAGCGGAAAAGAGGAAGGAGGTTTATGGATGTGGTGAGGTAGGACATGCAGGTAGTTGTTTTGAAAGAGGCAGATGTAGAGGACAGGGGAATATGGAGACAGATGATCCGCTGTGACGACCACTAATGGGAGAGGCCGAAATATGAAGATGATACAAATCGAATCAACCCATCGAGTATAACCATGCTGTGAGCCGTGTGAGAAGATTGTATAAGAGACAGTGTGTAAGACAAACAGGCCATCCTGCAAAAGGCAGGTGTTGAATGAGCAGGTAAGCTCACCTGGTGTTGTGTAGACTGGAGGGAAGAGAAGCAGTCGGTGAGTTTCCAAAGCTTGTTGTCTGTGCTCCTGAGCCATGGGAAGGACCTTCCATTATAAATTTGCCTTTCCTTTCCCGATCCTTCCATCATACCACCTTCCGAGACATCTCACCGATGTTTCACAACTGTTCTCTCTCATGCCTGCCTTGAAAAACAGAATTACAAAACCGTGTTAGAAGACGTTCAGACTCAAAAACTAGACTCCACCAGACCCTAAATGGTAACTAGAAGCAGGGCGGAAGCCATTTATCCTCGTAATTTACCGACCAAGCGTCCTCATGTGCATTCATATTGATATGTTATGATTTTAAAAAAGGAGCCTCGTTATAACCCCTATTAGCTAGCGTTAAATAGTTCCGCGTTTGCAAGGTGAATTCAAGACAAAAACAGCTACATTTAACACCGTGTTTATAATAATACAACAATTTATACGTGAAATATACGGTGTTTGTGTGTCTAAGGTGTACGGGCCTGAGCACACAAACTGGTGTTGTGGTCTTTAGCTAGCAACAATAATAGCTAGCAATTAGCACGTCGGCGTAGACCAGGATATACATTTAAACCTCCACAATATCCTGCTATTCAGATAAATCTAATTTTATCGAAACATGTATTTTGTTTAAATGCCATTTTTGCATATGTCTTGAACACCTGCTGGAAAACATACCTTCCACCCATTCTCTCGCGCACAGCGCACCCCTGAAGATCATCGGTCCAGCCGCGTAGTAATAAAGGACGGTCTCCTTGGAAACGCTGCCGGAAACACGTCGGCGGCTGTCGCAAATCGTAAGACCTTCTTCGCGATGCGCGCGATAATATTTGGTGGTCAAAAGTAAGTGGACACCACTACATGTGGGATTTTTTTTTATCTACAAATTTATATAGAAACTGTAACTACAAAGTCAAAAACAGTTTGGTTTGGTCTTTATATGCTATAGTATTATTTCCCTTTTGTAGTATTATTTCACTTTGTCCATGGCGAGGTTGTTGGTGCAAAATGAGCTTGACAGTATGAGACATTTTTTATAATTTTTTTGTTTACACACAAGTTTCTCAAGAAAACAATGCCCAAAAAACCTGCTGTGTTTGGTCGTTCTGAAGACGATGGATCAGATATTGTCCAGGCAAGTAATAAATCAAATAACCGCTCTCGATGAGTCAAAAAAAGCATCTTAAGGCAGAGCATGTTGAACCTTGAGGTTGATGGGCATAATCAGGCAAAAGTAGGTATCTTAGATGATCATGGACACCCAAACACCCCTGTGTTAAAAGGCCACGTTGATGTAATATTGTGAAAATTATGATTTTGAACCAATTTATTTGTATGCTTGTGTTTTGCGTTAAGAACAAAATCTTGTAACGGTTTTATGAATATATAAAATACATTTATGAGTTGAGATTATGTATTTATTTTGTGCAAATAAGAAATAATTACATTAACAGAGAAAGAAAACACCCATGCACAGGCAAAAGAAAAGGCATCCCAGGGTTTGGAAATCCCACACCTACTCTACAGCCTGGATTCAATCAGAAGAGACATTAAATACTACCATTGTACCCATATATTTTGTATGTTTGGTCTTTTTCTCTTTTTAGAAATACTGGGCATTTCTGTGTATTCATGATCATGATTTCCTTTTTTTTTTTTTTTTTTTTTTTAGAAACTGAAAAAGTCATAATTCTGATTGAAACAAAGCCTATAAAACTAAAACACACCCATAAATGGTTAAATAGATGCACATGGTTAAAAAAAAAAGAAAGAAAAAAAAAAAAAGGACATCTGGATGGAAAACATCAGTTTAACAAAAAAAAAAATTTGTAGTTAAGACTAACTCTAATTCATATGATTTGTAAAAGATTCGATTAATACGTGTTACCTAAAAGTGCAGATCCTAAGTAACTGAATCATAAACCGTTTCCACAACAGATGTCTTACACACTAACCCGGTACATACTACTTCCAACATAGTGGTGAAAACTTACGCCGAGTTGCCAGTGAATTCATAACTAGACTAGTACAACTGGCAAACTATATACTGAGAGTTTCCCGTTTATTAGATATACCAGTCGAAACGAATACAATGGCAACTCTAGAGTGTCCTGGCTGACAACGAATTCCCCCATGTGTTGTTTTACATTATGAGTACAGTAGCATTTTACAGTGCCACAACAATGGCACGAAACGATCACAAGTTCATTGTGTGCTGTGACATACAGTGATACAACAAGTACAACCATAAAATTAAAGGGAGATTAGACAAGTTGCAAAAACTCGGTAGTCTGGTGTCAGGGTCGAATGTGTACAAAATCACATGTTGGGTTGACTGTCTGCACTGTAACACATGTATATAGCACACACTTGTTTTTGAGGGGGAAAGAAGAAAAAAAAAAAGCAGTGTTTTTTTTTTTTTTTTGCAAATACAAAGAATGTAAGCATACACATCTTTTTAATATACAGTTCTACAGGATCTTTCACTTGACGTTATACCTTGCTAAAATATACAAATATTGTACTGTACAATACATACTTTGTAACGGAGTTAGAAATATGAGGCTCCATCATTGCGGCAGGGGCCGGGGAAAGGAAAAAACAAAACAGAAAAGAAAGAAAAGAAAGAAAAGAAAGAAAAGAAAGGGGGGGGGGGGGTCCCGGTTAAACCTTCACACACGTTACCCACCAATACTCCAAATGTCAAGACGTATTTATTGTTCTTCTTTAGTTTCGCAATGGAGAATCTTTTATCGTGCATTTAATTAAAAATGGCATCCAACAGATGGCAAGTCGGAGCCAAAACATCACTGCTCACATGGATTCTAAGTCAAACTGTACTATTTGATTTCATGCAGATGTGGTATTAAGCCTACTGCAGAGCCCAGTCTCCAGTAGTCTATACAACAGTCTATAATAATACATTAGTACACAATTTGTTGCTAGTTTGTTTGGTCACTGTTACTGCGTCGCAAATATGCTGTGTTTATTTTAGAGAACATGCACAAGCGATGCACCGAATGACCACAGGATATGCGCAGTAGCCATCTTGCACAGTGAGTATAGATCAGCCTTTTGCTAAAGTCTAGCGCGATACTAAAGAAGCCCACGCCAGGTGACATTTGGGGTAAAGGGGATTCGATGTTCAAATGTTTTTGCTGAATCATTCCTTTAAGCAGACTGTAACAGGGAACTTTGCAGGCTGCTCTCAATCTGTGCTTAACCGTAAAATAAGTATACAAAAAAAAAAAAAAAAAAAACGATCTGGAATGACTTGGGGGTTGGATCACTAACTAAGCCATCCAAGGAACCTGTCACATGCGGGGGACGGGGGGAGGGGGGTGTCTAAGCATTTTTGTTAAAAAATAGAATTAACTACCCAATGCTTGGATTTTATTTAAGAGGGAATGTCACGGGCCAGGAAAATGTCCTCTCTGTTACCATCTGGGCATAAAAACTAAAATCTCGTTGCTAACAGCCGAAATATATGTATTAACCTTTCTCTCCGGTTGACTCTGGAATTATTCGTCGAACATGGCAGAAAACTCGATGGGATTAGCTGTCAGATTGGCCACAAGCAAGAAAAGCAAAAATAAAAACACACCCCCTGAATAAACAGAGACCTCAAAACCTGGCCCTAACGCTCCAAAAAGCCATTTCATGCTCTCTCGCCATTATGGATCCTCTGGTGCCTCTTGAGCTCACCAGATCTGAAGAAGTTCTTGCCACACTGGGCGCAATGAAAGGGCCTTTCGCCCGTGTGGATGCTCTGGTGACCCTTCAGTCGTTCCAGACGTGAGAAGCTCTTGTCGCACTGGTTGCAGTGATACGGTTTTTCACCGGTGTGAATCCGCCGGTGCTCTTTTAGGTGACCCGATTCGGAGAAGCTCTTCCCGCACTGGTAGCACTGGTACGGCCTCTCTCCGGTGTGTGTCCGATGGTGGCGCTTCAGGTCTCCAGATCTAAAGAAGCTCTTCTCGCACAGCGTGCAGCGGTGAGGCCGCTCTCCCGTGTGGATGCGCTGGTGGCCCCGCAAGTGACCAGAATCGGAGAAGGTCTTATCGCACTGCGGGCACTTGTACGGCCGCTCGCCGCTGTGGATGCGGAGATGCCGCTTGAGATCACCTGATCTGTAGAAGCGCTTGGCACATTGCGGGCACTGGTAAGGCCGCTCGCCCGTGTGCATCCTCTCGTGCTGCTTGAGGTGACCAGAGTCAGAGAAATTCTTGCCGCACTGGAGGCAGTGGTACGGTCGCTCACCCGTGTGGATCCTTTCGTGCCTTTTGAGGTCGCCTGACGTGGGGAAGTTCTTACCGCACTGGAAGCAAGGAAACGGCCTCTCTCCGCTGTGGATTCGCTGGTGGCGCTTAATGTCGCTAATTCTGAAATACTTCCCGCAGTCCTGACAGTGATACGGCCGTTCGGCTGAAGGCTGGCTGCTCGGTTTGGGCGGTGGGCTACTGAGAGGAGTGTTTAGAGGGGAAGTGAGAGACGCCGTGAGTGAGGTACTTAGAGTGGTAGTGAGAGGGAGGGTTTTCGGATTTGCTCCGCCGCAGCACGCCGTGAGACACTCGCCTGTTTGCTGCTGAAGATGCTGAGCTATAAAAGACAACAGAAGAAACAGTTCACAATTAGAGGGCGGAGCATTTTCTGTATGTGTGTGCCATGCACAATTTAAAATAACTTTTTTTAACACTTTTTCATATCGTCATCAAAAAAATCAAAAGCCAAAACATCGAGGACTCGGGGACCATCTCTACATGAAAACATTATTACCCTTTGGGGTAGTTTTGGGTGAACTCTTTGGGGCCAAATGTCTCACAAATATGGTCTCAAATGGAGCATTAACAGATTAGTCATTTTATTGCTGTAGGTAAAGTAATTTATTGCACATTTGTACTGCAATAAGGAAAAACCTGAGCAAGTGTTATTTAGGTTGAAATCACCATAAGGTCCTAAAAACATTTCTTCCCAGTGTTGAAAGTATATAAAGCAATATTAATGATGGGTTGAATAAATGGTCATTGTTTTAATGTGAAGGGCAACCTGGAGCCACCTGTGAGGAAAAAGCTGTCTTCAGAAACACTTAATATGTAATGCAGTGCTAAAAAGCTTTAAGCACCAATGCACGAGTAGCCACGACACACTAGCCCTATTCATTCCCTTCACGCATTTATTTATTGCTTCATTTTTATAATGAAACCATATCTGAAATTATATAATACTAGTAATTGATTAAGGATCAATTTGTTCCCACTGTTTGTTTTCACTGCCTTGAGGTTTTGGGACTCTTTTTTTTTTTTAAAGTGACAAATCTAGCTAACTATTCGAGCTTCATCTGCTAACAGACGAGTTTGGAGAGCAGGATCCCTCGAACCACCATCAGCCTGACTATGTCTAATCACTGATAACCATATTTCACAACAAACAACTGCTGAACACCACTATTTTATGACCGATCAACGATCGCCATTGATCCCAACTACCAATCACTGATCACGGTCTATCCCACACATCCACTCGTTTCCCTTCGTTCGAAAATCTCTTTTTGGATATTCACATGTAACAAAAGCAAGTAACCTTTTCCTTCTTGACTGCACTCTGCCACTGCTTCTTTTTGGCCTTCTTCCTAACAGAAAACATTTTGTAAATGCACAAATATTTAGCAAAAAACCCACAAGGGTCCCCAACCACCAGGCCATGAACGGATACCAGACCATAGGTCATTTGTTACTGGGCCACACAGTAGGAATAAAACGTTTAATGTTCATTTTATTGGCTTTCGCACTCTGCAGGGTGTTTTATTTTTTTAAAAATGGCCTCTTCCCTCTGTGTGAATTTCCTGCACTTATTTCAATCACAGTTTTTAATGCATTTATAAACTAAGCTCAGATTTTGCATTGTGCTGATGTGAGTTTATAAATATAATAATTATTACCTTATATACACACACAAACTAGTGATATGATATGAACCTTATTGTGTTTAGTTACGCATATGTGCCACCACCAACCCCACCCCTGGTCCATGGTGCAAGAAAGGTTGGGGATCGTTGCTCTATCATAACTTTCAATGACTTAAAGTAAGATCCGAGTCATTTTAAATAGTTTCAGGATTCACTCGATTTTCTTTCCCAACTTGAGTTGCGGCATTTCCGAGATGTGCGTGAGGTCACGTAGCACAACTGTCTGTGCTCGTTGGCTGCAAAATAGCCATAATGCCAACGATCAAATTCGATCGAGTGCAATTAATTGATAAATACACCTGCACAGAACTCCATTACATTAAGCAGAAAAAAGAATTAAAAAATGACAAATTTATAAAAACTACTTATTTTACATTTAAAAAAAAAAAAGTGTTGAAATCTTCTCTAAAAGCAACTCAAATTATTTAAACCAGTTGACAACGGCTTTAACAATTCATAGAAACTGGCTGGAATAATCTCAAATCAATGGGGGAAAAAAACCCATCTGAAATAACCTCTAAAAAAAAAATAAAACTACAAATATTAACACTAATTGGTACAAAAAAAATAAATAAATAAAAAGAATTAATAAAAAACGGTAGAAACAGCCTCTAAAAACGAATAAAATGACAGGTGAATAAAAAATGTCAAAAAAAAAGAAACACAAAAAAAGAAATGGTTGAAAAACAACAACAAAAAAAACCGTGTCAATAAGTGGAAGTGTCTAAAAACGACAAAAGAAAATCGTAAAAGCTAGTTAAATTGTTTACAACAATAAAAAAATACACAAAAACCCGGTTGAAAGTCTCTATAAACGACAAATATCTAATGAAATGTGTATTAAAAAATTCCCTTCAGTTTAACGCAGATAGATTCGAGTTAGAATTAAGTTCGATTGAGGAAACGTGGGTGGTGTACAGCATGTACGGAAGCTTCGGATCAAGTGATCTGGATCTTCTGGATCTCCAGTCGATCACGTCCCAGGCTCGTGGAGAGAAGATGATATGGTTTCAAGGTTCTCCAATTGCACGAGAAAAGTTTGTAACCCTGATTTAATAAATGCATCTTGTTCTAAATCTGTTTTCCTTTTGGTTTCTAAAACCCAGTGTGCTTTCATGCAGCTCAATGTGAAAGCCGTGCAGAAAACTAACCCCCCCGCCCCGGATCGTTGAACTCGAAGCGACTCACCGAAATGGAAGAAATCCTCCACACTCTCGTCTTCCTCTTTGACTTTCACGCCGTGGCCCAGGGGCCGGCCGTAGTGCTGAAACGGCCCAGCACCGCGCAGTCCTGCTGTGGGCAGAAATTTAGTGCTAGAGGAGAGAGCCTGGTTCAGTTTGTTCCCGTAGTCCTAAAAACAAGAGGTGGGAATCATCATTGCTCTAAACCGCGTTAGCCAGTGCTGTGGGGGGAAGGAGGAGGAGGAGGAGGAGGAAGGCTAACTCTCCTGCTAACGACGCGGGCTACACAAAAACGGACATTTTGTGCAGCTGCGCGGATTTATTTCTATTTCTGGAGCACCACCGCGTACACAAATGCAAACTCGTTTTTTTCACTATCATTCGACCAACTTTTTGTCTCGCAAACCCGACTTTACCTCTCTAGCCACATATTATCCGTTCAACCAAATCCAAAATTTACGTGAGAAGCCTTTTTTTTCCCCTCTATCCAACTCCCTCTCCCAATCGTATTCCGAACTAGTTCCGCCTCCAATGCTTGGTTGATCCGCAATTCATGAGAACAAACCACCCTTTCATTGGTGGATCGACCCTCACGAGGATCTCCTGACCAATCACAGAGCAACAGCCCAAACCTGGTTAGCCAATCCCGTCACACGAGGCGGGACTTACTCGCAATTCGGGTGGGAGAAAGGAAAAAAAAAAAAGGAGCTGTACAATCGACGCTAGCTAAGATGGCTAGCTCTGCAGAGCGAGCGCTAACTCGACACGCGATTGCGTTTCAGCTAAGGCGCTATAATCGCAGAAAAGCATGCTGCGGGATCGCTCAGGCAGTCACAAAACGTGTTCGCTTACCATATCCACCCTACTCGTCCATTTGTTTAAGTTATCGACGAAATTCATCGGTTACCAGGCGAAGAGGCAGAAATTTGAGATGCACCGGAACTCGGTTGTGTTTACTAAGACAGCGCCCATGGAAAGCAAATGCAATACTACCCCTGCTGGTGCGGAGGCGAAACTACACCCGAGCGTCCCCAATCGTTTTTTTGTGTCACGGGCAATCACGTGATACCTATTATATTACTATTATACAGTGGCGGGCTGTGCAATTTAAACCGAGGCCTTCAGTAGTGTCCCACCTAAATCAATCCACCACTCAATACCGTCATTACGACGGCACAGTCTTAAAAACTCAATATCATATTGTAAAGAAACGCAGTATAACAGCGCTGCGTCACAGACAGGTATCCCCTGAATGAGAATGAATGCCATTACTAAAGCAAGAAACCCAATGAACACAATTCAACAAGTCTCCTTTCACTGCAGCCACATATGCACCATCCCCTTTCATCGTCTGTAGCAAAAGCATTCATATTAACCTCATAAAATGACCCCAGATAATAGTCTGAAATAAATAAATTATGAATTAATCACTTCATGACATTAGCATGAAGTGCTAATATTTGTACATTTGCCAATTCTCTGAGGAGAAACTTCACACAAACACTGTTACCTGAAATCTTGTTTAAAAAAAAGGAAGGTAATACCTCAGTGTTTAAGATGTTGGACTTCTGTTCAGATGGAGTTCAAATCTCCGTACCACCAAGCTCCCACTGATGGGCCTTAGAGAAAGGTCCTAAATCTTCACCTGTTAAGTTGTATTTAATGATTTAATGACCCAGTTTAATGAATAACACATTTTAAAGTTATACATTATGAACAGAAGCTCCATATTAGAACTAAGGAAACATCAAATACGTATATGACACAATACACACTCTCAGCATTCGGTTAGTTAGTTTTCCCCACAGAAGGCAAAAGTAAACACATCCTTCACACAAGTGGAAGTACAGATACTCATGTTTTAAAAGACGCTGGTTAACGTTAAACTACTGACTACACTTTTTTACTCAAGTTGAAGTACAGAAGTTTGGGCTCTGAAATGAATTTAAGTAAAAAGTAATCATTACTACTACCTGTTTTAGTGTCACGCTGGTAACTGCACCTCACATCATATTAATATATTAATACAAAAGAATTTCTCACAAGGTCGAGGAAATATGATCATATAACCCCAATCTTATCGTCCCTACACTGGCTACCTGTTAAGTGTTGAATCGACTACAAACTACTACTTCTTACTTATAAAACACTAAATGGTTTAGCTCCCATGTATCTATCCAGTCTTTTAACACACTACAATCCGTCACGCTCCCTGAGATCTCAAAACTCCGGACTTCTAGTAGTTCCTAGAATAGCAAAGTCCACTAAAGGCGGTAGATCATTCTTACATTTAGCTCCTAAACTTTGGAATAGTCCTCCTGACAGTGTTCGGGGCTCAGACACACTCTCCCAGTTTAAGTGCAGATTAAAAACGTATCTTTTTAGCAAAGCCTACACATAACAAACGTCACATATGATAAACTTGTGCTCCAGAACATCTGATCACATCACATTATCAACTTGTGCTGTTAATATCATGAACAGCAGCTACGCTAATTTCTCTCCACTGCTTCTCTTTCTTTCCCCATTCTGAGGCATCCTGAGGTTTGGCTAGCTCCAGTCACGTTCCCACCTCATGAAGATTATGGACCTTTAAAGAAATAGATGTGTAACTCGCAAACTTCCCGTACCACCAGAGACGTACCAGTGCCAGCTGGATGCCACTTCATGTGTGGAGTTTTGACACTGGACCTCCTGAAGTGTTTAGAGGCTCTGGCATGGAGAAGCTGGTGTTGGATCTGAATTAAAACTAAAATAACAAGCCTGGTTTGAAATTGTAAGAAGTAGAAAGTACAGATATTTGTGTAAAAAATGTAATGAGTGAAAGTGAAAAAAACAGTAACCAAGTATTTGTACTTCATTACTTCCCATCTCTTGTTTCTCCGAATATTCAGCAGAAAGTCTTTGCCATGCCTCTTGTAAAACTTGCCAAAGGTGTTCTTCTTTAGTTGGAGATTTCTTTCTGACCATTCAATCCAGTTCATCTCAGAGCAGTTCAATTCCTATTGAAATAGGTGCAGTGACTGGGCACCTCCAGCACACTGTTTACTCTCTAAATAACAGAGCTTGGACAAATGCTTCAGGTAATTTTCTTGTTGTATGGTGCATTTGGTTTCAGTTGGAGTCCTGCGTGGGACTTTTATTAATCCTGCTTTCACTCGCTGCATGCTTGCTCCTGCAATTTTTATGTCCACTGCAAACATTCTGTCACAACTTAAAAACTTACAAATTATTTTTCCTAATAACGGACATAAACCATCCAAATTATTGTAAACTAAAACAATGCTAAAGTAAAGCACCGCACATGACAAACACTTGGGATTTGTATTTTTTTGTGATGTAAATACTCTTCTCCAATTTTCTACTCCACCCCAATTGTTGACTCTATTCTTGTTATATAGGCCTATGGGAAATTGACAGACTTCTCGGATGGTGGAACTCACACTATACTTGTTTGACGGTTCACTCCCACCCGCGGCAAAAGTAAAACCATTCGCTCCCGTGAGATTTACAATTAACTTATTCATACACTTGTGCAGCTATGGGGTGACGGGGTTATGGGCTTTGCACAGGGGCCCAGGAGTGGCAGCTTGGTGTGGCTTAGATTTTTAAGTGACAATCTGTAGATTCACAGTCTAATGCCTTAACCAGTAAGCAACTAAGATGATAAAAAGATTACTCAGTGGTTTTTTTTTCATATTATTATACCCATTAAAACATGTTAATTACATGTTTTTAATGTTCCCAGTTGCACATAACTCTCCTGATGACATACATAAATAATAAATATAATCTAAGTCTGTGACTTTGTTAAGTGTGGGAAATGAGATTACTAGATAATGGGAAAGAGCTCATTAAATTGTGGACAGGCCCTTAAAACACAAGGAAACAAGATAATTAAATGTGGCCATGTCTTTGTAAGTCATGATAATTTTTTCAATTGGAATGGATGTTAGTCAAAATTTATTTCACTTCTATCTCTGAGAAGTCCTTCTTTATTTGTTATTGTTTAGTGGTCATATCAGCTATGTGAGCTTCACCTTTTATGGAGTTTTGTGCACGTCCTGAAATGCAAATCAGCGGTGGTGTAATTACACATTTTGTGATTTACAGATAATTAGTATTTACACAGACATATGGTATAAATAAAAAATCAGTTATTTTTTATTTATTTGGAGGAACCCATAATTCAGCAAGGCTTGCACATATAATTGCATAGTTTAATAAATAAGTAATAAAGGAGGTGCATTGTTTGTAAAAATGTTTTAAGGTCGTTTCAAAGCAAAGTCAAAAACATTTATGATTTTTTTTAAATATGTACACTGAACATGGCAACAAATTCTAGGAGACACACAATGGAAAATTGAAAATCAATATTATATTTTGGGAAGAAATAGTAGAAAAAGAAACATTATGTTTAACTGGTTTTAATTGAATCATAAACATTTAAAGTGTAATAATTTATATTTTTAAGTGTTTTTTTTTAATGGTTATTGCACTTTACAGGGTTAAGCTTCACAATGTCCTTTCTTTACTCAGATATTAAAAAAAATAAATAAACTTTACCAAAAAATCATTTTCAATCACTGAACATTTGTTTTACTGATGCGCCAAGTCTCAAATCAAGCACCAAAATCCGCAATTAAAACCGTCCGTGTGGAAACATACCAAAAGTTCCATTTGGTGTTCTGAAGATTTACGTAATTTAAAACATCATCATTACTTTAAAACATTTTCAAGAATATTTGATGCCCATGTTCATTAGAGTATTAAAAACATATTAATTTAAGATAGATAGATAGATAGATAGATAGATAGATAGATAGATAGATAGATAGATAGATAGATAGATAGATAGATAGATAGATAATTGACAGTAAAATACGTGATTTATTATTGGGGAGATTTATTTGATATTATGAGGTCCGTTCATGCAAACTATGCTAACAACAACTATAAAGGCGTTTTATTTTCTAAAAATAAGATTAATATGATTATGTTGACAGTAGAACCGACTCTGCGAAATGAATCATTTTTGAAGGAGCCGACTCTCTCTTGACTCGCTCATTGCTGCTTAGGAAGCTTTCCGGTAATTACAGCGAAACCAGACATCAGCCTGAGCCATGCAGGAGCGCGAGCTCGACAGCCCTTAAACCCCCAGTTACGGTTCTGGCGGTAAGTCTGCTCTATTTCACATGGGTATCCATTCGGCTTGTTTCAGCTGGAACAGAACGACAACGCTGCTGTCTTCTTCTTTGGCCATTTTATGGCGAGCCGCAAAAGGACAAGGTGGAAGACATTTTCTGTGTTAAACCCTGCTCATGGATCAGCAGGCTGGATCTGCATGGTCCTGCAGTGTATTCAACCTATTCTGTGTGTGTGATCAGAGATCTGCGTTATGCATTTCAAATCAGCTTTGTTCGTGTTGGCGTCAGGTTTTAGTCCAGCTGCAAACATCCCACGCCTTTGATCAGGAATCTCATCCAGCTGCAACATCCAGCATCATCACCACCATCATAATCATCATCACCTGCCATTCCCTATTCCTAATAGCATCGTTTTTGCTTTGTATTTCATTTGCACCTTTCTGAAGCATTGTTTAAACAGGCCTGTGCTTTTTTATATTTATATTTTCATTCATTCATTTCTGTATTCATTGATACTAATCAGGGTCACAATAAATCCAAAGCCTATCTGAGATAACACAGGGCACAAGGCTGGGATACATGCTGGATGAGACAGGTTCTTGCAGGCCACCAAGCACACACACACACACACACACACACACACTCACATAACCATCTAGACCCAGGGGCAGTTTATTATTACCAGAAGAACACTGGAAAAAACAGAGGTAGTCTAGACACACAACATACAATGGAGGCAATGGAGCTGTAAGAGAGCTGTTTTCATTTAGTCTATTTATATGTATGTATGTATTTATTTATTTATTTATAAAATATTTATCAACTCATTTTCAACTGAGGGGAGGGAAGATTACAGATATATAATTTCCTTCATCCTGTGATCTTCAAAGTGTTTTGCATTTTATATATATATATAGATAGATAGATAGATAGATAGATAGATAGATAAATAGATAGATAGATAGATAGATATAGATATAGATATAGTTTCTCACAAAATTTAGCACACCCCTCAAATTTCACAACCATTTTATTATAATTTTCATGGGACATTACTATAGAAATGGAAATTAAATATACTTTATATTAATTGATGTTCAGTTTGTATAGCAGTACAGATTTACTGACCTCTAAAAAGGACTCAACATACACCCATTATTATTTAAATTACTGGCAACAAAAGTGAGTACACCCTAAGTGAACATTTCAAAACTGTATCCAGAGTGTCAATATTTTGTGTGAGCACCATTGTTATCTACCACCGCCTTAATCCTCCTGGGTATGGAATTCACCAGAGCTGCACAGGTTGTTGCTGGGATCCTCTTTCACTCCTCTATAATGACATCACAGAGCTGCTGGATGTTAGGCACATGGCGGTTCTCCACTTTCCACTTGAGGATGCCCCACAGGTGGTCACTAGGGTTTAGGTCTGGAGACATACTTCGCCATTTCATCACCTTCAGCTTCCTCAGCAAGGCAGTTTCATCTTGGCGGTGTGTTTGGGGTTAATATAGGACATTTGGCTTTGCATTTTTACACGACATACAGATGTTATTACTTAGGGTGTACTCACTTTTGTTGGCAGCTGTATTTTATACATATAAAATAAAAGTGTACATAAAAAACACTTTTTTTAATATTCTCATTAATGCCACAAAGCACGATGAATATAATTAAATGGTAATGACACGCTGTGATTTATAAAATGGGCACATAGCTAAGTGGCCATCTTAGATCTGGATGTGTGGATGAAGCTGAGAAAGTTGAATAGATTTTTGTAAATAATAATAGTAATCGATCCAATTTGTGGAGGATGGAGCTTCCAGGAACGAGGAAAAGAGAAAGGCTAAGGAGGAGGTTTATGGATGTGGTGAGGGAAGACATGCAGGTAGTTGGGTTGAAAGAGGCAGATGTACAGGACAGGGGCGTGTGGAGAGGATGATGCGCTCTGGCGACCCCTAATGGTAGAAGCCGGAAGAAGAAGAATCGTTCCAATTTGCTCTAGAGCAAAAGTAAATAATGGGTAAATTGCTGTCAGAACCAAAACAAACCAGCCTACATTTTCGATTAGGGCTGCAACTAACGATTATTTTGATAATCGATTAATCTGATACATTTTTATTTATTTATTTATTTTTGATTAATCAGATAGGAAAAAATGTTATTTGATGTTTTGCTTATTATAACTATATCAAACTCAAATTCATGGTATTTATTTTAAAGTTGTACTTAAAAAAATGCAAAAAAATGTAGAGTTTATCTATCTTTGTAGAGTTTAACTATCTTTAAATTAGACATTTTAAAGTGGCTGCTTGTTAAAGAGTGAATGGGGATTTTTTTTCCTTTAAACAAATTCACACATGCTTGGTATGCTTCTTTTAAAACTAAATAATAATAATAAAAAGAAAAAAAAACCCAGCATTTAAGTATGCAAGGTTAAGCAATTTGTAACTTGTAAAGCAACATTAGTATTGTATTTTGAAGATGGAAAATAGACAAACATTTTTTAAAAATCTATAAAATACATTATTTTGAAAATGTAAAAAAAAAATAAAATATATATATATATATATATATATATATATATATATATATATATATATATAATGTTTATTTATGAAGATATAAGAATCTAGAATTCTTGTACATTATTATTGTATAATACATTTTTCATACATACATAAATACATAATAACACAAAAATATACAAACAATGAAAACAAGCATTTGAACGTAGTAAAGCTGCAGTAAATCACGTTAGAAAACAGATCAGTTACTTATACTAGACAAATGCTATAAAAAGAGAATAGAATGGAGAAACTCCAAACAGACTTGATTAAAAAGAAAGGAAAACAATCTGCATTGGTGTACAAATGCATAGTCATTCGCTGAAAACCACAACAGTGACTAAAAAATGTGCTCGTTTATCGCCGCTGTTATTTGTTTTAATTGAACCCATCACTGTGGGAAGCGAGCTCATCCTGCAACCTGATGCTCACGAGTCACGACAGAAGAGATCCAGTGCGACTTTCCTGAAGTTACAAAACAAACAGTTTACACAATAGCGCTTTATTAAACTACACTATTTTCACATGATGAGGATTATCCAGTTTTTGCTTAACGTGCTGATGTTTTCGTGACACCAGTGTGTTTTCTTTTCATGTGCTCGTGCATCACTGTGCTGCTTCCGTCCCACACAAGCTCCGCTTTGCATAACTTCCAGGTACAGTTTTCTCTGCGTTCCAGCTGCGATTATCATAAAACGCTCCTATGCCTTGGCTGACTTGGGACACACACTTTTTCCTGATGCAGGTTTACCCTGTACTTTCCGCCAATTTTGCAAGACCGTCACGCTAACCTGTAACTTGACAATTCTTTGGACAATTCATTGACAACAAATTACTTTATCGATTATTTTGATGTTTATGATTAGTTGTTGCAGCCCTAGTTTCCACATTTATATAATAAATCTTTTCTTTTTTTTCTGATATGCAGGAATAAGCAGAGAGGAAAAATGTCGACCCCAGATCCTGCACTAGGACCTTCCCCAGGTCCCGGGCCTTCTCCTGGGCCGATGATGGGGCCTGGACCCTCACCCGGATCTTCCCATGGCATGATGGGCCCAAGCCCTGGACCCTCCACCACATCGGGACACAATGTCTCTCAACAAGGAGCAACTGGATACACACAACAGGACAGTATGCACCCCATGCACAAAGTAAGACCACAATACAGGTTTTTGGATTATATTTGCACTTGTAAAAGAGGCAAAACTTATATCTGTTTTAAAACAGTATTAACATACAGTTCTGTTTATTATACCTTATATGATGTTAGAGCTTGTCTACAAGAAATGTACACATTTGTG
This sequence comes from Silurus meridionalis, assembly GCF_014805685.1. Lineage (NCBI taxonomy): Eukaryota > Metazoa > Chordata > Actinopteri > Siluriformes > Siluridae > Silurus > Silurus meridionalis. The sequence continues at coordinate 5,126,419 of NC_060884.1, read as the reverse complement.
TGTGTGTGTGTGATTGTGCAGTCTCTGGAGGGTCTACATGAGAAGAATGTAGCGGAGGAATCTCGCTTTGGGCAGATGAAAGGCGTGTCCATGAGAGCAGGCGGACATGCTGGCATGGGGCCTCCACCGAGTCCTATGGACCAGCACTCCCAAGGTAAAAGCCATATTCTTGTGTGAGATGATGTGAGATGATGGAGTGATTCGAGAATTTACTGTATTCCTATTACTGTATTAATATTTATTATTCATTCATCAATTTCGCAACTTAATTGCATTTCATGTAGTATCACTATAGTGACTGTGTAATAGGTTTGTAAAATGAGTAAATAAGAGTTACAACTATAATATTTCAATATGTAATTGTCTGTTTCTCCTACATCTAAAGGTTACCCCTCTCCACTGGGCTCCTCGGACCACGTCTCCAGTCCTCTTCAGGCCGGCGCCCCTCCGTCCTCCGGTCCTCTACTATCCTCTTCCTGCACGTCCTCCAGTCCACTGGAGGGTGCTGACTCTCAGCCGAGCCGTTCTGGGACTCAGAGCAACACACCTGGATCCTCTTCCAACCCAACACCTTTTAACCAAAACCAGCTGCATCAGCTCAGGGCCCAAATCATGGCCTACAAGATGCTGGCACGTGGACAGCCTCTCCCCGACCACCTACAGATGGCAGTACAGGGCAAGAGACCCATGGCAGGCATGCAGCAAGGCCAGGCTATGCCAAGTCTGCCCCCTGGTGGAGGAGGAGGGCCAGGTACAGGTCCTGGTCCTTTGGGACCAAACTTCAGTCGAGGGCATGGTGAGCAAAGTTCTGATGCTATACACAGTAATATCAAAAACGATATAATGGATCAAAATGTCAAAATGCTGAAATAATGACTGTGTCTTGCATAAGGGTTTACAAAAGCCTTCCCACATGTTAGATGGAATTGAAATATTATTCCACCTGGAGCTTTGACACAGAATCTAAATCACATGGAGGTATGGGCTTTGAGGTCTGGTCCAGATTTAGTTTTTTTGTTTTTTTTTTTAACCAAATTGGATTTCCTTTTATAATGTGTACATCTATTCAACTCTCAGGAACAACTCTTTATGGACTCAGAAGCATTTTTAAACAAATCTAACCCCTGATCAGTTTCCTTTGCTAGCTATATTGATTTCCTCTTGACTGATAATCCACAGGCTTCTCAATTTTATAACGTATTATTAATTCCAAATAAATAATACAATAATTTTATTTCAATTCCAGGTTACAATGTGGCAAACTTTAAGAGGCATGAATCGCAAGACAATGGATAGGATGCACATAAAATTTTTTCATATTTGGTCTATATTCCGACATATACCGTATTAGACATATACATATACATAGACATAAAGTATAACATAACAATAATACGTAATCAAGTGCACTGAGCATTTTGGCTTAATGCTGTGGTGACTTAAGTAAAGGTTCAGTGTGTTCTGGATGCTCCTCAGTGTTGAGTGGTCCAAGTGTCCCCCCGTCTGGCCCAAACACCGTTCCCCCTGCCAATGGGCCACCAAAAACCTGGCCTGAGGGTAAAACACTTTTATTTTCTTGTACAGTAGAGGCAAAAAAAGTTTTAAATTATTAGAAATTAACTCTGATTTCTTCTATCTACTTACTGTGTTTGGTTTGGAAAGATCCCAGAGTATATTTTAATATTGTAACATATTTGCATTGCTTCGAAGGTCCCATGGTGAATGCAGCCACGCCTTCAAATGCCCCTCAGAAGCTGATTCCTCCCCAACCCACTGGTCGCCCGTCTCCGGTGCCCCCTTCTGTGCCTCCTGCTGCCTCCCCAGTAATGCCCCCTCAAACTCAGTCTCCAGGCCACCCCGGACACTCAGCCCAGCCGGCACCCACCATCCCGCTCCATCAGAAACACAACCGCATCACTCCCATGCAGAAACCCTGTGGCCTGGACCCTGTTGAGATTCTGCAAGAAAGAGAATTCAGGCAGGAGACAAGCTTCTTAGAATATAATGTTAACATCAGACCGTATATCGTTCCATATTTCACCTAAAGCCAAAAATACACAAACGGTGTAGTATTTTATTTGTAAAATAGTGTTTTTTCATCAGGCTTGAAGCTCGCATAACACACCGTATCCAGGAGCTAGAGAATCTTCCGGGCTCACTAGCCGGAGATCTACGTACGAAGGCCACCATCGAGCTCAAAGCGCTCCGACTGCTCAACTTTCAGAGACAGGTTTGCCTTCGATGGTTAATTGGTCAAATGTAGGATTTAAAATTTTTTTTGTGTTTATTACTAATGTAGTAACGAAACTGAAATTCCACTGTGCGTGTGGTGTAGTTGCGTCAAGAGGTGGTGGTGTGTATGAGGCGTGATGCGGCTCTTGAGACGGCTCTGGATGCGAAGGCTTACAAGCGCAGTAAGAGACAATCCCTTCGCGAGGCTCGCATCACTGAGAAACTGGAGAAGCAGCAAAAGATTGAACAAGAACGCAAGCGGCGGCAGAAACACCAGGTAAGCAACCAAAACAAATGCAGTAAACACAATATAATGCAATGTTTACCATAATTATCAGCATTGATAAACTATAATTACCAAAATCTAACACATTAAATAACTATTAACATTCACCAATGTTTCAGTGTTTAACCTGCATTGACCTTCATAGTGTTTATTTAAATTAAACTAAATATTACATCTGTAAAATCTGTAGTTACTTTTAAATTTTCTAAATACTGTATATCAATGTTTATTGAGACTCAATTATATATATATATATATATATATATATATATATATATATATATATATATATATATATAGTATGTATATTTTTGTATATTAGCTTGATTTATTTTATACATTTTTCTTTGCACTTCTGGTTAGATGTTACCTGCATTTTACTGGCCCTTTACTTGTACTCTGCACAATCACAATAAAGTTTAATCTAATCTAAATCTAATCTAAATATGCATATCAAATGTTTAGTGTGCAGTCTGAATTTCCCTTGATTTCTTGTTTTCTTTCAGGAATATTTAAACAGCATCCTTCAGCATGCCAAAGACTTTAAAGAGTACCATCGCTCCATCACTGGAAAGATCCAGAAGCTGACCAAAGCTGTGGCAACGTACCATGCCAACACGGAGCGAGAGCAGAAGAAAGAGAATGAACGCATTGAGAAGGAGAGAATGAGAAGATTGATGGTAAAAACACGCATACAAGTATACACTTCAAATATGACATATGTGTAGCATTAATACAGTAAATGCCTTGGTTTTTTTCACTCTCCAGGCAGAAGATGAAGAGGGTTACAGGAAGCTGATCGATCAAAAGAAGGATAAGCGTCTGGCCTACCTGCTGCAGCAGACTGACGAGTACGTGGCCAACCTAACTGAGCTGGTTCGCGCTCACAAGGCAGCCCAAGCTCTGAAGGAGAAGAAGAAAAAGAAGAAAAAGAAGAAGAAGCTAGAGAATGCAGAAGGGCAGCCGTTAGCTTTGGGACCAGACGGAGAGGTGGGTGAAGGTTCATCTGTTTTAAGGTTAAATTTCCAAAATATGTACGTATGTATTTTCTCAGTGCAGGCGTATTATAAACTAGAGGTCGACCAATAGTAGATTTTACTAATACCAATAGCTAGGTTGGATTGTACCTTCTGATTTTTAAAATGAATACTGGATAAAAAAACAACACTCCATGTAAAATTGTATTAAACTTTATTCCAAAAAAAACCCCCACTAATAAATTATAAAAAATGTGCTAAATGAAATGAATATGAATGTATTAATTATATGAATACATGTAAATAATTAAATAAATTATAATTATTGAATATAATATAGGGCTCTTCGTGCAGTGCACAGTCTCGTCGTGTGACATCGTAATGACAGCAGACCGGAAGCTGGAAAAACTATCTGTATGGATTTTTGCTGATAGTTGATAGTTCCAGCAATCGACTATCGATGCTGATTATCAGTAAAACCGATAGTTGTAGCCGACTTCTATTAGAAATGTCCGCTAATGTGCAGTGAATAATAATTACTTTGATAACTGGTGAATATACTAAAAGATCGATCAATTTTGCATGTAGACAGTGTCATAGGATATTATACACATTTTATAAATTGATAGACAGCTAGATAGATAGATAGATAGATGGATATACAGTATATAAAAGTATTTTATGTAATCATAGCAAACTATCGGAAATGATGTGAGTTAAAGTACAGTGCACACATTGTCAAAGTGCACATTGTGACCAGTGTTACAGCAGAAAAGAAATAATCATCAAAGTTGCAGTTTATGTCATTTGGCAATAGTGGATGTTGAGCTAATACTAAAACTGGTTTGGTGCAGTTTAGTGAATCCTATAACAGACTCAGAGCCGTGTAGAAAATTCTAAATCTGGTTTAGAGCAATGTAGAGTGTCCTTGTGTAGAATATAACTAATTGCCAAAAGTTTGTGGACACCTGGTCATAAGTATAGTATGTGCTTTTAAAGCATCGCATTCCATGTTTAGTCCTAATTTGCATTTATAATTCCCTCCACTCTTCTGGGAAATATTACACTAGATTTTGGAGTGTGCTTGTGGGTATTGGTGTTCATCAGCCACAAGGGTGTTAGTAAAGTCAGGTACTGATGTATGTGAGGTGAGGAGGTCTGGGATGCATTTTGTGTTTAAAGTCATCCCAAAGGTGTTTGAGATCAGAGCTCTATAGCAGACCACTCAAAATCTTCCTCTTCAAACCATGTAAACTATATCTTCATGGAGCTCATTTTTGCACAGAGGCATTGTCATGCTGGAACAGGTTTCAATTTCCAAGTTCAAGTGAACATTAAATTTGATTACACCGCATCCAAAGACGTCCTATATAATTGTGTGCTTCCAGGTTTGTGGTAACAGTTTGGAGAAGAAACACATATGGCAGGAAAGGACAGGCGTTTGTATATAATCACAAACACAAAACATGACTAATCATGTTCCTCATTCAGAGATAGTAGCTACAAAAAAATTTACAGTAGTTGCTAAATAATATGCTTTAATTATGACTGAGTAATAATAAGACACAACAACTTGGAATATTGCATGAATTTTTCCTGATTTAAATCTGGTTTTATTACACTTTAAATTGTACAGTGATCTTATGTTTTCCATAGGGTATATCATAAAGTTAATTTTACACGTCATGATCCGTCCGTGCAACTTCTTTCCCTTGTAGCCGCTGGACGAGACGAGTCAGATGAGCGACCTGCCTGTGAAGGTGATCCATGTGGACAGTGGGAAGATCCTGAGCGGAGTAGATGCCCCCAAAGCAGGACAGCTGGATACCTGGCTGGAGATGAACCCTGGGTGAGCATTTTGCTAGCCTGGCTTGAGGCTTTTTACTCACGTAGCTGGTTTTATAGCAGGATGTCTTTGTTTTGAACGGTTGTTCTCTTATTGTTCACAGATATGAGGTTGCCCCAAGATCAGACAGCGAGGACACCGGCTCTGAGGAGGACGAGGTGAGGCAGCTAGTAGTGTCGTCCTGTATTTTTGTTGAAGTGATAAAATTATTATGCTGACAGGAAAAAAATGCAGTTGTATTGCTATTAAATTCAATTTCTAATGTCCATTTATATTCTCTAAAACTATTTTTTAGATATTCTAATGCAGTTAACATTTTTTTTTCCTTTCTTAAACAGAGAACATCATGACATTAATCGTTTTTTATTCTATCATCAATAGTCATATTTATTAACATTTGTTTTTTACTATGATTTTTATTTATTTTAAATTTTTTTCATATTTGATTAGATTCACAATCTTCATCTCCATCATCAAATTTTTGTTATTTATGTTTCTCCATCATTAAATATTCAGTATATGTGCCAGTCTGGGAAATGGGAAACAGTATATGTCTATAAACACGAATTAAATTTTTAATTCTTAGTAAATAAGTAAGTAAGTAAAACATTTTTTTGTTTTACCTTCTAATTAACTGAAGGAGGAAGAGGAAGAACAGCCCCAGCCATCGCAGGCTCCTGTGGAAGAAAAGAAGAAGATTCCAGATCCAGACAGTGAGGATGTATCAGAAGTGGATGCTCGTCACATCATCGAGTACGAAACCTTCAGACAGGAGAAAGCCGAATAGAAGGCACTTAGATGGTTCAAGTTAAATTAAATGTGATTAGCCATAATTCATCATCTGTCTGTGTGTGTTGTAGGCATGCTAAGCAGGATGTAGATGATGAGTACGGTGGTGCTGCGTTCGCACGTGGCCTGCAGTCGTACTACGCAGTGGCTCATGCAGTCACTGAGAGGGTAGACAGACAGTCGTCCTTGTTGATCAACGGCCAACTCAAACAGTATCAGGTAAAAACTTGAGATAGTGTAACTTTCTTTATTGTTTTAACACCTCCCTGGATAAAATCATGTCAGAAACCAAAACTATATTCCTGAATGATATACAACATAGAAATTACAGTTCTGGTTATTATATTTATATTATATATATATATATATATATATATATATATATATATATATATATATATATAAATATATATATATATATATATATATATATATATATATATATATATATATATATATATATATATTTTTTTTTTTTTTTTTTTTACTGACTTCTGAATTAAAATGATATGTGCTTTATCTAAAATTCGGAAAACAAAGGTCAGTATTATGAAACAAATTCACTTGTTAAGTTAAGAGTTGTAGTGAAAGTGCTTTTAGTATGATACACCGCGTTCCAAATCTACATGAGTAGACTGAATGTGAATAACTGAATAGAAAACTGAATTTGAATAAACTGGTTTGAATAAATTAATATTATGGTATATACTGTATGCAGTATCAGAAATCTTCAACCAGAAAGGCAAAACAGACAAACTAAGAAAAGATAACAGAGCTTAGAACATGTAACTGCTAAATGCCAATAGACATAATGTTGAACATTTGTTTAGCTTATCGCTACATATTGAGGACATATGTATATTGCATAATTCATTTCGTAGACGACGGTATTAGCAAGTTAGCTATAAAGATTAGGCTAATATATCTGTCTGGTAAAACATTTTGCTAAGATGATTTTGCTTTAATGTATAATCTGCTATAATACAATTAACAGTATTCTATTTAAAATCAGATGGATAACTTTATGGACAAAAGTTCACATATACATTTAGTCCAAACTTTCTTTGATAATAGCCTTCACTCTTCTTGGAAGAGTGTATTTGCAGAGATTTGTCATTCACGAGGGTGTTAGTAAAGTTCAGGTAATGATGTAGGTAAGGAGGCCTTGGGTACAGTCAGTGTTTCAGTTTATTCCAAAGGTGTTCAATAGGCTTATGGTTAGAGCTTTATAGCAGGCCACTCAAGACCTTCTACTTGAAACTTCATGGAGCTGGCTTTGTGCACAGGAGCATTGTCATGCTTGAACAGGTTTGGGCCTTTTAGTTCAAATTCACCACATCCAAAGACATCCTATACAATTGTGTGCTTTTAACTTTGTGGTATCAGTTTGGGGAAGAACCACATATGGCTGGAGAAGTCAGGTGTTCCAATAAATTTGTTCCATACAGTGTAGACCCTTTAGACCCTTCCCTTATATCTTTTAAATGTCAATACTCTAATCTGTGATTTAATCTGAATCCTATTCTATTCATTTTATGTATCTTCAGATTAAGGGTTTGGAGTGGCTGGTGTCTCTGTACAATAATAATCTGAATGGAATCCTAGCTGATGAGATGGGTTTAGGAAAGACCATCCAGACCATTGCGCTTATCACCTACCTCATGGAGTACAAACGTCTCAATGGGCCCTATCTCATCATCGTACCGCTTTCGTGAGTCACGCAGTGCTGTTTCAGAACCTTTTGTTTATTTCTTTGTTTGGTGCTTGATTGGAAATTTGTGTTTTTTGGGGGCAGAACTCTTTCTAACTGGGTCTACGAGTTTGACAAATGGGCCCCGTCAGTAGTGAAAGTCTCATACAAGGTAAGTGCGTCTGGAGACGAGCCTTGTATTTGGCCACAAAAATGCTAACGCTATTATGAAAACCTTATCAGACATTTAAAAATGTATATTTACGTGCTTAGGGATCTCCTGCAGCCAGGCGGGCGTTTGTTCCTCAACTCCGCAGCGGCAAATTTAACGTTCTCCTCACCACCTACGAGTACATCATTAAAGACAAACAAGTCCTAGCGAAGGTAATAAAGGAACATTTGAGTGTCCGGGCAGAATCTGAGATGCAGCTGATCTGCTGTCTGGTTTGAACTCATTCTCATGCATTTGTCACTGTGATCAGATTCGCTGGAAGTATATGATCGTGGATGAGGGGCACCGGATGAAAAACCACCACTGTAAGCTGACTCAAGTACTGAACACACACTACCTGGCTCCGAGGCGTGTCCTGCTGACGGGGACGCCGCTGCAGAACAAGTTGCCTGAACTGTGGGCGCTGCTCAACTTCCTGCTGCCAACCATCTTCAAGAGCTGCAGCACATTCGAACAGTGGTTCAACGCCCCCTTCGCCATGACTGGAGAGAAGGTCTGAGTCTTTGGGTTTTTTTTGTTCACTCCAGGCATGACATCATAAAAACAAAAGCAAGCTGGTTTAAAGCCACTTCTACATAAAAGTCTAAAACACAAGAAAACTTTAAAGCAAGTAGAATAATTTAGCATCTACAATATAATTTACTTCTCATTCTTGATAAACCCACATTTGGAGATGTTATGATTCATCTTGCATATTAAGTCACATGTCCTTCTTTTGTCCAATGTTAAGTAGGCTCTGGTGTGAATATTCAAAACTATGGTTGCACTTCTTAACATTAATCAATTTGCTCAAAGAGCGATTTTTCCGGTGCTACTGGATTTATCCCAGTACAACATGAAGCATTTATATACTTTGGCCTTCAAATCATTAAAACCATTTCCTCAACTATGTAGTTGGATAAGAAATAGTGGGTTTTTTTTGTATTGAATTGTAGCTGCAAAACTATGATTGCTAACAAAAGCTTGTACACAAAACCAATGTAGCATCATGCGAAAAACCTTTATGTGCGGGCTTTTACCTTAAAATAGCTTGAGATCATGAAAAAAAGACATTTAACCTGAAATGAACAAGAACGTATTCATTGTTTTTATTTTGTTGTATGAGTTAAACCCTAATTTTTTCTCTTTGCGCTCGCTACTTTTTTCTCACATACAGGTGGACCTGAACGAAGAGGAGACAATCCTGATTATTCGGCGTCTCCACAAAGTGCTCCGTCCCTTCCTGTTACGTAGGCTAAAAAAGGAGGTAGAAGCTCAGCTACCGGAGAAGGTCAGGAGAGCCTTCAGCACGTACACCTTGACATCATTTGTCCTGAAAATATACAAAATATATGAAATGAGCACTCGGTTTTCTAAAATACTTTTCTCCAGGTGTCTCTAAAGTCATAACATTTTATGTACATAACAGCGCTAACATACTTCACAATATACTGTTCCAAATAAATCAAAGCATACAAAGATGCTTACAAAATATGAAAAGTCTGAGCTTTCCGTGTTTTGTTGTATCTTGCCGCAGGTGGAATACGTGATAAAGTGTGACATGTCAGCGCTGCAGAGGGTTCTCTACAGACACATGCAAGCCAAAGGGGTTCTGCTTACTGACGGATCAGAAAAAGACAAGAAGGTAAGTAGATGGGTCATTAGTTCAGACCTTATGATGATATCTTGTATCTGAAATAAGTGCAAGAGATATTTAATTTAAAAAAAATCCATGGAAATTAATCAGCAGCTATGCTATTATTTGAGTTAGTATCACTACTCAAATTTGACACCACCATCTCATCCTGAATTTATTTAATATATTTAGGCAAATTGATGTATATAGCATTACAAGTACAAGTACAACTTATATGCAGGTATTAAATAATAATAAACACATTTCTTCCATTTAAACACCAAAAAAGCAAATATTTATATTATTTTCATACATTTTGTATGTTTCTAGTATAGTCTATGTATATAGTTACATTTACATCCACATATCATGTTACAAACCTTTTTAAGTTGCAAAAGATCTCTGTTACAAAGCACTGAGACTGAAGACTCCTTCCAAAAATAAAAATTAAACACCTTACAGAAACCATATCAAGAAGGTGTTAACACTAGCCAGTATTATTGTCCTGAGCTACTACTAGAGAAAATAAATCAACACCCTTTGACCAATCAGATTTGAGAATTCACCTGCGCTGTGTTATAACACATGTTAAAACACTGTCAAATAATGAAGCCTCAAATAGATGTAATTATAATTCAATGTCTGTAGGCTGTGTGGTTTGCTAGAAGACCCGATACACTGCAATTGCTTTATAGCTAAGTGAATGTGTGTGTGTTTTAGGGAAAAGGTGGCACTAAAACTCTGATGAACACGATCATGCAGTTGAGGAAGATCTGTAATCATCCCTACATGTTCCAGCAGATTGAGGTACTACCTGCATTAAAGCAATCGGTATACTGTTTACCAAAATGATGTATAATCTAGAAGAAAGAGCACTTGGTAGCTTTTCTATCGCATCATGGGAAGTCAGCTGCAAGCTGCTTTAGCTGCAAGTCTTTACATGGGACGTCTACATAAACAATCTTTTTCATATTTAAATGTCTAAGAGCACTGTCTGGCTTCTTTAATGTTCATACTCTTTATTTAACGCAGGAGTCCTTTTCTGAGCACTTGGGTTTCTCTGGTGGTATTGTACAAGGGTAGGTCATTTAAAACATAACATTATATAGTACATAAATAATGTAAGCACTTACAGTAACCTTTTTTAAACCTTTGACCTCTAACCAGTGCTGACCTATATCGAGCCTCTGGAAAGTTTGAGGTGCTGGACCGGATCCTTCCCAAACTCCGAGCAACCAATCACAAAGTGCTGCTCTTCTGCCAGATGACAACACTGATGACCATAATGGAGGACTATTTTGCGTACCGCAACTTTAAATACCTCCGTCTAGATGGTATGACCAGCAGCGTTCATATTTTCATTCTATTTTTCATTTTAAATGTATAATCCTTCTACTTTGTCATTCCCAGTGTCACTCCCTGTCCGAAGGCAGCCAGGCATACAATTCTGAACTACTTTGCAATGACTCATATTTATATTTTCTCTGCAAAAAATTAAAAAAATCATTACATTAAAATATGTAACACATGTTCACCTTGATACTATGATAATCCAAAATTACCACTCTTTACAACCATGGTAAGCAGAAAAGCATCTCAAAAGAGAAGAATAGCAATAACATTAGAAAAATGTAGAAAGTTTTAAAAGCCAGTTCATATCTGAGGAACCAGAAACAGATTTCGGTTAAAAAGAAATGAACATTTTAATTTGATGATTTTATATTAGTAAAATAAAATGCTAAACAAATGCATATGCAGGTTGAAAGATATATAATATATAGTAAAAGATAATAACACCAGGGCAGACAAATCCAAAAGAGTCATCCAAAACAGGAAGTCAAAAACAGATAGACTACAAACGAGATCAAAAACTGGGAAAGAAGCATCTCCACATCAACGTATTTCAAAAAGTGTCATGGCTTGGAAAAAGTCAAAAGACAAGAGTTAATGAAAGTTTATTTTGCTTTATTTCCTTAAAGTAAGGCCCTTTTAGTAGTGTGTGTGTGCATCCATGTGTGTGAGCGCCGCGTGTGTCCGCATGAAATATGGCACACCTGTGCTTAATCAGTTAGAAGGAGAGTCAGAGCAGGAAAGTGTGTTACATAGCGATACATAGCCAATGATACCATACATTAAAGATACATATGAAACACAGATGCGATGTGATACGATTCGCCCCTATTACAATCCACTGTGATCCGATTTCGATTTGAGTCAACACAATGCGATATAAAGCAATACAATGCAATGGTATAGATGCAAAATACCAGGCTTTGCAATTTAATATGGTACAAATAGTTTAATTTTATTGCCTTGGTTTAGACAAACATAAATTAAACATAAATAAAAACATTTTAACCCATGGAAATATGTTAAAAATGATGCAACGTGATACAAATGATAACTTTTATCCGATGCAAATTTTGTTTGCACATCGTTAACTTTTATGGTGATGCACCAATGCGAATCGATTAATCTTACCATCCCTAATGCTCTACCTGTTTTGATGTTTTATACATAGGAACCACTAAGGCAGAGGACCGCGGTATGCTCCTGAAGACGTTTAATGATCCCGAATCGCAATACTTCATCTTCTTGCTAAGCACAAGGGCAGGGGGTCTGGGCCTCAACCTACAGAGTGCAGACACGGTGGTCATCTTTGACAGTGATTGGAACCCTCACCAGGTACCACATTTATCTAAACATTGGGCTTTCTTTTGGTAATAGATGCATAGAGCACATAGTCTGGGTAACATTCTGCTTTGAGACAATGTTCATTGTTAAAAGCGCTATACAATTAAAAAATGAATTGTACAGTGTATTTAGTATAATATAATCTGTATTTTGAATAAATGGAAGTTCCTTAAAAAAGACTTTATTTTTGAGTATGTCATACTCAACTTTAAATGCATACAATTTCCCGTGCTTTTTTTCTATCATTTCCTTTTGTAGGACCTGCAGGCTCAGGACCGGGCTCATCGCATCGGGCAGCAGAACGAGGTGCGGGTGTTGCGCTTGTGCACCGTGAACAGTGTAGAAGAGAAAATTCTTGCTGCTGCAAAATATAAGCTCAACGTGGACCAAAAGGTCATCCAAGCAGGCATGTTCGACCAGAAATCTTCCAGTCACGAGCGCCGTGCGTTCCTGCAGGCCATCTTAGAGCATGAGGAGCAGGACGAGGTCTGAGATCTTTACATGTGCTATCTTGTTTTTTTTTTATTTCTTTTATCTTTTGTTACTAAAATATTGACTGTCATCTATTCAGGAGGAGGACGAAGTTCCAGATGATGAAACTGTGAATCAGATGATTGCAAGGAGTGAAGAGGAGTTTGATCACTTTATGGTTTGCCTTCTTTTTACATATTCAAGTGGTTCTGATTACATAGAGCTGAAATATTTTTTTTTGTGCCTCAACTCTATTGTCCTCATTTTCTTTTCTTTTCTTTTTTTTATTCCTCTGGTTCCACCATGTTTACCTAAATATTTTATTTTATACACCTACAGCACCATTATTAATGAGATGACTCAGTTCATTTCTCTGTCCCAGAAAGTAGCTCCACCTATAGGTGGATTCTCTGCACTGCCAGCCTTTTATAAAAGGCAAAGAAAGCAAAAACTGAGAGTGAAAGACTGCTCCTTTAAAGTAAAGGGTTGTACCTCATTCATGTTAGTTCATCATGCATTAGCTAAAGTGGACAGATCAAATAAAAATTAACTTAATTTAGAAATGTATTAGTAAATGTTGAAATACTAAACTTCAGTTAATGTTAAAAATGGAATCTTACTTTAAAGCTTTGTTTTGTTGTTTAAAAGTCCAGAGCATTGGAATTACATTTATTTATATGTTAGATCTTGCGATAAAGTTCAGTATTATTTTAAATGGAGTGTTATGTTTGTAAGTTTGTTTGTTTGTTTGTTTGTTTTATAATTGGTTGATTAATTGGTTATCGGCTATCGGTTAATCGAATACCATTGCCAGTTGCCTCATAAGAAATATGAGATGAGCAGCGCTTGTGTGTTGCAGCTGAGGGAGGAGCTAAAATTTCTGGGCCAGAAAAATGCAAACAATCTGAAATAAAGTGAGTCACATTATTATTATCTCAATGGTTTCTTTAACATCATTTGATTACGATAGGTCAATATTAGAAGCCACACCTGCAATAAAATGGAATAGTTTAGACTATCATCCCTTTGCGCAGCGTATGGATTTAGACCGGCGTCGCGAAGAGGCTCGGAACCCGAAGCGCAGGCCTCGACTCATGGAGGAAGACGAGCTGCCCACTTGGATCATGAAGGATGATGCTGAGGTCGAGCGGCTCACCTGCGAGGAGGAGGCAGAGAAAATGTTCGGCCGTGGCTCACGCCAGAGGAAGGAAGTTGACTATAGTGACTCGCTCACTGAGAAACAGTGGCTCAAGGTCGGAGGTTACTATGTAAAAAAAAAATGTTTTTTTTCTTTCTGGAAGAGTTTAGAAAGTACTTATTCATCACTGTCTTTCTACAGGCTATAGAAGAAGGCACGCTGGACGAGATCGAGGAGGAAGTCCGCCATAAGAAGACGACCCGAAAGAGAAAGCGCGATCGTGACCTCGATGCCGGTCCATCAACATCAGGGACACGTGGAGCTAGAGACAAAGACGAGGACAGTAAGAGACAGAAGAAGCGTGGAAGACCTCCAGCGGAGAAGATAACACCGAACCCTCCCAGTCTCACCAAGAAAATGAAGAAGATTGTGGAAGCTGTTATTAAATACAAAGAGAGGTGAGAACTAGTCACTTCCTGTGCTTTGACCTGTGCTTGACTTTTTACTAGCTATAGCTTGGACATAAATAGATTTTTCTGAATTTTGCATCCTGATGGCCTATAATTCATAAACCCATGAGTCGTTAACACACTTTCCCTGGTCTCGCAGCAGTAATGGCCGGCAACTGAGTGAAGTCTTCATCCAGTTGCCGTCTCGTAAAGAGCTCCCCGAATACTACGAGCTGATCCGCAGACCCGTCGACTTCCGCAAGATCAAGGTGACTGCACACTCCCACACATTTACATGACTTTGCATTCATTACTAACCTAGAATGATGTGTATTCTAATAACTTTAATAGTTATTTCTGGAATATATATTATATGATTAAAACACCAGCTTGATTTCAATTTAGAAAATGCAGCCTAGAAACCTTTACTTTGTGGATAATCCAGGAATATAAATCCACTAATTTATACTCTCACAACTATACCGGAGAAATTTCTATCAAGGATCTAGACTATATGTACAAAAGATTGCGGACCCCTAACTGTAAGATTCGTATGTGTGTCCTGAACACATGTAGACCCCATTTGCTCTCATAATAACCTCCTGCGAAGGTTTTTTTTGGGTTGTGCTTTTGGGGAATTGTGCTCATTCAGCCACATGGGTGTTTTAGTAAAGCCAAGCACTGACTTAGGTGTTTTGAGGAGACCTGGGGTGCAGTCAGCATTCTAATTTATCCCAAAGTTCAGTAGGGATGAGATCAGCACTCTATAGCAGGTCACTTAAGATCTTCTATGATGTCGAATGTTGAATATTATGAGAGGATTTTGAAGGCATAAACCTACTCAAGAAATTGATTTATCTTAGGAATTTAAGCTTGGAAATTTAAATCCAGAAACTTTCTCTTAAAACAATAAAGTAAGTATTTAAGTGTACAGGTTCAAGACTAGGAATTTAGGACTGGAAACTAAGAATGTAAATTTACATGCTTAAGCATAGCAGCAGCTTTACTTTAGGAAGCTTGAGATTTTAGTCTGAAATCTAGAAAACTAGGTCCTTGAATTATAGTAAAGAAACATGTAACTCCTGTAACTGTCTGTGTTCTGTGTTTTGTGAATTCATGAATTCAATTAAGAAATTTGGCTAAATGATGGTAAAAATTGATAAGAGCTCAAATCTAATCGGTGTGTATTTTGTGCAGGAGCGAATACGCAGCCACCGCTATCGCAGTCTGAATGACCTAGAGAGAGACGTGATGCTCCTGTGTCAGAATGCTCAGACCTTTAACCTGGAGGGCTCACTGGTGAGAAATCACACACCAATACACACATTCCCCTGTCTTGTAAACTGATACAAATATTCACGTATAACTTTCTTTTTTTTTTTTGTGTGCGCACGTTTAGATTTACGAGGACTCAATTGTGCTGCAGTCGGTGTTTACTAGCCTACGACAAAAGATTGAGAAGGAGGAAGAGAGTGACGGAGAGGAGAGTGATGAAGAGGATGAGGAACAGGACGAAGGTTCTGAGTCTGAGTGTGAGTATACGATATTGCCAGAGGTGCAGCGAGGATTAGGTTTTAAAATGCAAAGATGGTGGAAATGTGTGACATGCAATCCATAGGATTAACATCTATTGCACACATGCTGGTCATGTGATCACATTCTTTCATGGAGAGCCACTAAATTCTGGATTCTGAAGTGACCTGATAGCGCTCTATTCCAAAGATTTCAACATCAGTTCCAACATACATTATATATTCTCATTTAAACTGTTATAATTTGCTCCTCAGCAACTTTTCTTAAAACATTAAACTCCAGGTTCTGTGATCTACAGTGCCCAAGAATGAAGATAGTAGAAGTTGGGCATTTTAGCCGACTTTGGAGCTCAGCTATATCTGCATTTTAAATATAATTTCTCTTACGGCAAGCATTTTGGTCCAGCTTTCAGAATAATGTATGACTATAAGTCTGTATGTGTGTGGGTTTGTGTGTGTCTTATGATTGGCAGCTCGTTCAGTCAAGGTAAAGATTAAACTTGGCAGAAAAGAGCGCAGTACCGAAAGAGGAAAAGGCAGAAGGAGGGGAGGAAGAACCAGAGCCAAGCCTGTGGTCAGTGATGATGACACAGAGGAAGAACGAGAAGAGGTGATTTATACGCATCATGCATACATTGCACACATTATACAATACTCCCTCTATATCAAATTTAAATAGTCAGCCAAGACTTATTTTGGTCTTGCACTATAGGGTGAATATCACAATAATGGCGTAAGAAAAAAGACGAGTGCCGTCATAATGTTGCAATGTTTACCTAAATCTCATAGATTAGATTAGATTAGATTAGATTAAATTAAATTCAACTTTGTCATTGTGCAAGGTACATGTACAGAGCCAATAAAATGCAGCTAGCATCTAACCAGAAGTGCATAAGTAGCCTATTTACAATAAATTACAGTAGATAAATAGGGTTTGAGATACATATATATACAGGGATGAGGGTGATTAATGTACAGAAGGTGCAGTAAGTAATAATATATGGTATATATAGTAATATACAATATACTGTGCAAATGATATGCGTATACAGACATGTCAGAAGACAATATACTCAATGGCATGATATAGTTATGTACAAGTATGAGTGTATGTATGATACAGTATATACAGTATAAATATGGGTGGACTGTACAGTAGTGCAAATGTGAGTTATGGATGTTATAAACAAATAATTGCAATAATGTTTCGCTGGAAGCGGCTTAAAAACAAAGCAAGAGCTTCTTAGCTCCTATTTCTCCACATTAAAGAAAAATGAAAAATAGTGAATAGTAAAATAGTGAATATGTTGGACTCAGAGTTCCAGATGGCAGTGCACCTGAGTATGAGTTACAACAGAAAATATGACCCTGCAGTAGGGTCAAAGTTATACTTTAGATCCTTTGAGCAGAATGTAAAGATAAAAACGTGGAAAATCTGGACATATTAAAGAATTAAGAACTATTATGTTGCTGCATCACTCTCATTTATTCAGTGTAAAATCCTGTTTTCTTTTTAATAGACTTCACAACTTCACTGCTAAACAAATGTCTGATTACACAAAACATGACATACAGTCTTGCCAAGTTTGGAAACACCCAGTCTTTTATCATTTTTGAGAGACATATGCACGTTTCTTTTGTTTCTATGCAACAAACTAGATCATTTAACAATTTCAAAATTTACTTTGACCAAACAAATATATAATTGTACAGATGTTACATTTTATTTGCATTAAAAAGTCTTCCCTTAGCACTCTTGGCATCTGGACAGCTTGTTTCTCCAAACATTCAGCTGAAATATTTTGCCATACCTCTAAAACACGCCAAAGGTGTTCTTCTTCTTGGAGATTTTGTTCTGACCTTACGATCCCAGAGAAGTTCAACAGGATTTAGGCCATTCTATAATAGATGACACTTCAGCTGAGTGTTTGCTCATTGGGTCATTGTCTTGTTGTATAGTGAAGTTTGTTTCAATTAGGACTGCATGGCATTGAAGAGTGGAATGTTAGCCATGTTGGTTCAGTATTCCTTTTGACATTCAATCTATATTTAACTTACATGTATAAAATGAGTTAGCATGTTCTCTATATATAACTAATAAGTGTAACGTGAACTTTACATGTACAGTAGCTCATTCAGAACCTATTGTTTGCCAGTTTGATGAAAATTAATACAGTTAAATGACCAAGTTTGTCACATACATACATGTTCCTTTTGTTTATGTCTTTCAAAAATTATAAAAGGGTACTGTATTGAAAACCTGCAATTTAAGTACATATTATGCAGCCAAATGTCACTCGTGATCTCCTGCTCGTGTGTTTCAGGAACGCTCTAACACTGCCAGTGATGAAGACCAAGGATAGAAGACACTAATCAACGTAAACTGTGTTGTTAACGCCTTAGCAAAGTCGCATCTTTTTTTTTTGCGGCAATTATTGTACTTTTTAGTCACGATGAATTATATATTGTATCGATAAATAAATCTGAATTGATACCAGGTTAACCACACACACACACACGCACACACACACACACTGGACATAGCTAGTCTAGCAACTAGTAAATCAAATAGACAGTTGTGCTTATACTGCATGCGCTTTGATGTTGACAATTTGTAGCACACTGCCCCTTTGTGGACCCATTTGTTTTTACAATGAATTCCACATTAGTCGTACTGTATATTGTGTGTATATTAATGATGTATCCTGTCAGCTGTTTCCACACGTGAATTATGTCGCGCTTGTGTTAAATTTGTAGTGCTGTGCCGTCTTCATTTCTTTTAGCGGCATACGATTGGTGAGCGATCATTTACCATTCAACAGCATGCAAATAGGGTTAGCAATTAATCTGTCGTTATATTTCTTTCCCAGCTTGAGGTACTTGTAACTAAAAGTTAAGGCAGCCAACAAGATGGTGTGTAAGAACTTTTGAGCTCCATGTACTGTGTATCGCGTCCAAAAAACGTGTCTGACACACCATTGGCGGTCTTGACGTGTTTGTTGCTCTGGATTAGAGCAGATTTCAGATAAAACAAAAGTTGATGTTGTTTTTCGATTGTGGACAGCATGCTGATTCACTGTATGTTTTGATTTTGTAGAAACGTGATGTCAAGTAGAAGTAAAAAAGAAAAAAAAAAGAAAAAAGCTTTTTGGGGTGTCTTCTCAATGTCATTTTATGGATCTTTCACTGGTATAAAAGTAATCAGACATAAAAGCAACACTGTTTTACTTTCATAACATTTTTACATTTATGCCTTTAAAAGGACATATACAAATATATTTACCAATATATTTATAAAGTGCTATTCTAGTGAAACTCTGGTAAAATAGGAAAGTGTTAACCTGTTTAGAGTAGAAATCTGTTTTATTTGTTAACGATTCATTAAACTTCAGTGTTGCACTCAGGTATGATTGCTTTACAATGGGAATTAAATCCATAGTATTGATTTGGTCAGGGAGTGTTCGTGAACACTTACATAAATCAATAAAATAATGTAACACCGCAGTATTGTAGCTTTGCTGTACCGGGAAAATCCTTGCATTATGTAGAAATTGCCCCATATTACACACATTTTTGTTTGTAATGTATGTAAATGTCCCCCAGGTGGAAATAGGGCCTAACACACACACACACACACACACACACACACAAACCATTAACCATCACAAGACTAACACACCTTCATTCACTTCCTTCCACCCATGGCTTTAGGTGAGACATCAGGATAATCATATGCATGGTTCTAGTACTTTACTATGTAACTTTTGTTAAAAGACACCAGCATCAATATTATCATTCATATCCATTCATTTTTTTAGTTACTAATATTGATCAGAATGTTGGTTGAGAATCTTACAAAAATCCTAACAGAAAATAATAAGAAAACGAACCTTTATTCAATTTATAATATGCTGCTTATAATTTGCTTAAAATTGTTAAGCCAAATAAACCTTTACATGATTTTGTATTTAAATAACAGTGAAAGCCTGTGGTCTGATCTAAACATGAATGGTCAAATGCACAAACATGACAGTATAAAATAAATGTTCTGCATCAAGGATGGGAACGAGATTCTGAAATGTTTTTGTTTTTTTTGTAAATAAGAGTAATATTCATTATAATAGTGTTCGTGGTGTTCGTATCCCATATTGCTTTTAAATACAGGTGAATCTCAATGAATTAGAATATCAATAAAAAGTTGATTTATTTTAGTAATTCAATACAAAAAGTGAAACTCGTATATTATATAGATTCATCACGCACAGACTGATATAATGACTGATATATAAAGTGTTTATTTCTTAAAATTTTGATGATTATGGTTTACAATTAATGAAAACCCAAAAATCATTATCTCAGAAACTTTGAATATTACATAAGACCAATAAAAAGAAATTACTAATAATAAAAAAGATTGTTAACACATTAATATTGGACTACTAAAAAGTATGAAAATGTCAGAACTCAAAACTAGGTCGGGGCTCCCTTTGCATGAATCACTAGAGTGGCATGTGAGGCGATCGGTGACGCTGCTGACTTGTTATGGAAGCCCAGGTTGTTTTGGTAGCAGCCTTTAGCTTTTCTACGTTGTTGGGTCTAAAGTATCTACCTAGATTCTCCATGGGGTTTAGGTCAAGTGAGTTTGCTGGCCAATCAAGCACATTGATACAATGGTCCTTAAACCAGCTATTAGTACTTTTGGCAGTGTGGGCAGGTGCCAAGTCCTTTTGGAAATTGAAATTAGCATCTCCATAAAGCTGGCCAGCAGAGGGAAGCATGAAGCGCTCTAAAACTTCCTGGTAGACGGCTGTGCTGACCTTGGATTTGATAAAACACAGTGGACCAACACCAGCAGACCACCACTGACTGTGCAAACTTTACACTGGACATCAAGCAACTTGGATTCTATGCCTCTCTTCCTCTGGGACTCTGGGACCTTGATTTCTAAATGAAATGCAAAATTTTCTTTCATCTGAAAATACAACTTTGGCCCACTGAGCAACAGTCAACTGTCTGATGAATCTATATAATATACAAGTTCCACTTTTTGTATTGAATTACTAAAATAAATACAACATTTTATGATATTCAAATTTATTTGGATGCACCTAAATTCATATAATTCATAATTTTGTTATTAAATATTCATCTTTGCTCATTTTTATGTCAGTGAATTCAAATGTCGGTCAAAAATCTTCTTAGTTAGCAAACAAGCTAATTTGCCCAATAGCTAGTCAGCAAGCACTATTATTAGCATAATAATATCTGATATTACAGTTACTGGTAATATCAAAGTCACTGGTTGGTCGGTGTGCGTGGGTGGGAATGTGCACGTCTACGTGTATTTGAAGCTTCACTGCTTCTGGAAATACTGTGTTTGGCCAGAAGACCAACTTTCAAGAATTTCCTAAATGTATTTTAAAGACTTTCACAGAGTTAGCTGACGACCTGCTGGAACACCTGACCCATGAGGAATGAAAAAGGACAGAGAGAAGTGTCTGTGCATGACTGCTTCAGATTCTTCTGAAATAGAAACGAGAGAGAGAGAGAGAGAGAGAGAGAGAGAGAGAGAGAGAGAGAAAGAGAGAGAGGGAGAGCGTGTGTGTGTGTGTGTGTGTGTGTGTGTGTAGAAAGTATAGAAAGACCAACTATCAGTGTGTAAAATACATTGAAGACCACTCTTAAGATTTTGAGCAGCTGGGACATGTCTGGTGTTTTAAAATGTCTTCTAATATGTTTGCTGGAGCTACCAGGCTGATGTAGTCATGGAATCTATACAAAGCTATATATTTGTGTATATAACACCTAAGAGCACCTATAAAGATCTATTGTACCAGATTTCAAGAAGCAGTTTATCTTTTCTAGTGCAGATTTCTAAAGTTAATTTCTAAAGGAGACTTAATACTGTTCTGGCAGAACAGAAAAAATCAGAAAAAATCAGAATGTTGACAATATTCAAACACCTTTATTTGTAATATAACAATAACTCTGTATGGTATTTTAAAGGTGGGCTTATAAGTTATATGAATAATACAGAACTGGTAGAGTTTAACATTACACACTGCATCTTTAATATATATTTTTATTAAAACTCCAATGAAAACATTAACAAGTTTCCCCCACCTCTTTGATTTATATTATTAATCTGTGGTGATGAACAGAGCTGTTCTGGCAGCAGGTCGAGCTAATTACACAAAGAAAAAGTGTAAAATAACAGATAAATCAGATAAAGTCTATTCAGTTCATCTAAGAACTTCTTATCTTTTACATCATTTTTACAAGACTCTGAACAATCGACTTTACAAACAGAACCTTTAATGCAATGTATCACATTTGATACAATGTGGTAATGCATGTACTGGACAACCCACTACACACACATAACTTACACAACACACACATTCATCGCTTCTACAATCATTGCCAAAGGGCAAGTTGGGTCGGGCCTTGCCTCATATGTACACACACATCCGATTGTATGGATGTCTTTGTGCATAGTGTGTGTGCATAGAGTGTGATTGAGGGACTCCAGTGTTATGTGGTTTAGCAGCTTTTTCTTCATTCCATAGATGCTTTTCATCATTTGCTCTGTTCCATCAGCAGCATTAGCTCATGGGCTTCTCCTCATGTGCAAATAGGAGCACAAATGAACTTTTAAAAGCACTTGTGTTTTGCAAAGTAATTATAAATATTAATTTGCCCAGAGATTAAGAGACCATCGCACCAAGGTATCATGTAGCCATTTTCAGATGCAGGCTGGGTGATGAAAATTTGGCTTTATATCACACCACCAACTTTGCATAATTGTCATAGGTCCGGACCAGGAGTGCAGCTAGGTATTTTTCCATCCTAGCGAATGTCCAAAATGTGAATTTGTACAATAATCACTTATCTATCTTCCAAATATAATATAATTTTTTCCAAGACAAAAAATATCATCCACATACACAAGTCATAATACATATTGATTTCGGCTTCTGTTACAAGGACAAAATGACTACCTACATCAAAAAAGCAGAAATACAATTAGGCCTGTCTCGAAGATTCCCCCAGATGGAACACCACCTGGGTCTGTTCCCCAACAGGGAATAGTGTTTCTATGGGGGAGGATTTCTAGAACCTTCTAATTGCTTCCTGGTAGGCAAAAAAATGGGTGTCTCTCTCTGGCACAAGTGATGCCTGTTTAGCACAATCAGAATGCTGAGAACTCACTTGGGATTTTGTATTGAAGAAAATTCTGCAGCATTTTAAGATTATTATAATATTTTTTTAAGGGGGATGCAATGAACTTCCACAATTATCGTTATTATTGTATATAATCATAATAATTAAAATAATAATAATAATAATAATAATAATAATACTTCTTTAATGTAATTAAAATGCATTTTTTCTAATATATAATCTCCCCACTTGATATATGTATATCTATAAATGTATAAATACATATATAGGAGCATCTGTCATCATTTACATATACCTTATCTATCCATAATAGTTAAGCGGGCGGGGGGCGTGTACAAATATTATCCCTTCGTGACGTGACTGCAAACCCCGCCCCCCTACCCTGTGTTTCTTCGTTGTAAGACATCACGCCACTGGCAAAGCCACGCCCCCCCCGCCCCACCCGGCGCGCGCTTCCCTCATGAGATGGATGAGGTTGGATGCAGAGCAGCTCTTTGACTGTACCAGGACACTCAGAAGGAACTGCTACTGTAAGGAAGGAAAGCCGTACAAGATAGGCGTACTGTAATATATATTAGCGGTACATTTACAAAAATAAATTAGAAATACATTGAATAATTCGAATAAATAAACCTGTTGAGCGCGTGGGAAGATGCTGCTGAGGGAAAGCTGCGGTGTAGTTTTGAGCTGCATTGTGCTCGGATTCATCTCTCTGCCTTTAAACCGTGAGTACCATTTAATTAGCTGTTAATACTAGTGCCTTATTAATAACTTTTTATAGATATATGACTATGTACTAATAGTTAATGAAATACATATACTATAATGCTGCATGTTGATACTTTTGATTGTGGTAACTGTATTTCTACATTAATTCGATCAGAGCACTTAGGGATTAAATCTACAGAGAAAAGATCCATCATTTATTGTTTACAACACAGTCACAATGAAAATGTGCTTCAAGGGACATTCTCATTAAACTATGCTTTGGGGGTTAATGTTAAAACCTTATGAAAATCAGCCTTAGACTGGAATGAATGGGATTCAGATGGACAGATCTCATTGGCTAGACAGCGGCAGCACGTGACAGCTCATCCAATGAGGAAGAAGGCCCTGGTTTGGTTGTGTTAAGCATGATGCATGGACAACCAGTGGGTGTGATGGAGACCAGGTTCTCTGTGTCCGGTCTCTATTTCTACAGGAATCATTCGCAGATCAGTAGATCCAGCATTAGTGCCGTATATACATGGCATTTGTGCAGTGTCAGTATCTTAATATTAAAGCTCTTTTTTTTAAACATTTTTTAACATTTTATGCATTGCAATTATCTCATTCATACAACTGAGCACCAATGGGGTTAAGAGGCCCAGGACTGGCAGGTTGGTGTGGCTGAGATTTAAATTCATGACCTTCAGATTCAAAGTCTTAACCACTGAGCTACGACTTTGTTTTAAGCATCAGTTGCTCCAGTAGTTACTGTACCACCCAGATAATGCGCTGTCATTGCTTTATTGCTATTCATTCTCTCTCTCTGTCTCTAAAAACCTGTTTTGTCATCTGTAAAAGAAGTTGACAGACTTGTCTGAGCAGTGCTTCCACTTCAAGCATTTCGTTCTTGATGTATTGATAGACAGATACCCAAAACATTACAACACTACAGATGCACTGCCATTCAGAACCTTTTAAATTACATTTCTATAATACAAATCTATAACCATGAGAACAGCTGAGAGTGAACGATACAAGGGATCATTTTTTGGAAAGGAATATTACATGTTTATCGTCATACTGTGAACACACTATAAAAGGGTTAGAGTATGTTTTGCTGTTTTTTTTCTCATGATGGTTATAGAGTGGGTTAGTGGAGCTGTTCTGATTAAAAAAAAAAAAAAAAAAGCCTGTAGTAAAGAGCATGGTTGGGTTTTAAACCTGCCCTGTGGCAGAGAGAAAGACCAGCAGTCCACTTAACATTAACACAGTTCTCATGTAGAGCCATAAAAGGCAGGAGACGAGGCTAAGAGGTTTGTATTGGAAGAAAAATGAGATACAGAAACGATCTCAGACCGCTATAAGTCTGTGATAACTGAGGGCTGCACTGCGATTCTACAGTCACCGTATTGTAACAGTATATAAGTATAAATTTGCGTCTTAAATCAATTTCAATCCTAAATCAGAGATACGGTACTGTACTGTACTAGTCATTCTGATTATGGATTGTTAAGTTACATCACCATTATAATAGAAGAGCTGAGATCAGATATCTCACTGTTGAATATTATAATCTGAATCGTCAGAAAATCTTGATTCATTTTTATTACAGGAGCCTGCAAAGTGATATATTTAAACTTTAAATATCACGTTTTCCGAATGACAAATTTACACACGGACCTGTAGAGTATCATGGAGTTTGCATTGAGGAGTTGTTTATTTAGTATTTTCCTGAAAAATCTCCATTACTGCTTTCAGGCATTCAGTATAAAAATGCGAGAACAAAAAAAGTATTAAAATTAATAAAAATGAGAGCACATCTTGCTGTGCTGGGTTACGATTGCCAAAATACGAGGGCACCAAAAATAACCTTATAAAGTGTTTTGTCTTTAAGGAACAAATAAAAGCTTTTATCACTCCAAGGTTTTAGAAGCTATTTTGGGTTAGTTGAGTTTTCTTGTTTACTTCAATTTAAGACACAGCAGTGTCTTGCCAGCATGGCGTGGTTCTAGTAGGTATGCAAAAATATCTCCTGTTGACGTAGATAAAGTCTGAATGGCGTGTGGAAATTTTGAATTGTAGAAAGAGCGCTCTGTTTATTTTTGACATTTTGTTAAGAACCAGTTTTAGTAACAAACAAAAAAATATAAACCCTCGGACAAGCCCATTTTTACAATAGCACCTTTATGTTAACCAGGTGTGAGTGGAAGTAAAAAAAAAAAGAAACACCGAATGTTTTGTAAGTGACAGCAGAATGCTAAAATTCGTTGACTCAGGTGTAACGTTGCACATTATACAGACTGAAATATTATCTGTAGAAGAAATCTGCCGCTCTAAATGTACTTCATATCTAAAGGTTAGAGCTTATACTGTAGATGATATGTATTTTTTGTTTTGTTTTTTTATGAATAGAGGAATGAACCCCCCAGAGTGGGTCAGATGTGGTGGGTGGGAAACTATTTTTAACCTTTTGCTTCCTGTGTGAGTTATAATCTGGAACTTTTTACCCTTTTTCTCTTTCTCTCAATGTCTCTTCCTCAAGTCTATAAAAGTAGTTTTGCCATGCAAATTCTCCACCAGAAGAGGACAACCCTGGGATCCACATTTCTGCTTTTTAGCGTTATCCTGGTGTGTTGCAATAATGTTTTTTTTATCATTGCAAAACCATTCTGACTAATAACCTGTCTATTGGCAGTTGCCTGAGATTTTACAGGCTGCAACATTGCTACAGCATTTGTCAGTTCCCGATACTGTTTTTATCCCTGTCTTTCCCCACCTCCTCCATTGTCTGCGTAGTATTTGAATTATGCAGAGCATCCTCTGAGACCAATGAGCAACTGGTGGTGTGATTACTAAACTCCTCCTCTCAGCATTAGTCTTAAAGAGGCAGGCAAAAGTGTCATCAGCTGAAGCAACAATTATATTAGTATTGTTAAAACCACACACACACACACACACACACACACACACACACAGGATGTTGTTGTAACCTGGGTATGTCTAACCTGTACTATGAGCAATACCCAGATTTACCCTCATTCCCCTTTTCTCATCTTCTACTCATTTCATGAGACTGGGTTTTTTTGGGTTTTTCCTCTCCCTCTTTCTCGGCCATATCTATCTATTAATCTATTTATGAGTTTTTCTTCATTGTTTTCCAGTATTTTATTTCACCTGTCATACCTTGCTACCTGGTTACATTATAACCACATCTAAAAAAACCATTACAGGGTGTGTATAGGGTGTGCGTATGTCTGAACTTCAAAATCATTCGAGTGTACACAATGCATGTTATCTGTTCAGATAAATTTTGCGGCGCTTCCCATGATACAGGTTTGTGATGTGGGTAATCATTAACCGTTAAACCGTCATTAGACCTTGAGAGCTTCCTAGATGTTTTTTATTTTTTTTATTTTTTTAAAATAAGTAGAAAATATTCTTCTCAGTGTTTTTTTTTTCTTCTTTACGATAATAATGATTTCCATTCATCCCGCTGTTATTATAATTATTATTATTGTTAACCGATACCTTAGAAACAAACCTTTGCTTTACAATATTCTATTGAAGCTGCTTAAATGCAATTTTTCAGGGACAGAAATCATATATTTGGTTCTTAGAACAAAGATTCTTAGCTTTGCTGGGTTTCTTTAAAATTCATTAGTTCAGCAGAGGGATTCGGGTTGATTCAAGAAAGTGCGATGTTTTGATAGCAGGTCACCTCTCATACAGCACAGGATTAAAAAATGACGAACCGTACCTTTAATTTTTCTCTTTTTGCTGTGCTTCAGGTGTGGCTGCATGTAACGAGCGTCAGTTTAAATGTGGGAACGAAAAATGCATCACAACCCGCTGGGTGTGTGATGGGATGGACGACTGCGGAGATGGAACCGACGAGCTCGCTGCCACCTGCGGTAAATCATACACACTATTGTCACAAATAGATCTCACTGCAATGCTCTTTAAATTTATACCTGCATTCAACAATTACTCTTTTAACAATGTCCAGCTGAGAAGCAATGTCTGCCGTCGGAGTTCACCTGCAGTGAGAACCCTGTTGAGTGCATTTCCTCAAGTTGGCGTTGTGACGGAAAGGCCGACTGTAATAATGGAGCGGATGAGCTGGGCTGCGGTATGCTGTGATCCATTATGTCGTATTATAACTATTTAATCGCACGTATACATTTGAGATGTTTCAGTCATGCGGGTCAAATTTGGTCCTGTTTCTGGATCATTGTCATTTAGCTTACTTATGTAAGTACTCATTATGTAAGTACTCATTATGTAATTATAGGTTTAAATCAAAATCCCAAAGAAGTACAGTACTTTTTTTCTGCCAAAGTGCAGACACTTTGTTTCGATTGGCTGGAACGCTTTTGGCCTGCTTGGTAACTTGAGCATAAATATTATACATTTTATGACACGTAACTCTCTTTTATTTGCGCTAATAAGCCTTCTCTACAGCTAGCTAGCTAGATAAATAAAACACCAATACGTAGGTAACACATTCATAATTGTGATCCGAATTTGCAACTGTGTGATTAGCGAATGCTTTTGGAAACGAAATCATTTGTTTCATTTGACAAGTTAACAATAATACAACTATGAATTGTTGAATATAATTTTCTCCGTATTTTAACTCTCCTCAGTCCTGAAAAACTGCACCGCAGGCGAGTTCCGTTGCGCAGACGGCCAGTGCATCTCGTCCTCATTCGTCTGTGACGAGGACGCCGATTGTTCAGACGGGACCGACGAAGCCTCTTGCCCCAAGCCCAGCTGTATAGCTGGTTCTTTCCAATGCAACGACTCGGTGTGTGTTCCTCAGCTGTGGGCTTGTGATGGAGACGCAGACTGTGCAGACGGCTCTGATGAGTGGAGTGAGCACTGCGGGGAGAAATCACCTCCGAACATCTGCAATGGTCAGGAGTTTCAGTGCAGCAACGGACAGTGCGTACACAACATGTGGCGGTGCGACGGAGGCTTCGACTGCATCGACCACTCGGACGAAGCCAACTGCAGTGA
Source organism: Silurus meridionalis (assembly GCF_014805685.1). Classification (NCBI taxonomy): domain Eukaryota; kingdom Metazoa; phylum Chordata; class Actinopteri; order Siluriformes; family Siluridae; genus Silurus; species Silurus meridionalis. The sequence continues at coordinate 5,097,556 of NC_060884.1, read as the reverse complement.
GTTCAAGTCTGAGAATATGATTTAAGCATAAAAAAAAATTAAAAACTCTGTTTGTACTTGTTCTTTGTTGTGAGCATGTTTGCTTTCTAAAAGGTCGTTCAAGAAAACATTCAAGTAACCCTGTACATATTTGTTTTCACCGCTAGCTGTGGCCACATGCCGACCCGACGAGTTCCAGTGCAACGACGGTAGCTGTATTCCCGGCATCCGCCAGTGCGATGGCGAGTACCACTGCAAAGACCTGAGTGATGAAAACGATTGTGCCACTGGTGAGCTCATTTTCCCACATTTTTCTTTTCCTAAACAGTAATAGATACCACGGGTTGATATTTAATGCTCCTGCTTCTCTGCAGTAAGTAAATGCGACGGTCCGGACACTTTTCAGTGTCGCAGCGGAGAGTGCATCAGCATCGATAAAGTGTGCAACAAGCAGCGTGACTGTAGGGACATGTCTGACGAGCCCATCAAAGAGTGCAGTGAGTGCAAGCTTTATATAACCATTCACACACCAAAGTGTCCTAGTGTCCTTGTCTGTTAGTTAACAACCTCATATGTGTTTTGGATGTGTGGCTTTTCGGCTGCATTTGTTTGAATTGTGAGTTTCAGTGCTGCTAACGCCTGCCGAAATCGCTTTGAATAAATGGAAAACGTGTCAATTACTAAATAAACAGACCCTTTTTTTTTTTTTATTTGTTTTCTCTTCAGATATCAATGAGTGCCTTGAAAATAATGGGGGCTGCTCTCATACCTGTAAAGACCTGAAGATCGGATATGAGTGCCTCTGCCCTTCCGGGTACCGCCTGGTGGACCATAAACGGTGTGAAGGTAATGGCAGTGTTCTATCAGTCCACATTTGAGATCCATAATATTAAAAATCAGCCATGATTGAAATTGCTTCAGTGTTGCTCCACAGGTTTCTGCTAATTCTTTATTAAATTTAACAGCGAATAAATCAGGACGTTGTGTTTTTGAGCGTGAAAACAACAAAATGAAGAGGTTTCTCTAGGATTTTCATTTGACATCAACTTTGTTTTCTGCTTCAGACATTGACGAGTGTGCTGACCCTGAGACTTGCTCTCAGGTGTGCCTGAATCTTGTGGGCAGCTACAAGTGTGATTGTAAGGAGGGCTACGAGATGGACCCCATGACCAGAGAATGCAAAGCTGTTTCTGGTATGTCTTCATTTAGACATTTTCACAATTGCACATAATACAGGAGTAGTTATGTTTATTGACAATAGAACCGGAAATCATTTGACACCTACCGAAAACCATTAAATTGTCCTAGTAAGAAGTAGCAAAATACTGAGTACTGCAACTATAAAAATTAGGAGGATTGGGGTCAGTTTGAAACATGTATAAGGGAAGTGATCACTAGCTGGCAAACGGTGTGTGTTACTAAAATATAAAGAATATATACTTACCTTTGCAGGTAACATTCCGTACTTGTACTTCACCAACCATCACGAGGTAAGAAAGATGACACTCGATAAGAAGGAGTACACGTGTCTGATCCCGCAACTGAAGAATGTGGTGGCACTCGACATGGATGTGTCCAGTGGGACGATCTTCTGGTCCGATCTCTTCCACAAAAAGATCTACAGGTGAGCGAGTTTTATCGCATCGAGTAAGGAAAGCAATGGAGGAATAGCTTGTATAATGTCATTTGTAAAAATGAAAAAAAAGCTCAACGACCATCAACACTCATCAAATCATAACTTTATCTTTTCAGATCATTTTAAATGTGAATTCGTTCAACTGGTTCATATCATTCCCACGTTTCTGGTCATTAATCTATGAAAAATGTTTCAATCAACAAGCTTCACTAGTTTGTTTAAAGGAATAGATCAGACTGGCGAGCCCTGAATGTTTTTTACAGATCCACAATGCAAAATTGAGCTTTATTTGCTTATTCAAATTTAACACACTTTGATTTATTTTTCAAATTCTGCATTTGTACTTGATGGAATAAACACAGTGTCAGATGCACATTTGACCATTTTGGAGCAGTTCAAGTAAATTTCTGGTTATAAAACACTTTTTCTTCTTTCCTAGCTCTCCCATAGACAAGGCTGCTTATCCATCCAACCACATCACCCTGATCGGCAACCAAAACTCCTCTCCTGGAGGCTTGGCTGTCGACTGGATACATGGCAACATCTACTGGACCGACAGTTATTCTCAGAGCATTTCTGTGGCCAAAAAGGACGGGTCCAACCAAAAGACTCTTATCAGAGACGGGTTGGATAAACCACACGCTATTGTTTTAGATCCAGAGCGCAAGTAAGTTACTGTTCAAGAGCTATAACATTTCCCTTTATATAAGTGGTCCCCAACCCCCAGGCCGCGGACTGGGTCGCACAGTCAAAATACATAACTTACATTATTTCCATTTTTATTGATCATCTGATTCTGAACGATGTTTTATTTTGGAAAATTACCGGATTCTCTTCGCCACATCTGTCTATGACTCACTCTTGATGCATGTCATGATGCCTCGGTCACATGTCTTACCTACATCCACTACCTTCCTAAAGGAGCTGCTCCGGCCGCTAACACATAATACATTAGCGCTAAATTGAAACCCCCAAGCTCGCAAAATGAACAAAAAACCAACACAGTGGATTCACGTTTATTATTATATTTAGAAAATACCAGTTTTTATGCCGGTCATATCATTTTGTTTTGTTGTATTTTTTTCTGCCACACCTTAAAGGCCGGTCTGTGAAAATATTGTCTGACATTAATCCGGTCCATGGCACAAAAAAGGTTGGGGACCGCTGCTCTATATCATTAAATGCGATGAGTGACTTGATAAAGCAGTCTTTCCTAACACACCCGATCCAGTTCCATGAGCTGGATCAGGTTTTTTGGGAGCTGAGGAAACTCAAAACTGTGTGAGAATGCCATTGGAGAGCCCCTTGGTCTATTAGGTTAATGGCTTGTGTATTTTTTGCCACTGTAGCTTCATGTACTGGACCGACTGTGGAAATAAGGCCAAAATAGAGAAGAGTGGTTTGAACGGGGCAGATCGTACTGCTCTGGTCACTGACAACATTGTTTGGCCCAACGGCATCACATTAGGTGAGTAAGCATTTTGCGTTTACTTTAGACCTTAATCATACAATGCCATAATCGAATGAATGCTCTATTGTAGTCTTGTTTTAAGTACTCTATAACGATGATCTGTATTATATTGAGTACTGCTTCTGGCCTCGTTCTGGCTTTGGAAGTACATCTGAAACGGGAGTTTTACATGAAATGGTACATGACAGTCTGCAATATGAATATCTATGTGTTTATGTTCAGACTTGATGAACCAGCGGCTGTACTGGCTGGACTCTACACTGCACACACTGTCTAGCGTTGGCGTCGACGGCGGTTTGCGTCATACGCTCATCGTCGATGAGAGGCACCTGGCTTTTCCACTTTCACTGACTGTGTTTGAGGTGCGATCGTGCATGCTGTTTCAAAAGTATATACAATAAATTAAGCTGTGTGTTTAAGAGATGATCAGCAGAATAAAACTTTTACCTCTTAATCCTGAAAAAATTCAATTACAAAATTCAAATTACAGATTTTCTTTTACTTTTTCTGTACTTGTAAAATAATTAAATAAATAAGAGCGACGTCATCAGCTACCGGTCTACAAATATACTCAAGTAAAAGTAAAAAGTAGCTTGTTTGAAATGTACTAATATGTCCTGAGTTGCTTTTGTTTTGTTTTATTTTGTTTTATTTTATTTTTTTTCCAATGAGGGTGGGGTGAGGTATTCTAGATTATTTAAAAAAAAAAAGAACAAGGGGATAAAAATCACAAACTTTCTTTCTCGTTCTTTAGTGCGCTTGTTCTTCCACCCATTTTTCCCCATTGCATTATTTATATATTTTTTTATTTTATATTTTTTTACTCTGTAATGGATATGATTTAAAATGTAGTTAAGTACCATACTTCAAACAAAACATACCTAAGTAAAATTAATATTACAGATTTTCAAAACTACTTTCGAAATTAGAATTACACAAACAAACTACTCAATTTCAGTAACGCAAGTAAAGTATTTTTGAGAAATTTATATATTTATTTATGTTAATTAAAAAATTCTAGCTTGTACACTAATGGATTTGTCATACTTATGTACATATTATTGACCCTGACTCTTGCGTTACTCTGTTATACAGGAGAAAGTGTTTTGGACAGACTTGCCGAGCAGAAGCATCCTGAGTGCAAATCGTCTGACGGGAAAAAACATTCTGAAAGTAGTAGAGAACCTGGCGTCTCCCAAGGACATTGTGGTGTTCCACAACTACAAGCAGCCCAACGGTAAGCGATTTCGACCTACAGTCACCCCAGAAGACAACCGAAGTCTCTTCTGCATGTCTCTTTAATTGTTGGTTTGCTCTACAGGTACGAACTGGTGTGAAGCAGGAAACCACGTGAATGGTGGCTGTGAATATTTGTGTCTGCCGGCTCCACGAGTGACTCCACATTCACCAAAATACACATGCACCTGCCCCGATCACAAGATCCTTGGCCCTGACTTGAGAAAGTGTGTGGAAGGTATGTATGCCAATTATGAAAAAGTTCTCAGCAAGAAAGTGTTTTTTTGAAGAATTGCTTCAAAGTATCCTAATGATGGTTTGGCAAGAAATCGACCAGATTACGCCTTCTTTTCAATGTGACCAAAAATCAGTCGGTGTCTGATGTTGCTTATTGTATTGGTCTTGCATTGTATCGGTAACATTTGTAACGAAACACGGCTACAGTTTAGTGGATTTGTGTTCAAGATAAATTGAGGGCATGAAGCATAAATAGGGACTTTAAAATGGTTTATTATACATATGCATATAAAAATGCCATTTACGATTAAATAAATATTTATAAATAAGGTTGTATAACTCGTCATTTGCAGAAAAGCATTATTTGAATAAGACTTTAGACTTTAATAACAATAGAATTGCAATGTTTCCTGAACAACTTTTGACTTTTCAGCAATGTTTTACATGTTTCCACAGTTGTAAAGCCAGTAACAACGTCAGCAGTGGTTCCACCTGCAGTTCCAGCTAGTACTCCATCAAAACAACCTGACATACAAACCACCACATCAACAACCAGAAGTACAGGCTCCATGACTTCCTCAGACGCTGCTGGGTCTCGAAAGAATGCCCCCGCAACCGAGACTGAGATCAAAGCTCAGGAAGGTAAAAGACACTTTTTAAATGTGCGTGTGATACGGAGCTACTCGGTGCCATGCGGAATGCATGTCATTGTTGTAAGTGCTATTTTTTCTTTTTTTTCTGTAGGATCAAACGATGTGTACGTTGCAGTCTCCAGCCCGTCGCAACACTCAGTCGCTCTCTACATCATCCTTCCCATAGGTCTGTACATGATCTTAATGCTGGATATATAAGAAATTAATAAGAAAATATATATATTCATGTAGTCTATACAAACTTTTTTCCTCGTTTTCTTATGCTGCTCAGTGGCGATATGCCTGACTGCATTTGGCGCCATGCTGCTGTGGCGTCATTGGAGACTGAAGAACACCAACACCATCCACTTTGATAACCCTGTGTACCAGAAAACTACAGAGGACCAGGTGCACATCTGCAGGAGTCAAAGCCAAGACGGTTACGTCTACCCTCCAGTAAGATCGCAGAATTGTCTCAATTGTCACAAGGTTGCAATTTACTGTAAAAACAGAACAAAAAAAAGTTGAACTATAGTAAGATTTATGGTAATATAGTAATTATGTTTAGTTTACAGTAAGGTACTATGTTTCAAATCTCATCAATGAATCAAACACCCCCATTTATTTGTTTTTTTTTTCAGCACCAGATGTTGTCTTTGGATGATGAGGATGAGGACATTGCATAATGGTTCTCTCAGAAAAACACAAACAACCCAACAGGAGGTCAAATCCGAACAACAAAAGTGTCTCAAAGTTTAGCAGGAACTTTAGCTGCTGCTCACATATTTTGAGGTTGTTTTTTTTTTTTTTGCTGCACAAATCTGAATGTGAACGAAAAATCCACAAATGAAGCATGGGCACAGAAGAATGTCATCATCCCTAATTTATAAAAAAAAAAAAAAAAAAAAAATGACCACTAAATATTTAACAATATTTTAAAGCTTTTGGACCAAAGTCCTGACAGCCATCAGATTTCCACGTCTTTTGCAGATGCATGTTTACGCGATAAGCAACAGGTCTTGCAGCCAAAATTACGATAAGATTAAAGCCAGTAAGAATCGAAACTCAAATGAAGGACCTTCGACAGCATTTTCACCTTGAAAGATGATTGTATATGTTTCGGTAAAACTTTTTTGAGAAGCCCCGCGTAAGGACCCGTGTGACACGTTCATACATTTTAAGCAGCAGAATGTACGAAGTGATGAAGAGCCTTTGCTCTGAAAGCATCTCCCGCATATTAAGGGAAGTATATTAAAGAAATACTTCAATATTTTTCGCCGTCATCTGTAAGATATGCGTGATTACGGTTCTCGGTTTTATAAAGAGAACAGAAAATCGAATTCTTATTATTATACAGACTTTGGGAGGTCAGTTGCTGTTATTATTATTACAGATTCGAATGCTATTCTCGATGAAAGATTCTCAAAAACACTTTCGTGCGCGTTACTGATTCCCTCGAAAGCTGAAAATATAATGAAACTCTTGCTTATGATAAATACACACGGAAATGACATACACTACAGCTAAGATTAGAGTTGAATAATGCTGGAGTATTTCTTTAATAGAGCGTGCGAATATTGCACAGTATAAATGTCTGTGGTTGTCCATAGGCATTTATATCGCTACTGAATGCATTGTGTTTATATCATAGCCATCGCTGGGCTTTACAACAAAAGTGTTACCTGTAGTAAGACGTTACTGTAAATAATATTCGCTATGTGGAGTTTTACTTTTCCTTGCACTACAATTTTATTTTTAAAGATTTGGGTTGGATTTTCTGAATGACGAACCAGATTGGAGTACAAATTATTTTTTGCACAGTAAGGAGAGCTCTGGTACAGAAAGTGAAGAGAGATCTGAAGCATCATGAGCCATGACAGCTTTTTTGTTTAATATCCGAAGGTCACGATACTACGATCGCCTTTCCAAAGAACTATTCAGGGAGAATAAAAATAACAAAACACATAAATCAATATAGGTTTGCATTGCTGGCATTTTGCACTTGAAGACAGAACAGCTTGTTACCTCTTGTTGATGAAGAATGCAGATACGGTAGCTTTACGATATTTTGTTGTGAATGACCAACAGCATCTTTGTGCTTTCGGGTAGCTATGTACCTGTAGCGATGTCTTCTGTAGATTAGCTAGATACGTGGCTTATCTGTTTGTTCTCGTTTGAAACATGCCTTACGATGAAAATAATATTTGTTGCCTTAACCCTCAGGTTTCAGAACATACACTTCCTCTATATAACTGGCCAGAAATATACAACCTGATAACTGTTAAATGGGGGACCTTTTTTTTTTTCTTCACAATGATATTTAAGAGCATGTAATCAGCATCAAATCATGTCTATCGACAACGCTGCTGTTTTTTTTTCTTTTGTACACTCCATGAATTGCGCAAATATCTATTTTGAAACAATGCAAATGAAGTCATAACCTGAAGTTAAATGTAAACTGTAAATAACGCCTGTGTATATATATTTTGTGTGTCTTTGTCTTTTTTTTTTTTCTTTTTTTTTGGAGTTTGTATATTTCAAACCACAGATTTGTAAATAGGAAAGAAAGTGCTTTATTTATTGTAACATATCTATATAATGTGTCATTTTGTTTTCTAGCATCTTCATTATTTGGGCTGTTCTTATAACAAGAAATATCGTTCACACTTTATTTAGTCTCTAATCCCCTCTCAGACATAGTTAAGTCGACGGTATCACCCCACTTACTAGGTATAGTACCTTTCTTTTTCTCTGCAATTACTGAAAATACCTGCACTGTTCTAGATTACACGACATGTCATTTAAGACTTTCTTTCTATTTGATAGTGCTTTTCATTTTGTCAAAGTTAAGAGTATAAGTAAATGGACAGGTCCTGTGTGAGAAATTTTCTGAAAGTTCATGAAAATATGGTTCTTTATGTGCCACTATAATCCATATGTAACAACATTGTTGATATTTTGCTTGATGTTAATTGAATATGGGACCAAAACTATCTGATAAAATGGGCCATGCTAACATCCGAAATGTAGTGTGTAAATTTTATCGAAGACGACACTAACAAACTCAGAAACTCATGCAATGTATTGCTCATTATAATATTTGTGCCTTGAAGGGTTGATATTATTATTATTATTACTGTTATGTTTTTGTGTGTCGAAAGTTGCAAAATCTTGAATGAAACAATACACTTGCTTTTGTTGTGTCCCTTGAAAAAAGAAAGATTAGTCCGTCATAGACAACTGCAGTAGATCTGAACTTTTAATAAAGACAAGAAAACAAATGAAGCAAAGAACACAAACTAAATTGTGTTTATTTTCTGTTATTGTTAAATAAATGTTATCTTTTAACATGACCTTTGACGTCTTAATTTATTTTATATTCTAGTTCTTTGAAGGTAAAATTGAAGTGCCGCTTTGAAACCCATCATGCATTTTATAGTTTTTTTATTATTTATATTTTATATTTTATTATTTTTATAGTAGGTTAAAAGGTCGTTTTCTGGCCACATTATAGCGTCGGCTGTATATTTTTAGTTGGTGGTCTGATTTCCAACCAAATAATGTTATAATGTTGCATCTTGCACTATTTGTTATTTTTAATTTTGTAGCTCCAGTGCAAAATCAAAGAAGCAAAATCTGTTCCAATATTGAACACGCCTGGATTATTGAATTTGGTGTAATTCCGACTGTTTTGGAGGAAATTGTGTAAATTGGTTTGGTAGACGTACTATCCCTGTAATCTTTCATCAGCATGTTTGGACACCTAGTGCTTCCTTCAGTGTGTTCCTTGGCTTCGATTAGTGAATTTTGTACTTTTCCATGACGTCACAACTATACACAAATCTAATGGTAAATCTGGAATTTATCTGAAAACTTTCAAACAACACAATGAGCCTCGGCTTGAAGTGAAAGCCACCTGGCAAACCTTTTCAGCTGGAAAGTTCTATCACACAAGCTACAAAGAAGCTCATCTTTCAGGTTTTGTTTAAACACTTTTGTGTACACTTCTACCTGTTTCACAACGTTTTTAGGGCTGAATACTTTAGTTAGTATCAGTAGCACAGAATTACCATCACATACACCAGAAACTCATTCCTTTCTTGAACAGAGTAGAAAACCTTGGCTTCAGCCTAATGGCACCGTGTGAAACGCTAATGAATAATAGAGAGATAAGGGGATGTTGATAAGATAGATGCTGCACCATAGGGACACTCCCAGAAACTCAGAATGATGAATCCCTTTCCACCCACCCCCAACTTTTTCCTCTTCGTAACCAAGAAAACTGTAAAAGAATGTTAATGATAATAGTACAGAGATTTTATAATAATTAAAATGCAATCTAGCACCGGATCCTGAATGAACTGAATCTTTTGGGGTTTTTTTCTGACTAGAATAAGATAGGGCGGAGGGCCAGTGAATCATCACTAAGGGTTTCTCTGTGTGTTTCTTTGGCAAAACATTTTACCAGCATACTCTTGTGTCTCTATTATTCATGAGGTACACATACAATGCCATTAGACTGAACCACAGCTTTTCACTTCGTGCAGAAATGGAAGAGGCTTCACAACTGCTTCTATATTCTATAGCAATTATGTTTGAATCAAAATCCGAATCAGAAAGAGCTTTATTGCCAAGTATGTGTGCACTTACAAGGAATTTGTTTTGGTGACAAGCTTTCAGTTGTACATTTTCTTAAAAAAAAAAAAAAAAAAAAAAATACGTTAAAGCACATTTTTTTTTATAAAGAAAATAAAGAGTATTTTATAAATAGAGAATTATTAGGCAATTAGGGAAGTATACTAATAAAGAAAAATGTGTAAAATTGCTATAAGTATATTCAAAAATTGTTTTAAATTGGTTAATCTCCAAAATAAACATCTTTGTATATCATAGTAAAAATGTTTCATTTTTCACTTTAATCAATTATGATTTTTTTTTTTACTACATAATATTTGGTGAATGCTGTAAATCATTTTAATTCATTAATATTCAATTTAATAGAATTTCTACCCTATTTTTATTTTATCTATCGTGTGCCATGATAAAAAGATCGAAATTTCACTGTAGGTTTTACTGTGAATGGTTGTGGATGTGACGAAATAAAAACGACTTTTAAAACTAACAAAAAAAATGCAACCTAAACAAAAACCTGTCTTGGTCTATTGTCTAGGAAATTATTTCAAAAACATCGACATGCATGAGTCTGGACGGGTCGCTAGCCTTAGCAATGAGCAAATAGACTTGAAAACAAAAGACACATACCCACACATTATGCACTTGTGACGAGTTGGCTATGGCGGTCTGTTTGTCTTTTCTAAGTTGATACTGCTGGACCAATGTGCTTTGTGAAAATGGTCCTGTTTGGAATGTAGTCTGACGAGAATCAAGACTTTCAGGGTTTAGCGAGATGAGTCACACATATTTTCAGATACTGGGTCAACATTCTTTTCAGAAAACTTTTGCCATTCTTGCTAATGGATAAAAAAACCCCAGATACTCAAATTTCCTACACCGTCAGCAGATGTACTGATATACATCAACTCTAAACCCATACAGGTGGATGGTGGCTTCATCTTGTTCAGCATTCCAGAATCATTTAGCATCTGTGGCTTCATTTAAATATTCAAATGTTCTCCTTCGCTGATTGGCCTGTTTCCTGGTCATGGGCAGCTCTTAGCAGTCACGCCACTTTCAAAGGTGTGTGTCATTCACTGCCATGGCAAAACAACACTCACACTTTAGAGATCAGAGATAAAAAAAAAACAACGACTACTAAATAATACAACTTCAGTCTTCATATATTACCCCCCCCCCAAAAATAAATAAATAAATAAATAAATAAACATTGAACGATGATGAGTAAGTGCAATGAATAAAACAATAGCCCTTAGTTGATGTTCACATACTTTTCCCAGAAGAATATTTACCCTAAGCATTGCTGTGAGTTTGTAGTTGCTATAGAGGTGTGGAGTTATGAAAAGCAATCGTGCGCCTGGTGGCCATCCTATAGGGATTGTCAATGCATTCAGGGAAATTGAACTCGACCCCAGCAGCCCGACTGAGACCCGGCTTAAGTTTCAGTGTCTCTGAAATGTTAATTACGGTTTCTATGGGCACACCGGTAACAAACCGATAATATTAGCAAGTCATTTACTGTACGAGTTTACCTTCAATGCATTTTCCTTCTGGTCTCAGAAGTCATTGGTTAGTTAGAGTAGTTAATCTATTACAACTACAGATAAATATTTGCAAAGGGGAAATTTGGATACTGCAGCCATAAACCAGCACTTCATATTACAGTGTGATATTAATACTTGTGTATTAAAACATAAAGGTTCAGAAATCTTCTGTTCACAATTGAAAAGATATATAGATCTAAAGAATTTAATGCCATAACAGTGCAGTTGATTCATACATTTTTAGATAATAACTGAATGGAATAAAACAGAAAATGGTAGGTTATGTATGTAACTGTTTGCTTCTAGGAATAGACAACTACTAGTCAAGTCAAGTAGCAAGTAGCACATTGTGTTCTTACCAAATAAATAACTGGCAGTTGAAAACAGTTGCTAAGTTGCATTTACACTAATCTCAGACCTTCTGATATCTCTTGTTACTTGGATAGTGTTGCATGTAAGAGTCCTCTACCTACTTACCTCTCTATATACTTCTATAGTTATGGGCATGATCTCTTTACTTACAACCGTTATTCACTAAAGCATCATCTACAGCAAAAATTACTGTTTTAACTCCGTAAAATAAATATATCACTAATATACTAATGTACATACTAATATATCACTAATGTGATGTGCCAATTCTGTACCCTGACTCATCAATCATATCATAATCTCACTCTTTGAGATACTTTTAAATGCATAAAACCAAAGGATATACAAAAGATCTTCAAAATTGAGCTTATATTAGAACATATTATGGACTATTGTGCACACAGTTGATTGGTTGGTTTCGGTTTGTATTCTACCCTGCATGCATTTATTTATACCTATATTTTTTTGTGTATTTATTTTGTGGCATTCTTTGTGGACAGCAAATTAAGAATTTATTTGTATGAGGGAACATGTTTCTTTACTGTGCATATGAAAATATATAATAAACTAAACTAAACTAAACTATATTATATTATATTATATTATATTATATTATATTATATTATATTATATTATATTATATTATATTATATTATATTATATGTCAGTTTGCCAATTACAGTGAGACTCCTGCCTGTTTGCACAGTGCAACACAAATAAAAACTCCTGGGAAACTTGATCCATGTAATATATTGGACATCTTTTGCATTTAAATGCAGGGAAACTGGACTATAAATAATTGAGAAGTTATAAAATTTGCTTAAGCAATGCATACAGAAATAAAATATGATGTGTCATGTCCTAGGACTATATATATATATATATATATATATATATATATATATATATATATATATATATATATATATATATATATATATATATATATATATATATATATATATATATATATATATATATATATATATATATATATATATATATATATATATATATATATATATATATATATATATATATATATATATATATATATACAAACCCCACACTTTTACACTTTTACAAACAAGTTGTTTTGGATATTTAGATTTATGAATGCACTAAAGACTGTAGTTTATGACTCTTTATCAAGGTAATCATAAAGTAATATACGCCTCTGCAGAAAAAATGAGCCACATGCTTATCTCTGTGTGGTGGAAGTATGTTCACCTGTTACATCAAGGATATTTCTTTGTGACTAATATTTCACATCCGCTCTGGGAGCTGTCAGTTATTTAATTTAGGATAAGGTTTATATGTTCAAACAAAACAATTTATATCATTTACTCAACATCAAAAAATCTAAATACAATCTAACAAAGTGCCCTTGTATTGTAAGTCCTCCACATTAAAAAAAGGAAATATATATATTAGAATTTGGAGATGTTTGAATGAAGTAATTAAGAGGTTTGGTCAGATGTAGTGATCTCAGACTGCATAAAAACATTAAAAGTACAGTGGAACCCGGTTATGTCGATGTCCTAGGGGGTCGCCAAAAAGCATCGAGATAACCGATGATCAAGATAAACGAAAATCAAAATAGCGGCAATAAATTAACGTGCTTGAAATTTCTTTATGTGCATGATGTGCATTAATAAATGAGAATGTGCATGCACGTGTTTTTGAAGGGTTTTTTTACACAACAGCGTTGCCGCGATTTGTTTGATGAAGGCATGCTATAAAAATACATACAGTACATGTTTATCTGTCAGGAATCCACCTGCCACGCCCCCTTCGGCGCCCCCTTCAGCGTGTCAGGTGCTTTCTCGGCCGCTTTCTCTGAAGCTCCCGGATTCAATCGCGCACATATGGTGCTCGTTTAGCATCATCACCAGCTCCTATTTAAACTTCCACACTCTCACTGTCCGTTATTGTTGGTATATGTTGGTTCACGGCGGTCGTTGTTATCGCTCATGTGTACCGGCACTCTCTCAACGGCTGGTCTTTTCTTCCCAAAGTGCACCGCGGATTCCCCCCCGACCCTGCCGGTGTTCATTCTATGCTTTTGCTGCTCATCCCACGTTGAGCAGGGGGACACATCTGATTTGCCCACCTTTTGTTAAATGTTATGCGATGAACGGGACGCCTCACGTTCATCGCATAACATTTAACATAAAAAGGCATATGTGCACTAACTAACAGCAGAGATTCACCAGTATACAATACAACACCTGTAGCAGCTGTAAGCCTTGATTTTTCCGCCACTTCCGCGAGTTCTTCTGCGGCTGCACCGAGATAACCGACGTTTAATGGCAAATTTTTCCCCCCTTGTGCTCGAGATATTAGGGTTCGGCGACATAAAAAAAGTCGACATAACCGATAAAAAATGCTTAGAAAAAGCGAGAATTTGGCGGTTCCACTTCAAAAACTTTTTAGTTTAGTTTAGTTTAGTTTTTTTTTACTTAATAGGGTTGTCGAGATAACCGAGGGCGAGATAACCGGGTTCCACTGTATTTTGGAAAATGTTTTACTTCAACTACATCTGTTCAATCAATTCAGTGTTTTTTGGACTGAATGGGATTTGTAACAAAACACTGCAACCGTGTGGACATTTAGATGTACTACAATACTCAACAAAATACTACTCCTGTTATAACTTAGGTTAAAATGTCGAAAATATATATTTTGACATTTTGAAAGAATGAGAGTTTCATAAATTGAATGAGTGAATTTATCTTTTAAATCAGAAATCGGTGTTGTAGAGACAAAAATATTAATTTAAAGTGAGAGCCATTTTCCTAGAGGTTATTATTATTATTATTATTATTATTATTATTATTATTATTATTATTATTAATTTATTTAATTTGTTTGTTTGTTTATATATTTATGGCAGGGATACATTTTTATTTCAATAAATATAGCATTAGATATTTGGAAATGCTTATTGCTTTAGCTTAAAGAGCAATCCACAGGTGCCAAAACTGAAGAAAAAAAGTTATGTTTTTGCTGTACCAAGCAATGTATTAATTATAATAAAATACCTGGACGTTAAAAAAATTGAAAAAACGAAAAAACAAAAACAAAACAAAACCCAGCATCAATAAGAACAGTTTACATCTTTCATCAAGCGTCAGTCTTTCGTGTCTGTATGAGTATAAATAGATTTGTGTTGATAATGAAAAACAGTTGTCAACAATTAATCGTATATAACAATCAAACGTATTAAGCAAAGATAAACAATAAATAAATTATTAAAAAAGCATGTTTATATATATATATATATATATATATATATATATATATATATATATATATATATATATATATAAAATTAAGAACATAAGATTCCAAAATTATATAATATAAAAAAATATATGCAATTGGTAGACCACCCCCAAAAGAAAAAATATATATAATAAATAAAAAAAAGCACAACATATCTACATTTTTATGGTATTAATATTAGATTAGTAGTTGTTTTATTGCTTTATTTCTTTATGTTTATTTATTCAATTTTCTTATTGCTTTGATATTTTAAATATTCTGTATATCATTTAAATTCTCTAAAAAAAAAGGTATTTTCCATATATTAGATTATGCAACAATTATTACATGATTATCAACGTGTTGTTAATGATGACATTATTCAATTAAAAAAACACAAGGTATAGAGAGACGCTGCAGTTATAAAGTTATACAAATCATTTCATTAATATTATTTTCTATGTACATAAAACAAATCCATAAACAAACAATAAAACAAAGCAACATGGAAGTGAGCGCGAGCGCACTTCCGTCTCCGCCGTGACGTAGCGCCCTGTCGCACGCGCGCTACAGGTACGCTCTGTAAATGGTTTACCTGACGTTAGGGCAGTTTGACGTCATCACGCAGCAACGAGGAATAAAAAAGGAACTGAGGAATTCACGTTCTATTTATAGTTTCGCGTTAAATATAGTGTTCTTAATGGACTTATATTGTTTTTAAGTATTTAAATAAACCAGTTTTTGAACTATTATAGTCTTTTTTAGCTAAGTTTTGTAGAACAGGTTACAGGTTTAGGACATGTCTGCTTCAGCGGTCTTCATCCTGGACCTCAAAGGCAAGGTGAGGACTCGGTGTAGTACTTGTGTGTCCTATTTTTAATAAACAACAGATCTGTATATCTAAATACAAATTTCTAAAATGTATATATTTATTCGCATATTAAGTTACCGGTAAAGCCTTTATTCTTTCAGGAGTTTTTTTTTTGAGATACTTGTCATTTATGTAACATGGCGGCCGCTGGTACATTTGTGTTCTTGTTAAAGATAAATAAATGTACTTTGAAATGTTTTATATGATTAACCGAAATATCTAGTATTTTTATATTTATTTATAATATTATTGTAGTGGGCCCCGTCCTAAACTACCGCACAAACATGGCATACCAACTTCTATTCTAATGTCCTGTACTATATAGAACACTCCCACTGTTTCCATCTCAAACAGGTGACACATACAATCATACAGTGCTATAACTACTATATAAATAAATAAATAAATAAATAAATAAATATATATATATATATATATATATATATATATATATATATATATATATATATATATATATAGGGGTGTAACATACACAAGATTCATGGTACGATTAGGCAGAAGAAATGCAAAACAGTGGCTGCTTTTTCTTCACTCACTGGTCCAAATCCCCCCAAACCATCTCAACTGGATTTAGATTGGGTGATTGTGGAGGCAATGTCATCTGGTGCAGCACTCCATCACTCTCCTTCTTCAACAAATAGCTCTTATATAACCTGAAGTGTGTTCTGGGGGTCATTGTCCTTTTGGAAAACAAATGATGATCCCACTCAGTGCAAACTAGATGGGATGGCATATCACTGCAAAATACTGTGGTAGCGTTCCCCCCCTTTTTATTTAATTTAATTTAATTTATTTTATATTACTAAATCAAGGTTCCCTGGTGGTCTAGTGGTTAGGATGCAGCGCTCTCACTGCTGCGGCCCGGGTTCGATCCCCGGTCAGGGAACCAAACCCAGCCACTCATAGTGCCGCTCCCAAGCCCGGATAAATAGGGAGGGTTGTGTTAGGAAGGGCATCCAGCGTAAAAACATGTGCCAAATCAAACATGCGGATGGTCTGCTGTGGCGACCCCTAACTGGAGAAGCCGAAAGAACGTTTTTATTTTACTAAATCACCAACAGTGTCATCAGAAAAGTCCCCTTACATATATAGTTAAACGGAACTATAATCTAAAATGTATTCAAATATAAAGCACCTTTTTCAAAAGTGCCAATGACAAAGAATTTTTTGGCTGTTTATTAAAGCGTGTCTTTGTTCCTTTAAAGCGTACCTTTTTGAAATTATATATACACATTTATTTACATTACCAGTTAAACAGACTGAAAAGTACAATATAAGAACTTTATTATTCAAACAAAGGTTGTATTGTCATTTTTACTTCTGTAATGAAAAAAATGCAGACCTGCTGACCTGGTGGATCCCAGGGAGAAACTGGCTATGTGAAACTTTCCAATTTTGTAAAAAATTGTTGTGTAAGATAGAAACACTTCAATTTCCAGCACTGTTATGACGATGTCTGCTGGATTTGTAACGTGAGATGAGTTGGCTCTGTTTCTTTCACAATGGGTTAAGGAGGGCAGACAAGAAAACAGAAGGGAGGCGTATTCTTTACAGTAACCTCAATTGCACATAACCCAGTAATTCAGTAATGTACAGATACAACTCTTTTGTTTAAGACAACATTTACTAAGAAACATTTATCACTAATCTAAACTTGAAAAATCTGACATTTAAAAATGTTAGGGTTGTGCTGACAAAAGTAATATTTAATAAAGCAATCTTAGTATTTGAATGTGAAAATGCTTTTAATAAACTTTTAATAAACATAGATACAAAGTCTTATCCACATATTTTTTATTTGACTCTTTTCAGGTGCTGATATGTCGCAACTATAAAGGCGATGTGGACATGTCAGAGATTGACCACTTCCTGCCGCTGTTGTTGCAACAGGAAGAGGAAGGGCTAATGTGCCCTGTTATTTCACATGGCAACGTCCACTTCATGTGGATCAAGCACAGCAATCTTTATTGTATCCTTTCATCGGGGGGTTTAAGCACACACAAATTCTATTATGCAATTCAATTCACTTTTATTTGTTTAGAGCTTTTAATGATTAGATGTTCATACTAAGCAGGTTTACAAAGATAAATAGAATCAGAATCTTCTTTATTTTCAAGTTTCATGGGTTGCATGTACAAAGAATCTGTCATGGTGGGGTGGTGCTATAATAAAATATATGAAAATAAAAAAAGGAATAAATAAAGAGTAACTATATAAGAGTATAGAGTAACTATATAATTTGTGCAGGGTATCTAAAGATAGAGAAAGCATATAACTTTATCCCTATAGATTTATCTCTAATGAGTAAGCCAAAGGCGACGATGGCAGGGGAAAAACTCCCTTAGACAGTATAATTGACTATAATGATAATAATGGTGTTAAAAATTCATGCCAGAGCAGGTTTGTTAGTGTTCCAGCATGGCGAAGCACTGATGTAGGAATAATAAAATGTACAGCTGCGTTTACTGTAAAAGTATGGTCAATGACTAGTTGCCCCCTGGTACAGCGGTGGTACATCTGTTGTATCTTTAAAAATACTTTATTGTGAACAATTGCACCTCGTCCCCAGAGTGGTCCAGAGTTTGTGGGTCAGTAATAATGGTCCGTGTGGAAACACAGTGCTCTGTGTGTAGATAAATTGACTAAACAAATTACGTAAAGAATCGTTTCAGTCCTAGAAAGATGCATATCACAGGTTACACTTCAGTCAAGAAATATAACCTTTTATTTTTGAATATAGTCTCTCATACTGAAGTACAGCCATTCCTAAATTAAGAGATTATTGTAAGATAAATAAAATTTAGATAAATAAAACAAAAGAATATTGTGCCTATGAGACTTAACATGATCTTACAGTGCTGGCTACTACGAACAAGAACTCCAATGCATCTCTGGTGTATTCTTTTCTGTACAAGCTGGTGGAGGTAACAAACTGCACCCTGCACCCAAATTTTATTAATGTCGAGTTTATTGAATATCTGGATTCATTTCAACTTCAGTTAAGGAGCATGTGCATATTTGAATAAGACGTTATTGATGGAATTAAGCTGTGCCAGAGGGTTGATACTCAAGCCAGAGATGAACTGCCACGCTCTGTGATGAATCTTGTGTCAAAGTTGTTTATTAACTAAAACTGTAATAAACCTACAAATATTTTTTACACTGGACTCAAAGTAATGAAAATAAATTCACAATTATGTACCTGAGCACAGTAATGTTAGAGGCAGCCATCTTGGAAAATCACTTTCCATAAGCCCAATTTCACAGTTGATATTCACTTTGCAGGTTGGGTTTTACCAGAAAGATATAATAATTACATTGTCATAACGACAAAATATAACAGGTTATATCTCTCAATCTCTGCCTGTTTTTTAGCTATAGATGAGCCTCGATATTAATACTTGTTAGCTGCATTAGACAGAGATATGGTGGAATGCGAGTGTAAAACAGCAACAACTTATTCAAAAACACAGCAACATATAACAAATAATAGCCTGAAAAATGTAGGTCCGTATTGAACTTGCTTTGCTTATTACTGATTACTGACAGCATGCATCCTTCTGAGAGTCAATGAAATACAAAGAGCTGGAGGAGTTTTACAGTAAAAGGAAATATGAGCCTAAGTGAATCTACTAATGCTTTTATATATATTTCTTTTTATCAAGGGCATTCTTTTTCTATTAAGGTGGACAATGAGTGTATGGTTAATTAGATAGCAAAATAAAGTGTCATTATTTTAACCTGTGATACCTGCATACTTGCAAGCAACCACCCTGTAATGTTTTGCACCAGTGCATGCCAAACACTGTTTGCTTATGTATGTGTGTTTTCTGTCCAGGTGTTCACGGAATACTTTAAAGAGCTGGAAGAAGAGAGCATACAGGATAATTTTGTTGTGGTCTACGAGCTGCTGGATGAGCTCATGGATTTCGGTTTCCCTCAGACCACGGATAGCAAGATCCTGCAGGAGTATGTGCTCATAATAACTTCTGTTCCTATCAACACCCCAAACAAGGATTTAAATCAAACAAACTGGTTACAGTCAATGCTGCTAAATTGCCTTGCACCGTTGCGGATTTGTTTTCCAGGCTAGACATTATGTCAGCATATTAGTCTTAGCTATTGCAGTGTTGTGGTCTGGGAATGTAATCCTGTTCAATATGTGCCAAATGTGATGTCTTAGCATAGCTGTGGCCTTAGAGATTGCAACAGCCAATTTATCAGTGAGCTGGGTGTGATGAACTATAGTTGTTTGGTCTTAACAATACTTAATTATTTTTAGATACATCACACAAGAAGGGAACAAACTGGAGGTCACTAAGGCCAAAGTGCCCACTACAGTCACCAATGCCGTTTCATGGAGGTCGGAAGGCATTAAGTATAAGAAGAATGAGGTTTTCATAGATGTCATCGAATCCATAAATGTCCTGGTGAGTGCTCAGTTTCCTCAAGAGAATGCTAGAAATAATGCAAAATAAATGTAAAGATTTGAAACGTATTCAATGGATTTTTATAACACAAAGATATTTGCTTACTATAGATATGCCACTTGTATAGTTCCTGTTTTTGCCATGGGAGTGCCAAAGCTTGTGGTTATACTTGCATATGAATTTTTTTTCTCGAGTTCAGCACAGAGTATGACTTTATAGAAATGAAAATAATCTAAAATGCACAAAACATCACACTGTAGAGGTAGTTTTGTTTGTTTAATAATATACATTAGAGAATTTATGTGTTCATCTGGGACAGTAGAAATGACTTATCTTTCCGTTGCTGTTTTTTTTGTTTCTCTAATGATGAAATATTGCTTGAAGCATAAATAAGGGTTTGGTTATCTCCAATGCAAAACAAACAAAGCAAGTGTTAGACGAAGAACAAGTCATAGCTGATTTGGGATATTTGGAAAGTACCAATGCTTCCTCACAGAACCATTACTTTAATACTTTTGTATTTTTTTGACAGCTTGGAATGTTAAGAACTTGATTGGTTGGTATTTGACTCAACAGGTGAATGCCAATGGGAGCGTAATGAGCAGTGATATTGTGGGCAGTATTAAACTAAAGACGATGCTCTCTGGAATGCCTGAGCTCAGACTGGGCCTCAACGACCGTGTGCTCTTTGCCCTTACTGGCCGTAAGCAACAACTTTCCTTCACACAGTCTTTTGTATCAGACAATCTCATGAAGGGCTTAAATAGCATCATAAAGTACTAAGCTAACTTTAGACATGAAGAAATTAATCAGTTATTTCTGAAGCACTGTTTAATTTCTTATTAAGAAATATATAGAGCATACACGGCCACCTTGTTTTTTCTGTGTTTTCTCTCAGGAGACAAAGGGAAAACTGTATCCATGGAAGATGTAAAGTTTCACCAGTGTGTACGACTCTCACGCTTTGAGAGTGACCGAACTATCTCATTCATCCCTCCAGATGGAGAGTCAGAATTGATGTCTTACCGCATCAATACACATGTGAGACTCCATTCCATTGTATTTTACTTACCACATTAAGAGTATATTATTATTATTAAACAAATGGTAATGTTACTAAGAACAGTACTAACAAAAACTCCACACTAAATGTGATTATACAGGTGAAACCTCTGATCTGGATCGAGTCTGTTATTGAAAAGTTCTCTCACAGTCGAGTGGAAATCATGGTAAAGGTGAGTCGATCGCAAGCAAATGCAGTGTTTTCTTGCCGATCATCTCCTTAGCAAAAGTGATGCTCTTTCATTAGAAATTTTCTTCAAGGAGTGGAGTATAATTCTAGGTTTACCCTCAGTACCAGAGCGTTAATGTGTTAATAGGGGTAACATGTTAATTCTTGTTTATAGTAATCACACCTACGCCTTGAGCATAATATCATGAGTATCAGAATAATGCACTTTTTTAAGTCGAATGCAATCTCCCTTTAGGCTAAAGGTCAATTTAAAAAGCAATCTGTGGCTAATAACGTGGAGGTTCGTGTTCCTGTTCCGAGTGATGCAGACACCCCAAAGTTCAAAACTAGCACCGGCAATGCAAAGTACGTTCCTGAGAAGAACATGGTGGTGTGGACCATCAAATCGTTCCCTGTGAGTGTTATCTTTAACAGTATTGCATTCCTGATGTCATTTGTGTGGCTTTCATACCCAAATAGGTTTTATTAATTTATTTATTTCCCTGCTATTAAATTTTTACGGTTAATGGATTTTCTAGCATTATAATAGTAACATGTTATGCCTAACTGTCTATCCCTTAATTTGGTTATTTAGTTAGTGTCTTAATATTGTATGGGTGTGTAGGGAGGAAAAGAGTTCCTGATGCGAGCTCACTTTGGCCTCCCCAGTGTGGAAAAAGATGAGATGGAGGGAAAACCACCCATTACAGTCAAATTTGAGATCCCATACTTTACTGTATCAGGAATACAGGTGCGTGTGTGTAGCTATATTTCTATATTTACAGCATGCTTCGCTGATCTAATTTACACTTTCTTATTAATAACTCGAATAATCTTTATTACTGTGTATTTATGCAATTATAATGAAATGTTACGGATTTTTTTCTGCCTGCCTTACATTTCATAAGGTGCGATATATGAAGATCATTGAGAAGAGTGGCTACCAGGCATTACCTTGGGTTAGGTACATCACACAAAGTGGAGGTAAGATGGAATATTTGCATGTTTGCACATAGCAGGCCTGTATCTAGGTCAGTGATTTGCATAGAATCACAATAAAGGGTCATAGAGTGTATGTCAGTGTTAAAGGGCCAAACCAGTAAACTGACTGGGAAGTGTAATCTGAAATTGAAGTAACCTTTATTTAATCATGTCTGCATCTAGACATAAGCAATGTGCTTTTACCAGCATATCTCCAACCAAACAAGTGGTGCGTTGATGATAGAGTCAAACCACTTGCTGTGATGTCACCGTAAACTTGGGGCACAGCTTGTTTTCCTGGCAAGCTGTCAAAACACATCACTGTTCTCATCGGAGGCGAACAGGCTCACATATGTGCAAACAAAGAGGGGGGTTATGTGGTGGTAAAGGGGTATTAGAAGAATGTTTTCAGTTTCATAATGGGCAGTATATTTAAAGGAATATCTCATTCTTTGAATATCTCCTTTGAGAGTTTGCCATTCTAAACTCACTCACACCAATCCCCTATCCTTTTCTGTTATAATAACCTCCACTCTTATAGGCAGACTTTCCACTAGATTTTGAAGTGTGGCTGTGGGGATTTGCATTTAGCCTCAAGAGTATTAACGAGATCAGGCTTTCGTGTCAGATGAAAAGGTCTGTGGGTTCAGTCAGTGTT